>NC_051155.1:103841502-103951502 GCF_013339745.2 Dermacentor silvarum | reverse complement strand
CGCCTTGACCTTCGCGGCCTCCGTCAGGGCAGAGACCCCATCTGCGGCTGAGACCATAGCCGCGGCGCTAGTAATGAAGCTACGTTTGACAGAGTGGGCAGGGAAGTTCATGTCGCAGGCCTGCCGCAACTTTACCAACGGATGAACACCGCTGCTGGCGGATCAGATCCTAGACCCGAGGCTGCAAGAACCGCATTGAATCACGGGGACGCTGGGCCACTCAGTAGTGGAGGAACGAAAGGGCGAACGCCTTAGCTCGAGCACTAATCAACCGAGCGGGGCAAAACCAATCGTCACATCGATCTCCACTCTTTGCCTTCGTGCTCTTGCCACCGAATTACGGCACCCGCCTCGAGATCTAGCGGTCCAATCTCAGGATTTATCCTCCCCCTCACGAAAAGCTCAGCAATAAAGAGGCAGTAGATCTCTAGATCTCAGACTTATCCAAACAAACACAATCCCACACCTACACAGATACAGCAAAATGTACCCACTAACATATCGCGGCATCTGCCCCTGGTGCGGTGACACACGCCTTACACTCTTCCACATCTCGGAGGGGGGGCAAACCTCAACACTTAGAGACGCCTAGCACGTCATTTGAGCGCTGGAAGGTACAGCTGACTGGCGATACCCTGGCGGGCTAAGAAGCGCTCGTCCAGCAAATTCGTCGGGCAGCCATGGCCAGTGGAGTCCTGGAATGAGGACACCACCCACTTGGCCTTAACAGCAATTACCTCGATGGCTGAAATAAATGTTTCCTAAAATAAACGTGGGTGGTCGTGGCCGAGCATGAGCAGACGATAGTCGCCTTCTTCCGAAAGTACATAATTATGATCAATATTTGGAAGTAGATTTTTCCTTACTTTAACCTGCTTATTAAACTACATCAGTAAATATAGACAGTAGCAGTAGGAATAAGCGCACTGATAGAAACACCCTTCTTGATTGATGTCGGCTATTGGCCTATAGCAGCCGCGTATGGGAATCTGCTATATTACGAAATAAAGCGCCCGGAAAAGAGTGAGGGGCCGGCTTCTGTTGAAAAGAGAGCATTTGAGAAAAAGGTGACTTCACGATCCACTTGCAAGGTTCACGGGCCGCGCAAGTCTGTAAAATTTGGCTGAGAGGTTCACAGCAGCGTACGCTGTCCGCAGACAGATTCTTTCACCGATCCCGAAGGGTGGTACAGGATCCGTTTAAGTCAGAGAAGCGCTAAGCAAAATTATGCTTGCAGAAGGACTCAAGACCCAAAAAAATCCAGCAACGCCAGTTCAGGGGTAACATGAATCGTGATGTTGAAGAATACGTACGAGGCTGCCAAACGTGTCAAAGGTAGAACGCTCAGACAGGAACACAAACTGGTTCGTTAAACCCGCGCATGCCAAGGCAGGCCCCATTCAACACCATTGCCATGGACCACGTCGGGCCAGTTCACACCGAGGACACCAACAAATACTTCATAACTGCAGTTGATGTCACCACAAGCTTCTTCATTACGCGTGCTGTACCAGACAAGTCAACGGAACACGTGCTACGCTTCCTCGATGAGGACATTCTATTCACATTCGGGACGCCGAAGACTGTGGTAACGGACAACGACAGAGTGTTCACTCCACGAGCTGCAACACGTTAATTCACAGAGAGGAGCAACCCCCACAGACTGACCGTACCCTACGCACCCGAAACGAAAGGTCTTGTCGAGCGCACAAATGCAAAAATCCTCTCAGGGCTCAGAAAGAACTTAAATGGTAACATGGACCACTGGAGCGAATACCTAAAGGAAACAACGTCCCAGGTGAACAACCAGCCGCACGTTGGTCTGCACATGTCACCGTCTCAACTGCTGTACAATTGTGCCCCGTCGAACCATCGACAACGAGCTGTCAGCACCTACTGAACTACAAGACCAAGCAGAAGATAAACGCGAAGAAGCACGAAGTACGTTAACCGACTACTTGCACGAGCTCAAGCGCAAGTACGACGCCAAACACAAACCACCATCTTTCAGTGTGGGTGATGAAGTTTGGTATCAAAAAAGGTACAAGACCAACAAAACTAGTGCCGTACACCAGAAACGTACTCCATCTCCAAGAAGGGGACAGAACAAACGAGGCTCGCTGCAGCCAGGCAGCTAAAGCACCTCCACACGCAACGCGATTTCAACCGGACACATTCGCAAGCCACATGCGAAGAAAGTACCACGGACATCAACGAGCCTGGTCAAGTACAAGCGCGAAGTGATACGTGCGTCAAACCAACGCTAAACGAAGGTGAACAGATGCCGTTCCGAACAGCTGACGATCAACCACGTCGAAAGAAACCGCTGCGATGGCTGTAAGACTACGTCACAGAGTATAGCGAGGACACAATAGATTGAAGACCCGGCTGTGTTACCTTAAACCCCTCAATAAGAAAAGTAGCGCTATTTCCCCTCTCCTCCTCCTGCGCCGGCGTTCACTCTCTCTTCTGTCGACCGTGGCTCCCCCTACGCGGTGCTGACCTAGCAGACGCTCTCCGAATGAAACGCTGTGGCTACGTGTCTCTCGCGCTCTTGAACTCGTATTTTGATAGGAATTTTTTTGCGTTATATTATGACCGGCTACCAAAACAACGAGAGGACGCATAAATGCCGTTGCGCTTAGATGGCTGTACTATTAGCGGTAATACAGTGAGTGTAAAGCCTCTAAGTCGGGCTTTAACTGAGCCATGCCACACACGACCTCGGCGTTGGTTGACCTAGCGCCGTCATCTCCGCGTTTCAGTAGCTCCAGTCCCTCGTTGATCAGCGGCTAACGTGCACAGCGGGCCTCTAGCAATGACTATGCTGCGGGAGTGAATGATCCACCAGCTGTATATATGCAGTTGTCTTACAGGTTTCACTGACTAGTGAGCTACCGATCATTCGGCGGAAGCGGTCCGTCGATAATGAGGCTAGTGGCTTCGCTCGCTTGCAGCAAGCCTTACACTACTCCACACATTTTTTTTTTCTTTCTTTATGCGGATTTGAGTACCGCGGCAGCGGTCATCTTACAGGTGTATGCGAGGCTGCTTTAGCGGTCTCGCATAGCGATTCTTCCATTTTGCGGAAGAATCGCTCGCTGACCTCACACAGCCGGGACCATTGTGTTGGGTTGAAATCAGCCCGGCTGATTCTTTGAAGCCAAACCTTCCTCTGCGCCGCGTCTCGCTTCGCAGATGGAATCCGGAAGAGTCGCTTGCCGCCTGTTTCGCGTGTTCTGCACCCGAATGCCGAGCAACACGGCATCGCGAACACTACGCCTTAAAAGCGCAAAGGAGACGCGATGCGTGGTGCCTCCGTACACCGCTCGCAATCGTCTGGCACCGCGATAGCAAAAAACAAGCAAGAAAAAAATTGCGCGAGAGCATGTGACAGCATTCGGCCAATCGGAGGGCCGAGCGCAGAGAGAACGGGCAGGAGAGGAGGAAAGCGGCGATCTTCAAAACATGGCGCTACTTTTATTTATTGAGGGGTTTTATGTTAGCTGAGGGACTAGCTGCACCTGTCGGCAAGCGAGAGAAATACTCCGAGCGACTGGCGCGCGAGGCGGGAGAAAGGCCATCGCGTGACGACGAGCGTTCGAGGCGTGAAGACTCGCCCGCCGAGATGCCGATCATGTTATCTGTATCCACAGTTAATAAATTCAGTTGTTTTTTGCCATCGATCGTGCCATCACATGCGTCAACCACTGACACCATGCAAACCGATGAGGCCGCTGACGTACGTTCGTGCTGAAGCTCCATTATCACAGCAATAGTAGTATGGAGGAGCTTTAGTTTACGCCTCCACACATCGGTCCAACTGCCCAGCTCGACTGTGGTTACTGGAATAGTGGACACGCACCGCGCTGCGACAGAATGCTTGCAACGCACGCTACTTCGAAGCTCTCGCTTGGGATTGACTGCCAGGCGGCTGGCGGAGAGGCTGGAGAGGCTTTGTGCGCTGGCTCCAAGACAACCGGAAGTAGATGACACGACGTCCCATCTTGACGCACAGCCAGTGAAGGCGGTGCTTAGCCCCGATAACTCGGGGAGAGGGTTCAAGAGAAAAAAGCGTGAACATGTAGGAGGGTAACGCGTTATCTTCTGTATTTCTCTAAATATGGGTCGTTTCACAAAAATTGTGGTGCGAATGTTATACTGTAGCTGTACCCTACGCGTCTACAAAATTTGTCCGAACCGTTTCAGGGATCCTTTAACAATTTTTATCAGAATATGTCTGACATACATGCACGAAAGAGGCTATTTGCAATATATTTACACTGGACCCAAACTGCCAGGCCGACACCTTGCTCGCGCCAAAAGCCCAGCCACACTTCATCGTGTTTCTCGCGGCGGCTCGTCTCTTCAACATCTTTCGATGGTATCGTAATAATATGATGACCTCCATCCATGACATAACATGTTTATTATGACATGCATGTCCTGACATGACTTGTATGAATGAAATTACTTGCAGTTTATCACGTTATTTATATCATGTCATTCATATTTCGTACCAGCAACTGCTAGCGTGGGCCACTAGGTGAGTGCTCGTGGTCGTGCATGTCATACATCCCATTCATGTTCACGTCACGACATGTCATGTCGTTCACGTCATGCATATGATGTCATGCATATGATTGCATGCATGCGTGCATGTCATGCTACGAGATGCCATTTTTTTGTTTTACGGGCCAAAACCAGTTCTGATTATGAGGCACGCCGTAGTGGAGGGCTCCGGATTAATTTTGACCGCCTGGGGTTCTTTAACGTGCACTACAACGCAAGCACAAGACCGTTTTTGTATTTCGCCTCCATCGAAGGGCGGCCGCCGATTCCGTGATAGCATCCGGCGACCCCGTGCTCAGCTACTACACAATGCCTTAGCTAACGGAGCTACCGCGGCGGGTACGAGATGCCATTAGTCATGTCATGCATGCATGTCACTCTTGTCTTGACATCTGATGTCACGCATACATGTCATGAAATGTTATCCATTTCATTTTATGTATGTCATACAGTAATTGATGTCATTCATGTTGTGTCACGTTATGCATGCATGTAATGCATCTCAGGTCTGCATTTCATGTCATGCATGCACAGTCATTCTTCTCATGTCACGCGTGTCTTGGGGTGAAATTCATGTCTTGTCATTCATTCTTTGACATTCGTTGTCATGCAATCATTCATGATGTCATGTCACGCATGTCACAAATGCAGCGGATCACGATGTTAATGACATTGAAGGTGACGGAAAGTCGGCGTCGCGTCCATGAAGTTGGCTTCTCTGCAGCGCTCGACGAGTAGTGGCGCTAGGGAGCCTATATGCAACGTGGAGGGCAACATCATCTGGTGATGTACCAAGGAACCGAGCTTTGCGTCACACTCCCTTCCTCTGCATGGAAGTAGCTTAAACTCGCTGAGGCATGTTACTACGACGACACGTCAAACCGCCGAGGAGTTGGCAAAAAAGCTTCGCTTTAAAATTGCATAAATAAGGATTAAATACATAAATGGTCGTCTCAGGTATAGCGACAACTAAATTCGACATGGTACCGTTTTAGATTAACCAAATGTTCTCTTTTAAGTATTACGCAGGGAAACACTGAATAAACCGGAGCTGTTAGAATATCACTCGATGAGCTTAGCAGCGCTAGTTTCGTGTAAGAGGTGACGTAGATGCACAAAAAGTGCTTCTGAAGAGGCTGCGAAATCCTTGTACTGCTCGCATGATGCAGCTCCGCTGTTGACTGCGGGCGCTTCTTGTTGCTTTGATTTCACACCGCGCAGCACATGAAGTCAATATATTCGTAAGCACCGAAAAGCTTCATAATCGCTTAATCGCGAAAAGGTCATAATCGTTTTTCATGTGCATTGTGATTCTCGAATCAGAATTTGATGCTGAATACAGCTTGCAATCGTCACGTGATGTTTCTTGTCGTAGAAACGACCTTTTGAAGGCGTAAAAGCCTGTTGTAGGTTGCAATGCCAGTGGTACATTGCGGAATTTTCATATCGATCCGTTTTCTGTGCAACACGCGCTTCACAAGTGCTTTTCATCTCATGCGACTACTGCACAACGGTCTCAACGGCGATAATGTCTATTTTAATGAGAGCTGACGGCATGGCGGTAATTAAACCACTTCTATACACTTCCCTAATGTCGTTATAGTCTAGGCTAGTAATCTATGTTCTAAAGACTTCAAATGATTGCAGTCATTTGCGTTATAATGTACAAGGGGCCTTACAGGAATATGGCGCTGAGCGTATTGCAGCGATAGTGACTTCTTTATAAGAAAATCGATGAATATTAAATGCACTACAGTGTCTTTAAAGTTCGTGCAGTTAACTGCAAACTTTAACGTATAGTTGTCTGTTGCTTTGAGTTACTTGTTGACTGCAATATTCGCTGATAATGAAGGAAACTTGTGGCTTATTGCGAACGTCGTCAGTGCTTTTGTTTTCTTTATTTTCTTCTTTGCCTGTAGTGCTGCATTTAACATGACAAACGTTTGGGTGAATGACTCCTTGACGGGTGCACTTTGTGCTTAGCCACATACGTATAACGCCGTAGTACTACTCTCGAAGCGTATTACCCGAGGGAGAGGAAATGGGTTGAATAATATTGGCACCGGCTTCTACTGCAGAACCAAATTAATATACGCCAGGTCTTTTTTTTTTCTTCTTCTTTTGGCCCTAGCCAAAGTTATCGCGCGGAAAATACCGGAAAACCTCAATCAGAATTTGATTCCTCCTGAGCGCGGCTCTTGTTTCCTCACTGCGTGCCTCACTGCGTGTTATGCCTCGCGCAGGGCCCGTGACCTACATACTGTTTGGCCTCTCGGTCCTCTGGACGTCATCACCGCGCACGTGTCACGTATTCTGGGTGTTCGTGTCTCCACCGTTCGCTCTCGGCCAGGCCGCCTTTAAAGCCGTGGTGCAAGGAAAAATTGCCTACCTGTGCGCCCACGCTGCCGCGAGGACAATGGCTCCTGCAGCGTCCGCGCTCAATGTGCTCCGTGCACTAGGCACCCACGGCGTCGAGACCCACTATAGGCGTGAGTTTAAACATGCCCGATTGTTCTCGGTGTTCCTGGGCCTGCTGCTTCATTTCACTGTTGTGGCTCAACTCAACACACACACAGAGGCGTAGCCAGGGGAAATGGAGGGGGGCACCAGGCACTCCCCCTCCCCTCCCGTCTCCTTCATCCCCGTTGCCGCTGAAGTGCGTGTTCATCCCGAATACAATGCCTGACTGCGCCACTACGTGCGGACGGGCCACGTCGGCCTCGGAAATACTGACCTGAATTTCTTCCCTAATCTTGTAAACGAAAGCTTTTCCGTTCACCACTGCTCCATCTTTTCCTCAAATATTGAAATAAAGTTGTACAGTGAGAGCTCGATGATACGAATCTCACGAGGTCACGAAAAATATTCGTATTAGCCGAAGTTCGTATCATAGAAACAATTAAAACTACAGTAGAATCTCGATAATTCGAACTCGAAGGGACCTGAAAATTTGTTCGAATTAAAAGGACGTATTTTTGAAGTATTCGTGCACCATAGCACGATGCACGAACGGTGCGAGTCGTGAAATATCGCGGCGAGCAAGCGCATAGCAAGCGCGGGCCACGAAACTGCCCAGGCCGGCTAACGGTCGCTTCCCGATAACGGCAGAAAACGAAGCTTCAGGGAGCGGGCGGCGCCGGCACACGGGTGCACGCGGAGACTGTCGAAGGTGAGGGAGGAGGGCGGCAGGGAAGCGGATTTGGCCGCGTCAACTCCGCTGCTTCTGTGGCTCCCCTCGACCTCCCTCTCTCTCAACTCCCTCGTAGCTTTCTCACCTTCGACTCCGTGCGCACATCTCCGTGCGCGCCCGCCGCCAAGCTGGCGCCAGCTTATTTTAGCCGCTCCCTGAAGTTTCGTTTTCTGCCGTTATCGGGAAGCGAGCGTGTGCGGGCGTGGGCAGTTTCGTTGGCCCGACTGCGCCTCCGCCACTGCTTCCCTCTGCGCTGCTGCCGCAGCGTGCAAGGTCAACATGGGACTAGAAAATCGAGGAAGCATAGAGGAAAAGGGTTCACTGCCATTTTATCCGCGTGGCTGAGACGTCGGCACTAGTGTGTGCTAGAATACGGTTGTCTAGAACATACTAGTCGGCACGTACACGCTTGTTCCGGCGCGATGCAGAAACTGCGACCTTGCAATTTGAGAGAGGGTGAAATTTCCGCCGCGGGTTCTTTTTTTTTCCCCGTTCCTTCGCGCCCGGCATTGAGGGGTCTCTCCTGAGCTTTTGCTCTACGGCGGTGTCGGAGCAATGCCGGTCGGAGGCGCCGCCGCGTGATTTGGCGCGCTGCTAAGAGCATTGTCGGTGCGCGGTATGTTCGAAATAAGCGTGTTCGAATTAACGAGATTCGACTGTAGCTAAATTAAAGAGTCAGAGGTGAACTCACTCAGGCACATGTACGTAACAGCATTTATTTCTTGAAGAAAAAGTCTCTAATGTCCTTCTATCTCGGTAGACAATCCTATCTCGGTAGACATAGCTCGCTGCGACTAGGCAAAATGGCGCAAACACAAAGAACGCGGCCCGAAGCACAGCAGCCACTCCGTCCGATGGGCGGCCGCCGAAAAGGAGAAAAAGTACAGAAGCGCCACCGCTTCAAACTCTTCGCGCCCAGTCGCGGAGTCCGCGCTGTCCGCGCCTCCGCACCAAAAGAGAACGGGAGAAAGCGCGTGACTGCGCGCTGTTCTCTTTCGCGGCCGTCGGTGGGGCGGCGTTTATTCGTATCAACCGACGCAGCCCAGAAATCGATTCGTAACAACCGTTCTCTAGCACGTTGCAAAGTATTGGGGCTTGGCCGGGACCACAGAAAAATTCGTATCATCCGGAAATCGTATTAGCCGTGATCGTATCATCGAGCTTTTACTGTATTTTGCGGTCCGTTTCGTTCAGTGTAACGCTTGTTCACGGTCATATTTGCCTGGCTTGTCAAGATAACAAAATAAACTCTAGTTGTGTTTTCGTTTGCGTCCCTCGAGCTGTACAGAAGATGAGGGAAGCGTTGATATGAAGTCATAGCCGTCATATGATTTTTTTAACAGACAATGCAACTAACAGTGCAAAGCCTTATAGTGTGCGTTTCGGATCACCAAAGGCGATCTTATTGTAGAATTAGAGCAATACTTAGGTATCCTTGGGCGCAGATTCTTTCCCAAGCGATTTTGAAAAATAAAGAAACACAAGTACAAACGTAGGTAACCGTAAATCGGGCTTCAAGACATCCTCGGAGCAAAGGATCGGCAAAGTCATGGAAGCCATTTGGACGTAAAGCCAAAAAGTGGGCTGTAAAAATCAAGCGCACAATTGTTTTCCTTTATTTATTATTGGCTGTCTAAATTTCTAAAGGTACGATGTTTTCCTGCATGCAAATGTTTTGCATGGTCTCCGATATAGCGACGCCTCACAGCCGTCACACTGTGGCGCGCGTGCCGCAGACCCGGATGCCGTGCTTCCCGCGTACTATATAATAATATAATGCCACAGTTTGTGGCAGCGGCTTAACGGTCCACAGACGTGTGGCACACATTGGCACACGTGAGCAAAATGGGGGGGGGGGGGGGGAACCAAATATGTGATTGCTCCGGTTATTGTGCTCTGATGTGTGCTAAGGTATTTTGTTAAATGAGGAAGCGAAATAGCAGTAGATTTTACCGCCAGTATGACGCCAGTTACTGGAAAACTGGTGCTTGTTTCAAAATTTGTTTCCATGCAGATGCGCCTTCCATTCTTCCTGGCTTTCATTCTTAAGTTCGCGCCTTAGCGTAATTGTTGAAAAGCTGATTAGTGAATTTTCCTTACTAGTTCGATAGCGCATTTTTGTTTTTAGAATTCTGTGAGCGCTAGAAAAGGAGAATCTAGTAAACGACAGCCGGTGAAGTAAAGAAACTGACCGCTTGCGCAATTTAGCGGAAGCGAGAATCGACAGGTGTCATACTAAACTGGGGATGTCGCAGCTGTATGTCAGAAAGAAAATATTCGTCACCGTATACGCCGACATAATGATTCTCTAAGTAATCCTCAATTTCTTGAGATAATAATCCCACTCAATAACAATCCCCGTAACAATATGCTACGTTGGTGGTTATCTGAATGCATCCAGAATCTTGCATACGAGAAAAAGAAGAAATAAACTTCATTTAAAGTGCCGGCACTTTGCTTTGAAAAGAAAAAAGAAAAGAGCGCGTGAAAAATTGTGAGACAGCTTTTGTATGCCGGAGGTACGAGTGAGGAGAAGCCGGAACTCATTGTTGTTTAATTTTATTTCAGAATTCGCCGAGGCCGTTACCGCGGAGAAAGAGAATCCATGCAGCAAAAGCGTTTTCTCGCTGTCTGAGGAAAGCCCGATGATGGAGATCTTACTCATGGCGTGCGAGGGCCTGGTGATCTTCGTCATCCTAAGCTTTCTGCACTCTGGACACTACTTGGATATTCGATCCGCCATTTTGCCAGGTTCTCGTGTCCTCTCTAATTCAAGGCGGCGTGTCTAGAACCGCTCTTGAACTTTCGCTAGTAAGATACACACTAAACAGAAATAACCTCAGAAGGGAGTAAATGCCTCGTCGCCTAGCGCATTCCCGAATGAGAGTTTATTATACTCCATTCACAGGGAGTTTTATTTAACTGCATCTCACACAAGAGTTTTATGGTGTTCAAATAGGGGTAAATATTACTTCTTTTCTTGAAGGAGTCTTTAAGAGTTTAAATTGGAGTGAATATTACTTGCATACTTACAAGAGTTTTAGGAATTTCATATGGAGCAAATATTACTTCATTTTTTATGGTGTTCCTGAGGTATTACAAATGTACTGAATACTAATCCATTTCTGAAGAGAGTTTCTCGAGATCCTGCTACATTACTTATACTTTTTTTCTGTACTGAATTAAAGCCGCAGCTTTCGTGACGTGACTTTACGACACTTATTAATGACCGATGAAGTACTGCTTGTTCTCTGCCGATAACAACCTTAACCGTGACATATTTTGTTTTTCACCTTTCTAGTTAGTTTTTGAACTTATTTATAGTACTTCACTGCAGGGTAATATAGGATTGAATTAGATTAAAAGCATTTATTTACCCATCTAGTTAACCGCCCTTTCTCGGCTAGTTAACTGTGTTCAATACCATAAATCTAAACGCTAATTCAGCACAGTTAAAACCTCCGCATTTGCGCTTTCGCGTTCATGAGGGTATGTGACATTGACAAAATTCAAAATTGCACGACGATTTTTTTCTTGGTACCATTAGACCATTAGCGAATGTAATCCTAGACAGGTTTACATTCTCGCCTGTGTATTTCGTGTTAGCATTTCAGCGCACTTTACGAGTTAATGAAGAGAATAAGATTGATGGTTGTTCGGGTAGCTGTATAAAATACATTTTTTATCTGTAGGCATTTCATCACACGGGAGACAAAGCATAGAAAAAAACACAGCATTTGAGGAAATTACGCGTTACTTGAAATGATACATATCATGTTACTTGAAATGATACATGTTACTTGAAATGATACATATCAATTACCAATAAAATAAAGTATATACCATGCACCAACAAGGCCAGGAGTCCAACATAACGCACATTCAATAAACAAACACGCAAAACAACACAATGCAGATGTGCTGATAAAAGGAAGTGCGGACTACATTGAATGACAGAACAATACGTATCCAACTGTAACAACAATTTGATTACTTGAGTGTACCACATAAAGTATCGCTCTCCATCCCTTGGTGGGAACCACATTTAAAACAAGAAATGTAATCCACTTAAAAAAAAAGAACCAGCTTCACATGGCAGCCGACCCACAAACTTTTGCGAATGGTTTTCACTCAATTTGTGGCATTGTGAGAAGTCCGTAGATCGTCCCGTATTTCAAAATTGGATGGAGTTGGAGTATTCCTAAGTCATTGACGACTCAGGTCAGCAAGTGACACGTACAGAAAATTTCACTGCCTAATGGACGTTCAAGCACCCATGGACCATACCACTTTTGGGGTGCCTGAATGGTCTCCTCCTCGCCGGGAGAGCGAGAACATGCAGGCACGCAAGCCACAATGGACAAGCCGCATTCCGGTGGGTGCCAGTGTCCACAAAACCTGCCAAACGCGTGTCTGTGTGGCGAGAGGCGACTATTGTTTTCACCTCTGCAATTTGCTTGCAGTCCCCGTGCTTCCCGTTGCCTCGGAATAACCGGAGCGTCTGTGCTTACCTGCGCGCTGACCGATGTCAAAACCCCACAAGCAAGTTTATGCAAGCGTTGCTCCAACAAAACTATACGCACACGGACACACACATGAAAGCTTTCATGCGTAATCTTCCGCTAAAAAGTATCGACGTACGCACACAAAGTAATAACGCACCCGCTCACACACGCTCACATGCACTCAAGCATCGTGCACGCGCACTCTTTGCTCCCGCACACATACCCAAGCACAGACACGCTATTTTTTGTCATAAAATCGGCCCTCTTTGTATATTTCTCACGGCATTCTTAACTTGAATCGAGTTGCTAAAGAAAGCGGTAGCGCCACATTAAAGGCACCTTCTCCGCTCCGTGTAACATGTAACGCGACGGACGACAGGTTCAGGCTCGCCTGGTTCACGCAGCACTGCCCGCCATTCTCGAACAATATTATTCTTGCACGCTGGGGCCAAGGCGTCCATAAGACCATAAATATACGCCACAACGCTGAATGCCGGTACTGCTATAGCAATCGCGCACGAAAAATCGTTTCACTATGTTTCACCTCAGGTGACTGATGCGAGGTTGGCTCCGCTGGACGAGGCTCGTCGGGCGGGCATGAATGACATTGCTGCTGCCCGGCCTAGAGGAGGTGTTGATGGATGTTAGGCCTAAAATCGCGTCTTGATCGGTTAGCCTAAAATCGTGTCTTCGAGGCGGTCGGAATCTTCGTCGTGTGCGGCGTGCTGAAAAAGACATCGACATGTCGTTGCTGTCATAGTGACGCCAAATGCTTGTAGAAATGGCCGCTGATTATCCAAAGTAGTATCCATTAGTAGAAATGCACGAGAGGAGAAACAATTGCAGAGCTGTAAAGAACCCAACTGTCTGCTCCTATAAGGTCAGGTAGTGCGTTACGCCAGTCCTGTAACGTAACATTTCGCCCATTCGCAGATTTGCAAATGTCAGATGTGCCTCTATCCACCCCCATTTCTCTCCTCCTTCTCTTCCCGTCTTCTTTCATTATTTACATTATTTTTTAATGTTTCATCAATGTCGTCGTCGCGTGCAGTAGCCATTGTCCCATAGCCAGTATACAGGGTGTCCCAGCTATCACGCAGCACTATTTAAGAAAAGACAGACGGCGGTACGCGAAGCAAACATAGTGCGTATTGTTTCCAGTACTGTGGAGTAGCCACCAGTAATTTTTTCGTTGCTGAGATTTAATTAGGTAATTGTAATTAATTATATAACTCGAGAAGTACTGTCCTAATTATCAAAGTATCAATCAGAAAGTTGTAGAACAATATGAAAAACTCCCGATACAGCTTTCTGTTTCTCAATACGTGCTACATAAATGCGTTTTTCCGTACCTGAAAGCAGCCCACGAATACACGCAAAATTGCCGCGCGACTGGCCACTCGAGGCACTTTGCGTGTATTCGCGGGCTTCTTTCAGGCTCGGAAAACACTTTTATGTAGCACGTATTGAGCAACAGAAAGCTGTATCGGGAGTTTTTCATGTTGCTCTACAACTTTCTCTTTGACACTTTGATAATTAGGACAGTACTTCTCGAGTTAGATAATTAATTACAATTATCTGATTAAATCTCAGTAACGAAAAAATTACTGGAGGCTACTCCACTGTACTGAAAACAATACGCACTAGGTTTGATTCGCGTAATGTCATTCCTCTTTTTCTAAATCGTGCTGCGTGATAGCTGGGACACCCTTTATAAATACATGTGGAAAATGCCCACTCAGCTAAACAAGAACTGTAACTCTATGCAATCCTTCGCGCATTGTTTGCTCCGGTAACTTTTGTGGTGTAGAGACAAAGTAAAAAAATGCATGTGTTTCGGCATTAGCAGTTTAGAAAAAAGTTTTTAAAAGCCGCCTCTGTAAATGAATGTTGCAGCGGCGTTAACTGGATAACTAGCACCGTGATGGCTTCTGTAGAAGGCAGGATGAGACCAAAAAATCAGTTATGACTTATTCGACCACGCTTCGGCAGGGTTTCAAATGTCGCGTCAATAAACAAATTATAAATATTACGTGAACAAACTGTCTTTAGTTATAGTTACAATCATGCGATATTGTCAATTATTTAATTTATCGTCGAAGTTCAGCACGTGTACTGCTTCGAGAACATTCCTGTGCGCGATCTGAGCGCTTTAAAACCACCAGTCGGAAGTGGCAGTGTAGGTGTCAGTAGTAGGTGACAAAAATCTTTTGATTTCCTTGTTTTCTTCTGCGCCTAATCCTCAAGCAGTGAAAAAAAAACGAATGACAGCTTGTTTTGTCATTTTTTATGACAGCAAGTGTATCGGTCATCGCTCCTCGCTCACCATTCTATGCATATATTTTAGAAAGGTTTGATAAGTGTGAATAAAAAATTGCATAGCTCTATCATGTTCATCATATAACTTTATTTCTTTAGAGACCACGAAGTCGCAGTATTATACAACAGGTAATATTACGAGTATGTAATATACCATATCCAAAAAGGTTTCACCAAAATTACCGAAAACACTGACGTATGTCGGCGTTTCAAAAAGGCAATGTGAGCGGGTGACACTCCCGTTATCAAAGGTCGGATCGGGTCGTAAAACATTTCTGCAGAATCGCCAGTTCGGAAGAACGTGTTTTCGGTCGGAGCAAGAAATCTAAGATTTTTATCTGTTCTGTGTATTACACAAAGCTGTCACTCAAGAATAGTCACAATAACATGCTCCATGATCGTAATGTTAAAGTTTGAACTGAGGATTCTACTGACTCCGGAAACCCATGGAGCGTTCAACACCAAATCTGCATAGGTTGTGTGTGTGCGGGTGTGTGTTCGTGCGTGCGTATGTCTGCGCGCGTGTGTGTTTTCTGTGATTGCACTGGCTTTCTCTACGCTGCCTGCGCGCTGTATTGTACGGTCTCTAATATATACCGGCCTTTTTTTCGGATCGTTCAATACCTTATCCAAATTTATGCTCAACTTTTACAAATTGTGCAATTTTAGATATGATTATTTACTGTGCGTTGGCTTGGTATGCTTGCCACACAGTGATGATGATAGCGTCTATAGGAACACAGGGTCTGCTGTTTCCTGCTGTTGGATGGTATTTTGTGTAATGATGTAAAGACGTGGTTGGCCACTCGGAGCACGCACTGTTGTCTTCGACACATGCGCTTTTTCGAAGAAAACATATGAAGCGAATCTATCGATGGGTGCTATCAAGATGAATTCACTATTTACCCACACAGAAACTATATCACGAAAATTTTTTTCTGTAAAACTAAACCATATCAATTGTGAAAGAAATTACAGGAAAGGATACTACTGGTAACGCCATGGAAAATGTGTTAGCACAAACAAGAACGCTATTGGTTCCCATAGCAGTTGCATAAATTTGCATACGCTGCCTGGTGTTGAACTTGAAGCGGCTGTATTTGAACATCAAATTTATAATTCTTAAGCGCACCGTGTTCTAAGTGGATAGATTAGTTACATTTTGCGTAAGTGGAAAGCTTGGTGGATATGATCACGGTGCGGGACAGAGAATGCGAGTGTTCATTCAACGTTTCGTATAATGGACCCGCTATTAGAAGGCGAAAGCAGAGGAGCAACTTCTGTGAAAGGTCAAAAGGGAGCTGAAGGCATTCTCTCACCAGTAATGTTGAATGGTACGCCGAGCTCATGTGAACTTGATTTCGGAAAAAAGGACATGATTGCAGGAAGCTATTCTAGCTTCATGAACCTCTAGGATAAATTGGAACATCGAGAGGTTGGCTACATTCTCGCTGACACCGTATCTACATATGAACATTAAATTTACACACATATTGCAAATCGCGTTCCCGCATTCTCTCAGTTTCTACTTATATTATCCCGTTATAGTTCCAATAGTGTGTCAAATGCATGGCCGTATAGCATAATGATGCGCATTATGACAATGAGAGTTGTTTTGAATTATTATGAGATTGACAGTTACATCGAAATACCCCCAGTTCGTGCAGCATACTGCTGTTATAGCGCATTCCAAGGCACTGGTTGCACGAGGTACTTGAGGATACGGCCTCCGATCACTGTAGACATAAACGTTCTCATTTCATCTGTTCTGGCCGTCTAATTTACTCTTGGCCAATCCTTCTGTCATCTATCTAGCACGCGTTTTCCAGGGTATCAGCTTCTACTCTGACACAGGAGGGGAGTTCGCACGTGGTCCTAGTCGCCTTAGATGCTGTCTACAGATTGGCACCTTCTTGAATGTCGCCAATTTTTTTCTATTTCGGATGAGACAACAGTGTCTGGCCCATTATTATCTGAGACAAAGAGTAATAAGCGCTGCCAGTGCTCAACGTCCTTCAGGCGCTTGACTTTCTTCTGCAGGTGGAAGCGAAGATGAGCGACAACCGTGAAAGGCCGCCATTGCGGAGCACACTAAAGTGGTAGAGTCAATATCTAAGCTTTCTGTGCACGATGTCTAGACACGCCACCCATAAGTGTATATTTCCTTGCTGCCACAGAGTCTGCATGACTCGACGGTGGCTTGCTCTAAACATCTGCGCCCATGTCACCCTCAACGGGGCGTCTCCACTTCACCACATATACCTACTACGCTGCTATGCATAGGCATTGGCACTGAAAGGGATGCTAACAAACTGCCGCACAATGTCACAAACTCGCTGAGAGCTGTTATTGCGGTAGCAGTACCCCACGCGCGCTATATTATTCAAACATGCTGCCGTTATCAAAGTCAAATTCAGTGAACAACTAAAGCCGAACATGTTTTTTCACAATATTCTGAGAAAACAAGAGCAAAACAACAATGCAAAAAAATTTGGAATTAATATTTCGATTCTCGACTGAATTATTGTTGCAATTTCTGAAGTCATAATTATGTCTTCAAATATGTCCCAAACCCCGGTACAGATAACCCCACAGCCAAAATTAAAGCGACTGTGAATGGCTGACGCGATATTGTTTATGGCAGTGAATACAACTTGTTAACACTAGTTGTATTCGCTGCCATAAACTATACTTGGCAGCGAATCTTGTATTGCGGCCGACATCTCTTCTCGATTACGTTTGTTGTTGCTGCTCTGTGGGCTGTGGGCGTCTCCAGCCCACAGAGCAAGGCGGAGCTTCGAGAAATGATCGCGTTAGGCTTGGCTACAGGACGTGTCAAATACGTGTTTCATTTACCGAGTTTTCTTACGTAAGGTCCATGATGTTTTTGCACCGACTTTCCTGCGGCGTAACTTCTCACGAGGAGCCCCTTTTAATACGAAACAGATGAATGCCAGCATATGCAGAAACTGAGCGATATGCAGCCTTCCGGGGCATGGTGTTGTGGATTTCATTTCTCAATTTTGACTTTTTCAGGCAGCATCTTCGTACGCCACGCAAGGGAGGACATCAGGGACGAAGACGTGAAGGCGGAGAAGGAGCTCGCCGAGCGTCTGGCCGCGACCCCCGAGCTGGAGCAACAGGGCTACGCACTTGTGGCACACGACCTGTGCAAGTCGTTCGGTTCCTTCCAGGCCGTCAAGGGCATCAGTCTGGCTCTTCGACGCGGCGAGTGCTTCGGGCTCCTCGGCGTGAACGGCGCGGGAAAGAGCACGACTTTCCAGATGCTCGCGGGCCTCCTTAACGTGAGCTCGGGCGACGCCTACATGTCCGACGTCAAGCTCTCGGCTTCGCGTAGGCGGGTACGGATTTTGTGACTGATTATTCAACAAAAAGAGCACTGGGGTACAGTGAGCAACTTTGCGTTGTAAAGTGAAATATTAGACAGCAAAAGAAAATATTCGTTGGGCCTCCCATTCCGGGAAGACGGTTCACCAGCGAAGTTGAAACGTGCGGCTCCGGTGTTCATCACTGAGTTAATCCCGAGGGTTCATCCATAAATGGCTCATACCCCCCTTAAGCATGGCCTCATACCCCCGTAAGCGCGGCCTCCCCATTACGACGGCAGAAGTGAAGTGAAATTCTTACGCTGGAATGATGAGCGGCGACAACGGAACCAGCTGTAGAAGCAGACGATTACGAACGCGGAAGCAGTGGCACGAGCGCGTGCCGAGCACAAGCACGAGCCAACGAGCCAGCTGCGGAAGAAGACCACAACGTTCGAGCCAATGCTGATGATCATAGTTTTTTGTGGACAGGCGATTTCGCGTAGCCCTATAAAGCTTGCCTTCAAAAAACCCCACGTTCGAAATATCGCGGCTCCTGTATCGGAGCGATCGCTGCCTAATAATTTCACTGAAAGAACATGTATATTAATTTGGATTCCACAAAATCAGGTTTGCGAATTCCACGCACTGCAAAAACGCTTAACACGAAGCTCCTCTTGTGCAGATGGTTCTCTTAGATGCTTTTTCGTTATGTGGTTACATCAGTGTTGATGGTACGTTACGCTATGTAGACACATGTAGATGCTACGTATAAATGCCAAGCGTGTGAATGCATTGCCTGTTTTGAAGCAATGCACGTGAATATATTATGCTGATTTCCTTGGAACTAAGCGAAAAAATGCCACTACACACTAAGGAAAATACGTTCCTCGAGGATGGATTGGATGTCAGAAGACCCTTCTTGCACGTATACTTTTCCTGGAAATATTGAAAATATGTTTACTCGTTACCAGAACACATTTACTGCGCCCTTTGATTAAGTTCACGATGTTAGAATGGTGTTTTGTGCGAAATAAACACGTTAGAAAGTTTGCGGGTGCTCGGGCACTTAAACATTTCAAGCAAGTGAACAACCATACTGGCTTCTTCCCCAGTAGTTTGTGTCAAGTCGCTGTTCTGGCATTTGACATGGTCACAATAGGCTTTGCATGTCATCCTGCTACTTCAAGTATATGGCGTCCTGGTTAGTGAAGTGTAGAGACCAAGCTATTCCTTTTATTTCCTAACCGCTTCGGTTAAATTGTTGAAGCTGCGTGCTGTTTTATTGATCAGCTGGCAAGCGTCAGTGAATCCTAGCGTGACTGCCAATCGCAGTTATTCAGGCGCATGTCCTTTCTAGTGTAGCACCGGCGCCGGCTCAATATTATGCGCAGTAAGTGTTGCATTGTGTCATGCAGCATCAGTTGGAATTAACATTCACAGGTACGGTCTATTACCGATAAGAACATAAGTGATAGAAGAACAGGTATCGCTGTAAATAGGAAACGCATATCGGCAAAACAGCTATTGGGGAATTGGTTTTGATTCCAACAAATCACTAGTTCATCTGGGTGGATTAGTTCACTAAGACACCCTTTTCTAGCTATGTAAGCGGGTGAGTTATAGACACAAGAAAACGCCTCTAAAGGTATAATTTTCCTAAATGTGTAGCATTCATTCATATCCGTACCAGCGACGGCTCCCATCACACTCCCTATGCCCAGATGTTCATGACCTTGCGGTACAGGTAGAATTTCAAGTACGCGTGTATGCATGCTAAGTGCGAAGGGTAGGGCTTAACCACAAACGCGTCTACACTCATTACCAATAAAAGCCCCCCCCCCCCCCGCCACCCCCGCATGAAAAAAAAAAAACGCCACGTCTGCTTTTGGACACACCGGAGCGGCACAGCAACAAAAGGGCAGTGAAGCTTGGTTCACATGCTACATAAGTGTCACTCCGGAATCCCACTACGGGGTGCCTTAGAATCAGATCATGGTTTTGACACCTAAAAAAGCTCCTATTTTAATGCGCGAGCATTTTTTTTTTTATTTGCAGCAAACTGCCGACAGCGAGATATATCCAAGAGTGAGGAGTTGGGTGTTAGTAGACGATATTCAAGAGCGTCAACAGTAGTACACTGTACGGTAGCACTCGATAAAAAGTCACCGATAAACGAAAATCACCGATTAACGATGGGAAAAAAAGGACTGCTGGAACAGCTTCGTTCGTGCGAAGTATGAATGTACAATGTGAAAGTGACTAGTTCTCGGAGACGTATTGTCAGTGTCGCCCCACCAACGCTTTCGGTGGAACTACCTGGAGGATCGGGCCATGTTGTGAATTGCATTAAACCATTGGCGAGGAAATACGTAGTACACCGTCGACTGGTGTCAGAATAGGCCCACCAAGTCGCCACGACAGTCTCCGTGATCGGTCCAGTTTTGATGACACCTCGGGTATAGGCCCAGTTTACTCAGACAGATAACCACTACGACGAGCCAAATCTCTTGAGAGCTGACAGAAAATTGAAAGCAGTATTCTGTAAAGATATGGGATATAAGGTGACAGTACTGGGAAAATGGTGTAGCTTTACACTCTAGTTAAGGATAACCGGTAGGAGTTCCGAGGTCTGTTATATCAATAAGTAGAATGACTGCCAAGAGAAGTAGACCTACACGAGCACGTCTGACGGTTAGGTTGTCTTATGACATTTGCAGTTATGAAATGCACTCCGAATGCATAAGGCGGGGAAAATTGTAGATCGCCAGAAGAGGTCGTCGTCTAGCAATAGACATGAAACACGCTGTGATAGTGATGGGAACTTCAGCTACGTTGCGCGATACCGTTCAGCACACCAATTTTCTTTGACAGCGTTATAAGGTTTCTGTCGCGACTTAGTGCGCCGGTTTGTTGATGCACGACCGAAGAGCGGTACTCGTACTGTATATATGCAGGTCGTAACACACGCGTATATTGCTTTGGAGTGTGCGTATAATGTGGTTACAACAAAAATTTTGAAAGTTTTAATTACACCAGACACTTTAAACTTAAATTAGCATGTTGTTCATAGCATGCCCCAATTTCCTGGAACTTTACATTTGAAGCTGCATTTGGTTACATTAGGAAGCTGGAAAACACAGCGGCTATAGGCTGTATGAGGTGTACAACACCGTAATAGGGGATTCACTGCACAGAGCGCAATCAACCCGCACACCTTAGACATCTCATGCTAATCAACAATGAGCTACGCCACATTTCTCTCAAATATGATCATGGTGCCACATTTAGTTTTCCAAGGACACTGTATGACGAACGCTGCATTGAACGGCTGTATAACAGATGAAAGCAATTGCGCAAGTGAATGTTGCAAGCTGCGTAATCAGCTGCCTATTCTGAATCTATTACGGCGTAAGTCAGAGGGGGAAAGAAATTCGTAGTTTCGCCCGAAAGGCGAAACATTGATTGCGATAGAAAATTAGTGGACAGCTATACGAAATAAGAATATTAGTTTTATGGGCCCTAGAAACTCTGCCGTGGAGTACCTATGCCGTTGAGTATACAGAAGTCCGGTACTCTAACCTTTAGGCGATGATCGCACCCATGCTTTTCTCCAAAGGCAGCCAGCTCTTTGAAACACTGGGCGGGGTACCGCGTGCCACTTTCTCGTCGTCTTTCTTTGTGACAGCTCGCAGTTTGAGGCGTTGTGTTAGACTGCACCGGGACCGGCCCGCCTCCCCCAGCGCTTACTCGTAGCTTTTTACCGTACGTATATCGAAACTGCGCGACATTGCGCCAACTTCAGGACCGCCGTACTTAATCATGTCTTAACCTTTCTTCGCCAGAGTTCAAATGCCGTCGTGGTGTTAACATACAACACATGACACGGCCACAGGTACGTATGATTGTAAAACACGTAGTTGCTGATGACGTCACAGTCCACGTTTCTCTTGCTTACGCTCGTCGTCCGATATCCATATAAGCATGCATAACTAAGCAATCGTCATGTCGTAAGCTCGCGTTGAACGGACGACGTGGATATGTCTTTGCTGTCCTGCTATTGCCTTCGACGTGGTCGGGGTCCCGCAGCTGTCGTCACAGGCACGTGCGCTCCTGGCCCACAAACAGAAATACTCAATTTACACAAACACTGGACAGGGGAACAGTGCAAAAAACCACGACAGACAAGAAGGGAGACACACACCAGCGCTAACTGACGACTGAAGTCTTTATTCAGAAAGGAACACACATAATACCTAAAGAGAAAGAAAACAAAGGTATAGATGACCGCGCATGGCCAAAAAGAGTGAGACACCGATTAGATTACCCGGCATTATCGCGGTTGTTAAGATACGTTAGTTGATGTCTCAGACAAGGCCAAAGACGGAGTTTTGGCCGTGCGCAGTGATGTACCCTTCTTTTCTTTCTCTTTAGGTAATATGTGTGTTCCTTTCTGAATAAAGAATTCAGTCGTCAGTCAGCGCTGATGTGTGTCTCCCTTCTTGTCTCTCGTGTTTCTTGCGCTGTTCCCCTGTCGAGTATGTACCGACTAGCCCAAGCCTCTGCGGTGTTACACAAACACGTTGGTTCATTTGGTAGCGGCTTGCGGAGCCCCAAGCAATGATGGATAGCCAGGTACCTGCAAAGTGCTTCGCATAACGTCGATTCCCACACTGCTTGGGATCTGCACATTTTTTTTTTTTACTTCTTGCAAATGGAGAAATGCCGAATGCGCTATTTCTGGGAAATTCGCATTCGATAAGAGTAGTAAATTTCCCGATTCCAATACTCCTAGCTTTAATAATTTATTTTTCTTGGTTGGCGTCGGTGTTGTTGTTATTTGGTGCAAGGGTTACGTGGAACAACCGGTAGAACTTTTTAACAACGGAGCTGTTTAAGCTCTTGGTTAGACCGCGTAGTACGAACGAAAACTGTGAGCTGATCCTCTGGGTATTGCATAAAGGGTCCGACCGCAATGGCACATACCCCTGTGAACTAGCGAAGCTGTTTGAGCATGGCTATGTCAGCTGGTATACCCCCCCAGGTAAACGGGAATTGCATCACGAGCGCCTGTTTCTCCCCTGGTGCTTGGTAGGCCACGCTCCTGAGAAAACAAAATTTAAAAAAAGAAGCCTGCTGTTATGGCAAGAACGGTTTTGCTTATGCGCGAGGGGGAGACGGCCATCCCGCTTTTCTGCAATGCGCTCGACTAGAGTGCGATTTCCTCGGCAGACCAAAGAGGAAACTAGCACGAGTTCCGTTTGCTGCCATAGTCTGCATTATTCTAACAGCTGTCATTTTCAGCCTCTTCTATTGTAATGGCAATTTCCTTTTGCATGTGTGGTTCATGCATTGAATAAATGCCAGCAGCACATCTATGTTTCCTAAAATTTTGCCCTATTCCGTTATGATACGTGAGCCGGTATGCTGTAGCGCATGGCTACTGCGTTTCGGCAGAAGAATAACAGGCAGTGAAATGTGCTTCATTTTGCAATTTTATTAGCAACATTTGTACAGCAAGAGATACAATGCACAAATAAATATTGCAGACCTAAGTATCTCGCATCTACAGTGCATGCAAACTGCACATTCTATAGGCGCATATACAATAGCTTCTTACAATTTCACTATAGCAAAAGTCATCTTTTTACTTCGCATGAGACAATCTTACCCACGCAAATCGTCTGTGATTGCTCATGCAAAAAAATATCATTAAGCGAGACCAGTTGAAAGACTGAAGGCAGCACATTTCGCATACCCGAACACAGACGAGGTGGAGTTATCTGTGCTGTGGTCTGGAAAAAAATGGAAGTAAAACAAGTTTTATGCTTAAACACAACGCAATTGCAGGAACAAATTTCAGCACTCTTTCCGCAAAACAGTGCGTTCAATTGATATACGTCAACTCTTATTATATTTTGGTGTGGGATTTATGCTGAAAATATGGCGCAAAAATTTAACAATCCAAATTCATATTTTAACCGCTAGATATTGAAATAACAGGTTTGGTAGAGCTGCTTTCTGAACAGCTGTCTGAAAACACTGATTGGTTTCTCTGCAGCTAAATTATATTGATCACTTAATTTGCTATTGTCAATAAAGCACTGACGGATTAGTTTGCTCAACCTTTTTGTATACTCCTTGTCTTCCTAGCTCTGCAGAATGCCTATTACTGGAAGACGATCTTCCAAAAGCTGTAAAGCACTGGTCAACGGTATATATATGAGCATTTCCTACTATAGAATTACTTGTTTTGCACAGGGGGAGCAATCCTTTGTGGGAACACCGGAGCGCGTGGCTCGCTTAGCGCCGATGTAAGCACCTTCGTACGCATTGCGCACCAGCGCGACTTGATCGGAACGTAAATTTGTTCGTTCTGAACGAAATGTGCTCGCCTGCTTAGTTCTCATTTAACAACCGCTAACATTGCCCATTGCAGATGAATATTAGATAAAGAAGAGCAGACAAGCAGGCGCTTTTCTTTTTTTTTATTTGCGCGATACATTTCGCTGCGCAACGTAAACTGCACGCGTCGCCGTAGCAGAAACGCGAAGAAGGACGAGGAAAAACATTTATTTAGCACCACATACATCGAGCTTAAGTTTGGCGTGTGAGATTCCACTGTTGGTCAGGCGGCCAGGAGACCTTGTGCCCTGGCGGCTGCCTCTGCCCACTCCGTAACCCAGACTTGCGTTTCCGGGTCGGATCGAAGAAAACGGCGCTTGCAGTGCTTTCTGCACTAGCGCAGCGCTCCTTCAATTGGTTTCCGCACCTTGTGAAGCAGACTAGGTGGTGACTTGCAATGTCTCACCAAGAACAGGCAAGTCTCTACCTTAACCCCTTTGTCCGTGGAGCAAGCATTCAATGATCTCCAGCAAAGTTATCAGTTTATTCCATACAGCGAACGACAGTAGCCGAGACATAACGAAACGCAATTTCCGTCAGCGGCTTAGCTAGCACTCAGCTCGTCTCAGAAGCTGCTTTCGATAGGTAACTTCAATGCATTTACACAACACGGAGAAACATACCGCGTACGAAATACCCTTCCTTTCGTCTTACAGCCCTTTCGATAAGGTTAGCGGCTATTCGCTGTCACAACGTCATAAAAAGCGTGCTTACCTTTCATTATCTTGAAAGCGGAACAAAGTGGCCCTGCTGTTCCTTCCCATGCTCGTCAACCACAGAGCCGCGCCGAACGTCTTGTGGCCTTTCTCCTGTTTTTCGTACATCGCTGGAGCCACCGGCCGATACAGAAACAATGTTTCAGCGCACAGAAGAAGGCAAAGGCGCGCACGTGTGCCTAGTTCTTCTTTCTGCATGGGGTTTTACGTGCCAAAACCAGTTCTGATTATGAGGCACGCCGTAGTGGAGGGCTTCGGATTAATTTTGACCACCTGGGGTTCTTTAACGTGCACTACAACGCAAGCACACGGGCGTTTTTGCATTTCGCCTCCATCGAAATGCGGCCGCCGCGTCCGAGATTCGATCCCGCGATCTCGTGCTCAGCAGCGCAACGCCTTAGCTGACTAAGCCAACCCGGCGGGTGTGTGCATAGTTGCAGAGAGCGCCAGCGGCAGCAGGAGCAGACGAACGGAATGGCAGCCGAAGCGATAAGAGTGAAAGCTCCGTCCATTTGCGCAACAAGTGACGCGACTTTTATAAATAAAGATATAGCATGCTGAAAAAAATTACACCATCTTCCCGTAGGGGAACCCTGAGTAGTATGCGAAGCAGCCATGGGGTCGACTCAATTTCCCATTAGTTTTCAGATAGGCCTGTCGCCGCTGCCGTTTCGTGGCAGCGGCTCGAGCCCTCTTCTCCGCGGCGCTGTCCACGGCGCTGACACTGGCGTTGACGCTGGCGTTGACGCTGGCGTTGACGCTGGCGTTGACGCTGGCGCTGTCCGTGGCACTCATCGCGGCGTTGCGGGAGGAGAATGAGAGGACGAAACGAATGACGATGAGTGGGCGAAGCACCGGGGGATCATTCGGGCAAAACGCCGGAAGCATTCTCCGGAAGCCGGAAGCTGGCTTCCGGAAGCGGAACCGGAAGTGGAACAGGAAGCGGAACCGGAAATAATGCGCATGCGCACTAGGGGTGTGGACGCCGCACGGCGGAGGGAGGAAGGGAGTGACATAGCCCCGATGCTTCGCATCCAAAAAGCTGTCAGCCCTTCCACTGGGGTGGAGATGGAAGATGGTGGGCATTATGTATTTCCAATTATGACTATTAAGATGTTATGGTATAATTGGTTATTTGAACTGTTAAAGAATGAGAAATATATATGATCGGGTGGTTTTCATTTATTTACTGACCACAAGGACCACGGCCTTATGGTCACTACGGTACATCACCATAGGGTGTACGGCAAAGGTTGGCTAGTTCTTCACAATCACGTCACCAACGCCGCGCGCGTTCGGTGCGAACGCGGGCTAAACGGCCCGCGTTTGTGTGACCGCACACAACCGCTGTAAAAACGCTGGCTACGTGACGAACGGCTAAACGCCGTTGTCAACACTGTTAGGGGAGAGGCGGGCTAGAGCTCAGAGAGAGTCGGCGGCAGAGGCCGGCCGGGCTGCGCGCATGCGCCGCAGTGGGAGAGCGGGCACGCACGCACACAGCCTACAGTGCCTCGATGCCCTCCTCACCCACCACTCCCCTTCTATTGGGAAGTCGAGTTTAATCTCCGAGCGTCCCGTCCGGCAATAGAAAAAAATGACAGCAGATCCACGAGGTGAATGATGATGAGTGGGCGAAGCTCCCGAGGGAATCATCGGATCTCCCGCTTAAGGGGACGCTAGCACAAACGCGTTAGAAACGTGCAGTACTCTCTAGTAAGGGGGAGCGGCCACAGCGTCTTACGCAGCCATTTACACATGCCGGAACGTGCACCGCGTTTGCCGACGCCATCACATGACTGCTGAGAGAGTATACCCCCCGTATTCATAAACGCTCCTCGACTTGAACTTGACTTGCCACCGCTTTGGGCAGCGCGTTCGAAACGCGTTGAAGGTAAGGTGGAGAGGCCACAGCGTCTTACACCAGCTTCTTACACGGGCCGTAACGCGCTAGCACAAACGCGTTAGAAACGCGCTAGAAACGCGGCCTTTCATTAATGTTGGGTATTTATAGCCATCGTGGTGCGTTTGTCCATGTCCGCTTCGTGGCGTAGTGCAATAAAAAAAAAAAGCTTCGTGGCGTAGTGGGCTAACGCCGCGCGCTCGGAAGCGAGGGGTCCCTGGTTCGATTCCGCGCTACAAACACAACTTCGGATTTTTTTTTCTCATTTTTCTCAGACTGGTTACACACTACTACTACTACTACGACGGGGACGGAACGGGTGCCGCTATAAGGAGCTTCGCCCCTAAAAAATTCTCATTGGCCGTCTGCTGTATGTGCGAGTGAAAGCGAGCTAGGGCGAGGGACGCGTGCTTGCGCGGGGAGCAAACACACGGCGGAGAGAGAGATAGTGGTTGTGAACAGCGCCTCTTCCTCTTCACAACCACAATCTCTCCCTCCGCCTGACGATGAGGTCACCACGCGTCGCCTATCAAGGCTTGCCCCAGCTGCACCGACCGCGCCGAGCCTCTGCGTGAGCCGTGACGTCATCGCGCGGGCCGCATCACTTCGCCTTAGCTTTGCCGAGCCATGACGTCACCGCGCCGTGCGGAGTGGTTGCCGCCGCTGCGCAGACACGGAGCTAAGCCGTGACATCACTGCGCCGACCCACGGGATATATAACTCAGCGTCGCGGCCGCGGCGACACCAAAGCTCTGCCGTCTCCGCGCCGACCACATCGCCGCGAAGAGGACGATGAAGAGCGTCAGTCCCGCAGAAGAAGTCGCCGCTAATCGTTTCGATCCCGAATAGCCCTCCCTGTACGTCGGTGATTCGCAGAAGATCCGGAGTTACGAGCCCACGAAACCGAGCAAAAGCGTTTGAGCGTCCAGATGCTTTAATGACCGAGCGTTCGTTGCTCCTTGGGCTATCGATGATTCCGCTGTGATCTTGCGCAAAACGTGGCCGAGTCTCGAAGCATAACCTGGCAGAAACTTGGCCGAACCGAGATAAAGCTTGGTGGGGTCGCCAGCTTCGCTGTTTGCCCAGTCTTCGCGCCACTAGCAAGGTCGATCCACATAGGTCGCGAAGCTTCGGGCGAAAAGCGGTTCAGAAACAATTGTCACCGACATCAGCAAGGGTGGTTATGGGAGCAGCGATTGAAGTGCGACTATGTTTCGAGGGAATAAACACTGGGAAAGAAAAACGCGTTTTTTTAATTAAAGCGAGACGCAGTTAGATTCATTCAACGAAAATAAAATTCCTAATCCATTTTGTATACGCATGGCGAGAAATGAAGATACAACTGTATTTTACTTGATAATTATCAATAAGTACCTTTTTGCAGCGCCCACCGTGAGAGCGCCCATCGATGGCAGCAGGCGGTGACGCCGCTATCAGTTGCAACACAATGCAGCTCTTGGAGTGCGTGGAAAGGCGCGCTCGTAAAGTTCACCTGTTACAATACGCCCCCCTCACATGTGTGTTGTTTTGCATGTCGACGTTTGTCTGAATTAGGTGACGCGGGTAGTTTTATTGTTTCTTAACCTGTGCAGTCAAAAGTAGTAGTTGCGACCGTCAGATACTTGTTCACTTTAGTTGTTTTCGTGCTGACAGCGCTGGCCGACGGGTTTAGCGTCCGACGAAAGGACGAGCACTCTACGCAATGTACGCCCAAAGCGTTCGTCGGCCTCCAAAGAAAGTATGTTCTGTGCAGCGATGCGATTTCGACACCCAGCTGACCTTTTCCTGCATCGCTTTCCACGCTGAAAGCTCGGAACGCCCATCAAGTCGAATGGCGGGGCATTTTAATATACAGCTCTGCCTCCGAAAACAATTTCGCGCCAATGAAAACAAAATGACGTCACTTCTCGTTTTAACGAATATGACGTCAAATTATTTTTTTCCGCCGCAAGTGTTCTCTCCCCACACAGACGGCGCTAAGCCCCATGAACCGCCGATAAGCCGCCATGTTTTGAACGTATGGGCTTCTATGAAAGCTTCGCTACCGGGTGTATTTACCTTGCCACTAGTGTGAAGCTGCCCCTAATATTTTATATAATCTTCCGCAGGCCTAAAGGTACCGTACCAAGACTTCAGACGCTTGTGGTAAAAGGCAATGTTTTCTAATACCTCGTTTCGGCCGCACTTTTCTTCGGAATCTAGTAAAACTTTCGTCGCTTTTCTTCGAAAGGGCATTTTCTTTTACGAAGAAGAAGGCTGAATAAAATTACGCAAGAAAGAATTGACGCAAAATTAATTTTAGAACGGTGCAAATGAAAATACGCAAGTCCACGATTCATCGGAAGCCAGAATGCCAAATGTATAGACAAACTAGTGCATTATCCCATCATTACGGCCATGACTAATCGGCCGTACTTGTGTCGCCCGCACGCACTTAGCACCAGAGTTTGCCTTAGTATTTTTAGTATGACTCTAATTGTCTGACAAGCCTGGCTCTCCAGCAGGTGGCTACTTTATGAGCTGTGATAATGGCCAGGTGCTCAATTGCATCTGACAGCGCAGTGGCGTATTAGGGCTATTTTCTATTTCTACTTTACCTACACGGACTACACGAGTGCCGATAGCGGGGAAAGCCGCCTTTTTTTCGGCGCAGAAAAAGTGTAGCTGCGACCACCTAAACGAAGCCAAATTTTGTGGCAGCAATGTAGCATGAAAACTACACTTTCTACAACGCGGTTTCGGGTAGTGTAGGTCGAAGGCGATGGACAAACAAGCGAGCTCGGGTGGCGAGCGTTGTAATACGCGCGCTGAAATTTTTTCTGTGACTGTTGGTTCTGTCTATATATATATATATATATATATATATATATATATATACGTCGACACGTGGACAATTTCTTGGCCGCGACGACGATGGTCAGAAGACGGTTCTAACGGCTCGATGAGATAGTTCACCGGAGATGTTTGTTGAAGTACACGATATGGACCCTGGTACTTGGAGACCAGCTTCGTTGAAAGGTCAGCTGTAGTGGACGGGACACGCAGCCAGACTAGCGAGCCAGGAGCATAGCACGTAGTCGTAGCGGTGGCGACGTGGTGTTGCTTCTGGCGCCACTGGTGTTATGTGAATGAACGCGCAAGTTGGCGGCATTCTTCAGCGTATGTAGATGCTTGAGATAGAGTCGTGGACTCGGAGGCGTCAGGTCGGTATAAAAGAATAGTGTCCATGGTGCAAGAAGGTTCGCGTCCGTGAAGGAGAAAGAAAGGGGAGAATCCAGTTGTACTTTGAATGGCGGTGTTATAAGCGTACGTAACAAAAGGTAGCACTCGGTCCCAATTGGAGTGATCTGACGAGACGTACATAGCAAGCATGTCGCCCAGGGTTCGGTTAAAACGTTCTGTTATCCCGTTCGTCTGTGGGTGATAGGCATTGGTGGTGCGGTGAACGACGCGGCATTCACGAAGCAATGCTGCGATGACGTCGCAGAGGAACACACGACCACGGTCACTCAGCAACTCTCGCGGAGCTCCATGACGAAGGACGAGATTGTGAAGAATGAAAGTGGCAACGTCTTTTGCTGTGGACGACGGAAGAGGTGAAGTTTCGGCATAGCGTGTGAGGTGATCGACGGCAACGATTATCCAATGGTTACCGTCTGGTGTAATGGGAAGGGGACCGTAGATGTCGATGCCAACGCGGTCAAATGGTCGGGCCGGGCATGGCAGAGGTAATGAGGGGCCGGCGGCGTGTTGAGGGGGAGTCTTGCGTCACTGGCACGTGGAACATGACCGAACATACTGTCGAACATAACGGCACATGCCACGCCAGTAGTACCGAAGCCTAATACGTGAATACGTCTTCAGGAAACCTGCGTGGCCACATTGTGGGTCGTCGTGGAAAGTGGAGCAGATTTCGGAGCGCAGGTCGCGGGGAATGACAAGGAGTCTCTTACGGCCGCTGGGGGCGTAATTCCGGCGGTACAGCACGTCTTCCCGAGTGGTGAAGTGCTCAGCCTGCCGACGCAACGTCCGAGAAGTGGGAGCAGAAGTCCGGCCAGACTGAAAGTCTAGAATGGAAGCCACCCACGGGTCCTTGCGCTGCTCAGATGGCATGTCAGAGATGGCAAGAGCGGTGGTATCGCAGGTACTATTTGTGAAGCAGACAGAGTCGGGAGGCAGGGGTGAACGGGAGAGGGCGTCTGCATCCGAATGTTTCCGACCAGAGCGATACACGACGCGGATGTCGTATTCCTGGAGGCGCAATGCCCATCGAGCGAGGCGACCACTTCGATCTTTCAGTGACGACAACCAGCACAGGGCGTGGTGGTCGGTCACTACGTCAAATGGGCGCCCGTACACGTAAGGACGAAATTTCTCTATAACCCAAATTATGGCAAGACATTCTTTTTTCAGTCACCGAATAGTTGCCTTCGGCTTCGTTGAGTGTTCGGCCTCGGGAACTACGGCTGCTAGTTTTCCTCTCGTGCGGGGCTAGGTCGGCGAAGCATCGGGGAGATGGATCGGCGACGGGGAGATGACCGGCGTGAGTCATACCGGCGGCGTGTAGAAAACGGGTCGGCGACAGGAGAAGGAACTCGTGGTGAATGCTGAGCACCTTGATAGGTTGGCGAAGCCACACCATGTTGAGAGCGGAAGCGGCGATGGTGACAGCGGCGTGCTATATGGCCCGCAAGACCACATGCGAAGCATATGGGCCGGTTATCAATGGTGCGCCACGGATTCACAATAGATAGTCCGGGGAGCGAAGAAGGATGGGGCACCGTGCGTGAGGGTGGCGGCTACGTGTAGAAGGACCCGGTGGCCCGGTAGGCGACAGAAAGAGATGGGGCCTGTGGTCTGTCAAGAACTGCAGCGTAAGTTAATGGCGTAGTGACAGGCAACGCCGGAGGGGCAGCTGGTAGTACCTGGGCGACTTGCGTCTCAATGACGTGACGAAGAGGTGGGTCTAAAGACGACGGCGCTGGCTCAGGTGTGTGGGCGACAAGGGAAAGTTGACGTGCAACTTCCTCGCGGATGAACTGCTTTATGTGTGGTAGCAAAACGGTGTGATCGGCAGTGGCGTCGCTGACAAGGGTGGAAATGTCTGCTGTATCTTGAGCAGCACGGCGCGTCGACGCACGCTGCTTTCGCAGCTCGTCGTATGTCTGGCAGAGTTGTATCACATCGGCTACCGTCTGGGGGTTCCTAGCGACAAGCATCTGAAATGCGTCGTCGTCGACTCCTTTCATGATTTGCTTTATTTTTTCCCCTTCGGTGAGAGATGGGTCGACGCGTCTGCACAGGGAGAGAACATCTTCGATGTAGCTTGTAAGCGTCTCCTCCCTGCGTTGGACTCGACTGCGCAAGCGCTGTTTGCGCGAAGCCGGCGCACGGCGGGACGACCGAAGACCTTCGCAACGGCTGCCGTGAAGGTCGACCAGTTCGTTATTTCGGTTTCATGGTTTTGAACCAGAGGCCAGCTACATTAGTGATGTAAAAGTGAACGTTCGTGAGCTTGGCGCAGTCATCCCATTTGTTACAAGAGCTCACCCGTTCGTACTCGACGATCCAATCCTCGACGTCCTGGTCGTAGGTGACGTTACATATAGGTGGGTCGCGTTGTCGGGGCACGCCAGCACAGTGGATTGTCGTTGGCACGGGAGCACCTTGCGATGGGCCAGGATCAGTCATGGTGAAAGCTGATGTGATGGCAGCGTCCGGCTGCGAAGATCCAGGACGAACAGTACCCAGCACCTCCACCACTTAATATGGGGGTGTTGGTCTTCAAGCAGGCCTGGACGTGGCGTTCCAGAAGGCTATTCGAAAGGCAGGTCTGGTAACTGGCGAGCGCGAGCTAGAGCGTCAACAACTACCACACTCATCGTCGTCTTCTTTTCCCCGACATCGAAGCGCGGTCATTCGCCTTCAGTACAATATATATATATATATATATATATATATATATATATATATGGTGACGACGGTGATGGTTTGCTGCGAAGATAGCAGGCGAAGTGCTGGTGCGACTGTGTGTCACAAAAGTTGACTGTATGTTCCAGGAAGATAAAATTACTACCTTACTCACGGATGGTGCGTAAACGAGATGGCTGTTTCCGACTCCGGGCTGTGCTATATTAATAGCGAAGCTGTCTTCGTGCGCTGCAAATTTACGACGTATTTAGCTGCAGTTTGTCTGAAAGCAAACTAGTACATCTATTTTTACTGTCTAGGCAAGGACATATACAGGGCAAAATGTGAAGTCATGCGCTTTTCGTCTGCTAATGCAAAATACGGCGAGCACTCTGCTCTGATTGGCCGCAATTTACTCAGCCAATTGCAGCATAAAACATATAGCATCTGCCCTGCACTGCATGAACCTGCCCATGAAGTGTACGCAAAAAATAACCCTGCTATTACCACCGTTTGGTTATGCAGTGGCAGTCCTTCATCGGCTACTGCCCCCAGACCAATGGCCTGCTGGAGAAGCTGAACGCCTTCGAACACCTGCGCCTCTTCGCTCGCCTTCGGGGCATCCCCGAAGCCCAGGTAGAAGCAGCGGTGCAGGCAGCAATTACGCTCGTCGACCTGGAGAAGCATGCGCTAAAGTGGTGCGGGACGTACAGGTGCGTTTACATGAAGTTGTTTAGCGCACGCACATGCTCCCGCTGAAACAGAATGACGATAGAAAGTGTTTGCACAGAGCAGTTCACAGGCATTCGCAAGAACGCTTACAAGAGTGCGCATAACATTAATGCCGAAGCGCGACGGACTAAAATAATTGCTAAATGAGTGTAATCTACGTGTATTTCGTGCCTCAAATTTATGTGCCGCTTTCTTTATTGCGATAGCAATAATATGGACACTCCAGGCGCATTTGTGCCGTCGTCGTGGCCATGACGTTCCGTACAAAGTCCATGGCGATAACATCGTCCCCGCGCGCCGCATGTTGTATGTGCGAGTGAAAGCGAGCGAGGGTGAGCCGACGGAACCGGCTCAATCTCGCGCGCGCAAGGGAGGAAAGCGAGGAGGACGCACGCTGTCCTCCGTCGAACACAAGGTACCGGGGAGAGGGGGGAGAGGGGGAGGGAGGGTGGGCGGCGTTCTACTCCAGCGGCTGCTGCGTATTGCGCATTCTCACGCGGCCGCGTGGACCCTTTCTTGAAAGCGATCCAAGCTTGAGCGATCTGCGATGGGGACGAGTGCGCCCAGCGCTGACACAGCTTCGCGTGCGGTGTGTTTTCGCCGCTTCGCGTTGAAGCGAGAGGCAGCACTAAGGTCAAGTCGCTGGCTGTAGCATTTTGACAGCGAGTTTCCGTGGTGATCGAGTGAAATGTGGTCATGTTTGCTTGCGTGCGCGTCACACTTTGCTTGTTAATTTAGTAATTGAGTTAACGTTTACGGAGTTTATACGGCCGATCAAAATACTATCCTTACTTTGTATCGCTGTACACTATAATTTGCAAGCGCAATCGATGTTCCACCTTTTGGGCGAAACTGCGACTGTTTTAAAAAAAACTCAACTTTTTCAGCTACTTGCTCAGTTATGTGTTTTTTCAGGCCTTCTCCACTCTTCTTTCTCGTTAGTGGAAGCGCACGCATCGCTGCGTGAGTGGCCTCCAACCTTGATGAATTATAGCTGTCATACGAATTGGGTAATATGACTATACACTAGAAACCTGACAGACCTCGCGAAAGATGCACTACGTGATAACGTACGTACTGGCTGCAGACTACACAAGCATTTATACAAGATTCAGAACCCCGGATGAAGTCCTTCTCCCGCTTGGCTCTTCACCGCTGCCTCTCTCAATGTCTCTGCTGTCGCCCCTCATCGGTGCACTCTAAAAATGGTCGTTTACGGTGTCGTCCAGGCTGTTACCTATCATGGCAGCTTTAATGTATTCAGCTATTGAATCAACTGTTACTGAGTGGTCATGTCTTGAAAACCAAATCTCTGAATAACCCTTCCTTTTTTAAGATTTAGATCATGAAAAGCCGCGATTTCGCCCGAAAGTCCAAGCATCCATCGCGATAGCAAATTGGTACACAGCTATACGAAGTAAGGATAGTAGTCTTATTGGCCGTATAAACTCGTAAACATTCACTCACTAACTAAATTAACAAGCATAGTGTCACGCGTGCACAAGCAAACATGAACCCATCTCACTCGATGACCGCGCACACTCGCCAAAACGCTGGAGGGAGAAAGCGCGGCGGCAGCAGATAGTGAATTGACCTTCGTGCTATCCCTCGCTTCAACGCGAACTAAGTGGCGAGAACACAGCGCACACGAAGCTATCGGCACTCGGCGCACTCTATCCCCATCGCATATCGCTTTAAAGTTATGACCCGCGCGGATGCCCCGCCTTCCCCCCCCCCCCCCCCCCGGTGCCTTGAGCGCGTCGAAAAAAGACGGCGCGCTTCCTCCCCGTTTGCCTTCCCTTGTGCGCGCGCGATTGAGCCACCATCGTCGGCTATTCCTCGCACGCTTTCACTCGCACATAGAGCTTACGGCGCACGGCGACGCTGTTATGGACCTTGCACTTTTACGAAACATCATGGCGACGCCCACAATGACAACAAAATAGCGCCTGAAGAGTCTATATGATTCATATCACAATAACAAATCGAGGCTGTGGGTGTTACACGAAAATCGGTGTGATACTAGTAAACATCGTACTTTTATACCCTGCAATATTATTTGTAATACAATGGTATTGTTGCGTTGTGCGAAACATTTGCACTCTGTGGAGGGTATTCAAACTTATGAGCCCTCTTGCATATTCCTGAGTGCCAGTTTCCTTCGTTAAATAATGCAGATAACATTCTATTCTATGCGATGGAAATGCATCCACACAGTAGCCATCGCCAGATTTGCGTGATGCGTCCATGCAGCAGTGGAAGAATCAGTCAGATTATTTATAATATACGAGCAAAAGCTCTTTTTCATGTAATTAGTGCGGTACTTAATGTCTAGCCCTAGGTTAAATCAGTGAAAGTAAGTCTGTAGTGCAATAAGATCTAACGCCATTTCGCGAATGGGTGTGCACTCACATGCATAACCTTGTATACTTGACTAGACCGAGATGTCTCTACAAATATAAATTTAAAATACCTAGCCCTGTAATTCCATTTCACTACAGTTTGTTTCAAAATGGTGTCACGAGAAGGTGAGCCAGAACCAGGATCTTGCAAGAGTATTTGAAACCTTTCAAATATGATCATCACTTCGAAGGTATTGTATTGTTCTTGGCAGTATTTTACCGCAATATAATTCACTTGGATTATATACTTCAGAATACGATGCACGCCATCAGCAAGTGACGCACATTCTCACCTTCGCTATGCCTTACTTGCCTGTCTTTCCAACAGTGGCGGCAACAAGCGAAAGTTGTCGATCGCTCTGGCCATCCTGGGAAGTCCCAGGGTGGTGTTCCTCGACGAGCCATTCGCTGGCATAGACGTCGTGTCCAGGACCAAGATCTGCGGCAGACTTGCAACGTTGCGCACGGAGGGAAACAAAGCCGTCGTGTTCACTTCTCACGGGTACGGTGCTGTCGTTAACGCAAACTTGTTTCATTCAACATGGTTCAGCGTTCGTAGGTCAAAAATAGAATAGCAAACATTTTTGCAACAGTTGAGAAGCTTAGTGGTGTACAGGTCAATTCTGTTGTGCAGGTTTAGCTGAAGAGCGCAGAAGAGGGATCCAAAAATTAGATTACATACACCACCGGGTGCCGTCTAGCTCTTCATTCTTATTCGTATTGACCCTTTTTGCGGCGATTCTGAGGGCGCTTCCATGTTTTATCACGTGGTGACGCGTCCATTGCTTGCCTCAACTGCCTCCGTTGCCTCCTTGTTTACGATGGAAGTGTATGACGCCAGCGGGTGGTAGAAAACCTCCGTTTTCGGAGATATCGTAGGCGGTGACCAGGTGGACGACACGAAGCTTTGATCACAGCAGCTTGAGAGGACATGCAAAAGCGCTTTCTGAGCCGATTAACCTATGTCCAAACGGCGCAAGCAGCGTATATAGTGCTTGTTCTAAAAACGGGGCTAATTATGTAATCCAAGCTATCCAAACGTTCCGATCATGAATTGAATCAGGATTAGTGTGTTTTGCTCTGTGTACTTTATTTTGCAAATATTTTGAAGCAGCGGCTTGCCAGTTTCTGACTCAGTGAAGTTCCTCAGTGCGGCCACTATCTGATTATTTTCTGCCTAATCGCTCCCGGGTGTGCTCAGTTCCGATAGATTTGTTCTTGCTGCGCACAAGGCTTGAAACGTAGCTGTTCTGCACATTGCCATACCTTGTAGCAAAGATATATTACAGCTAGTAACTCGCTTACTCTTGTGGACCGTCACGAAACATTCAGCTTCGACCATTCGTGCGCTATCGATGTAGTACCGTCACTTATTGTGCGTATATAGTGCGCATATATTCCAGTGTGCACCCATTCACTTATTCTTGATACGTCGGTGATAGAGTGGGCGTAAGTTTTCCTGTCATTTGGGATAGAGGTGTATAAATAACGTGCGTGAAACTTACTATGACAGGAAGCGGCGCTACTCCCTTTGTCATTGTTTAACCAGTGGTACTCACTCTTGCCGACGTTCTGTTCCTGACGCCCTTCCTTTGAAGGTTAGCGATACAATGCAGGCGGATGAGCAAATTTCTGTATCCTCGAGGAAAGCCGTACATCTGGAAGTGCCGGTAACACGTTCGGACAGTTGCAGCAGCGGTCCGCAAACTTGGTCGCACAGATTCATTGCATTCCTTAACATGCCAGTCACTATTTTTGCAGTCAACTACTGCACACGTCTTCAATCCACAAGATTCAATCTAGCATGATTAGAGAACAGTGCGTTAGCGAAGACTCAGTTGCATTTCAGACAGCTGATCGCACATAAGTAAGGTAGAAACGGTAATGGTTTCGTATTTGTGCGCGGTCACTCAGCAGACGTATGGCGCGCCGCCGTAAGCGCCATCTAGTTTCTGTTAAACAAACTTGCGAGATGCCACCTCGCAAGTGCTATTATTCTGGAAATGTTTTCTTTGATAAAAACAATCGCGAAATTGTGCTGCCACCGAAAAATTCATCGGCCCTTCCACTCCGTGAAAATGGTTAATCGGCGAAGCTGAAACGTGCGGCCCCGGTGTTTATCACTGGATTAATCCCAACGGTTCAATAAAGTATTTCTCAATGATGAGGTTACACACACGTTCGGCTACGGTGGAGAGAAGGACGTCACTGACGGTATGCCCGCAGTCCACCGTTATCGCTTGCGTTCGATGACTCGAGTTTGCTCGGCGGCGCGGTTAGCAGCAGTCGCCCGCCATTGCCGCTTGCGATTCTTCGAAATTAAATTGATTCAAAATTAAATCTGTCCGTCACGTAAGACAATGAATGGCTCATACCCCTTAAGCAAAGGCTCATACCCCCGTAAACGCGGCTTCCCCATTAGGACGACAGAAGAGAAGTGACAATGTAAGCTGGAATGATTAGCGGCAACGGAGCCAGCTGTGGCAGACGACGACGAACGCGGCAGCAGTGACACAAGCGCGTGCCGAGCACGAGCGCAACCAGAGGGGCGCCAACGAGCCAGCTGCGGAAGAAGACGACGACGCTCGAGCCGATGCTGATGATCATAGTTTTTTTTATTGCGATAGCAATTATATGGACACTCAAAAGCAGATTTCTGCCGTCGCCGTCGCCGTGAGGTTCCGTATGACGTCAATGGAGATGAAATCGTCGCCGCGCGCCGAACGCTGTATGTGCGAGTGAAAGGGCGCGAGGGGCGCGCGCTTTCACGGGGAGTGAACGCACGGCGGAGAACAAACGCGCGTTCTGCGCCGTGCTGCCTTAAGGGCTGCAGAAGTAGGCGTCTCTTTCCTCCTTTACAATCACCATATATGTAGAGCAAACGCGCCTTCTTCCGACGCGCGAGAGGCCGTTGAGGAGAGGGGGGGGAGGGGGAGGGAAGGGAGGCGACGTTTAGCTGCGGCACCAAGTGCCTCTTTATATCAGAAGCTCCGGCAACAGTCACCAACGCCGCACGCATTTTGAGCGAACGCGGGCAAAACGCCGACGGCGTCGACAACAGTTCTGCGTGTTGCCGGTGCTGCTGCATGTCCAAGTTTATACAGCTGATAAAGCTAATATCATTACTCCGTATAGCTCTCTACGCAATTGATGCTTCGCCTTTCAAGTGAAACTGCGACAACTTTTTGTGGACAGGCGACGCTCACGCGCTTTTTCGTTTCGCCTGGCCATACAAAGCTTCCATTTAAAACCTTGCTTTAAGTTATATGACGGTTCAACACTTTATTCCGGGGTTGTGGCGAAAATAAACAAGGACGAGAAAGACCTGGGAGGACAGTGGTTACAGTAAAGCAGAGGTAACAAAACTGCAAAGTGGCACATTATTGTGAACACCAAACAGTGCAAGCTGAACAGCTTAGTAAATTAAAAGATGAATGTGAGAATGTCACAGTGTCAGTGCCCTAACTATGCCATACTTAAATGTGTACGCGTTGAGCATAATTAGCCCATATAAATTATATATATATATATATATATATATATATATATATATATATATGGTTTTGCGTCCTCTAACTGAGTCCAGTGAGTTATGAGGGACGCTGTAGGCTCCGCATTCATTTCGACCATCTGGTGCTCTTTAACTTGCGCCTAAATGTAATTATACAGGAGCCTATCCGCATTTCACCCCTCTCGGAACGCCACCAGGAATGGAACACCTGCAGGTGCTACGCGGCGATTCTTGGGACAGAAATGGCTAGGCGCGGTGCAAGCGCTATCTCTATATAGTGAGCGAACTAACCAATGAAAAGGGTCCATCGTCATTGTTCCAATTCAATGAACTATTTATAGAGTTTTAATGGCAATATAAAAGTATAACGACCTGTTGGAGGTTATTGGAGACAATGGCTACAATATCTACGCACAATTCTATCCCACGATGTTTCAGACATGGTCCTCAGATTCGTCGCCTTATATGGTAATTTCCAGTGGATCTTGCATTTTTAAGCCAGCCCTTGCTGCAGAGCCAGCCGGAGTAAAGGGAACTTGTAGTATGGCCGAGTTTGTGGCAGGTTTAAATATCCAGGAGTGTGGGGAACATATTACGAAGTGCTGGTGGGGACTATGCTGATATTTAGTGTCGTACTTTACGTTCTTGAGATGTAAATTATTGTCCGAAACGGAACATTAAACATCGTTGGGCTTTAAAACACTGTAAAACATTACTTGCAGGAATACTCGTATTGACTGTTTGAACATTGACAGTTTCGAATTAGGTTAGCTGGGTCGATTCAAATGTACCATTTTTCTGTCCATAACATACCATGATGACAGACGTGAAACGACTCAATACGCACAAGCCAGCGCTGCAAGTCACTAAAATTCCCTAACTGTTTAGGAATTACAGCGCCCACTTCGCTATTGCGAACGGAACCTGTCAGGACTCTAGGTATGACTACCTATACAAGGTATCCAGTTACCCAGTGCTACTTTCGAAATATCCGTCGACAAATTTACAACAGACTGCAATGAGCTTACGCGGATCACTTTAATTGAAAACTTCCGTTAAGAAACTACAACTACAGTTCCACTCTGTTCCTGTGTTCGGTGCAGCCAAAAAACTTAATCTCTGGAGCTTCATTTGTGTGTTTTCGGTACAAGAAATGTTTGATTATATTCGATAATTGTATGAATAAAACGATCAGCTTTCTTCAAATTCTAGCAATGAAATCCATTTAGGACAAGCCCAGTGTCAGACTGGACAGAGCATGGAAACTAGCATTGTTCGGGTCGTTAATCGTGACGACAAATGTTCTACTCCTGGATGTCAAATATTGCGTTCGAAATTGGCCAATATACGAGTATACGTTCACTTGGTTACATACGCATACCAGTATGCGTATGCAACCAAGGACGCATAGGAGTATGCGTCCAACTCGGGCAATGCTTGCGGAAACCGTAGCACCGATGTGAGGCTCCATTTAATGAAACGGGTCTCACGTCAGTGAACGACACCCTCCTATGAAAGGCCAATTAAAGTGGGCTCTCAATAATAATAATTATTATTATTATTACTAATAATAATGTCTTTTTAGAGCGCAGCGTTTTGGTGCCCGTTCCTGCGGCGAGCGTCGGCGTCACTGAGTGAACGAGCACTGCGAAAGATGAGAGCGAACGCGACGGGCAGCTGGGGATGGAAAAAGCGGCGAGAGCTGGGAGGCGCGTGGAGCAAAGCGGAGAGGAGGGTGCAGCGGAATCATGAGACGGAAAACTGAGGAGGGTATGGCGAAAGCTTGAGAAGAAAAGAGTAGTGCGGTGACGGTACCCACGAGATGGCGCCAGAGTAGCGCGCTTCGTCTGGGAAGTCTGTCGGAGGCAGTCGTTGTCAACCGCGCCTACGCCTCGCCGACACTCTAGCCCCGCGCGCTGGCTCTCGCAATCTCCAGATTAGCGAGGCAGTCGCGCCACACTTAGTTCTGTTTGCAACGGGCCGCCTGAGACAGTGTGCCCGTGCCAACCAATATATCGCTAAATGAAAATACGTATGGAGCGGCCAGCTCTCAAATTTCGCATCAGGGAGTATCGTAGACGGTGGTGAGTTTTTTTTTTTTTTTTAAGTGAATCTTTATATGCTCACAAGGGTCGGCGGTGGTGGTGGTGGTGTCAAGCTGAAAGGTGGGCCGATCCTGGTGATTGTGCAGAAAGGGTCCAAGCTCAATGGCACATACCCCTGTGGCCTCGGGGACCTGTAACTTGCCCTTGAACTACCCTTGTGACACGTGGGACCCAAAGAGCCAAAATCACCAGCCCTTCCCCTGTCGAAGAAATGGGGTTAAGCGAAGCTTGTCGTCCAATTCTAGCGTGCCGATTCAAGTGTGAAGGCTTCCTAAGCCCAGTCAAAACGTCAGAAAAGAGCTGCGTACCCCGAGTTGCGGGAGCGCGATGTTGAGGCCAAACGTCAGCGAAGAGTCGCCGACCCTGAGCTAAGGGAAAACGAAGCGGAATGCGTGCGACACTGTCGTCCTGCCATAAACTTCGCTTACCCCCATTTTCTCGACAGGGGAAGGACTCTGAATTCGCAATGTTCATTATTCGATCATTTCGTATTGTATTTCACTCACAATTACCTTCGACCTTTCTTGTTTAGCGTCGACACTTGGTTGACCGTGTATAGTTTCAGCGTCGACACTCGGGAACGCGTTTCTTGCCTCGGTTTTCTTGTTGCTCTTTCACGCTACCGTGAGGCATAGGCCAACTAGCCCCGAGTGTTTCCGGCTTCTTCGCAAAGCACGCTCAAGGCTCGCGCGAGGCCGTTGCGCGGCCAGTGCATCTCCACTTTCCCTGTTTCTGCGAGCGAGCTCTCCTCCACCTCGAATTGTAGAGTTACACTGTGACTTCTTTAGGTCCCTGAATATATCCATATGAAGTACCTCTACCGCGCTCAGGCACTTCACGCCATCTGTCGGAGGGCGTGGAAGTTAAGTTAGATGGAGCTTGGTGGCGGCACGGTAGAGAGTAAGAGCGGCACAGGCGTTTCAATTCCATCCCATCTCTATTGTATATTACAGCGAAGCAGTTAAGGGCTCATTCTTCGATGGCCGCGTCCGGATGTAGAAATTGTCGCAGTTTCACTTGAAAGGTGAAGCATCAATTGCGATAGCAAATTTGTAGAGAGCTATACGGAGTAATGATGGTAGCTTTATCAGCTGTATGAATTTGGACATGCAGCAGCACCGGCAACACGCAGAACTGTTGTCGACGCCGTCGGCGTTTTTCTCGCGTTCACACAAAAACCGTGCGGCGTTGGTGACTGTTGCCGGAGCCTCTGATATAAATAGGCACTTGGTGCCACAGCTACACGTCGCCTCCCTTCCCTCCCCCTACCCCCCCCCCCCCCCAGGCCTTTCGCGTGGCGGAAGAAGGCGCGTTTGCTCTACATATATGGTGATTGTAAAGGAGGAAAGAGACGCCTACTTCTGCAGCCCTTAAGGGAGCACGGGGCAAAACGCGCGTTTGTTCTCTGCCTTGGGTTCACTCCCCGTGAAAGCGCGCGTTCCTCGCGCCCTTTCACTCGCACATACAGCGTTCGGCGGCGTGCGATTTGACTCGTGAAGTCACCCGGAATCCGTGGACACCAGTTTAGTGACCCGGGAGCCGTTATTTACACCGCCACGTCAGAAGAAGCCCTCCACTACGTGGCAGCCGCGCCAAGCCTACCGATAGGTAGGAGACGCTGGCAGCTGCGCCGGTAGTGCCGGCAACGCAGACGCTGACGATGGCCGAGGCGTCTGCGCTCGACACAAAGAACGCCGACGGGCGTTCCTCTGCTACGACGGAAGAGGACATGGACCTTACCGGACCTTCGACGAACAAGACCGACGGCATCAAGCCAACGACAACTCAATGTGAAACTATTGAAAGAACGACCACCGAGGACGACTGGCACACCGTCCTCACTTTGCGGCAAAGAAAACAACAAGCGAGAGAGAAGAAACAGGGACTAAGAAGACCCGAAGAACGAAAACCAGAGGAAAACCCACTGCGAACTCAAAGGAAAAGGAAGGGGATCAAATACCCGCCGTTTCCGAAAGACGACTTCAAGATAGTGATTCGACCCCACCAGGGCTTACCACTACGAACAATCACCACCCCGGAGAAGGCTGCGGCAGTCTCATCCGCCTGCCAACACACCGTAACAGGTGAGCACTTTCTGTTACGGATAAAGCCGGGATCGAACATAGTTATCATATCAACCTCGGAACAAGAAGTGGCAGAGCGAATTCGTCGCATAACCACGCTCACACTAAATGGTCGCAATCGTGCCGTAAACGTGTACGCGACGACTGGCGAAGAAGCCCTCAGGGAAGTGGTGCACGGGATACCAGCCAGCACACCTACTGAAACGCTCATGGCCAACTTGCGGGTGAGAACGCAAGGGGTGGAAATAATACATGCACGCATGATGGGGGAAACGAAGAGTGCAGCGATCACCTTCTGTGGCCCGACTCTCCCACGCTTTGTGTATTACTGCGGAGGAGAACTAGCCTGCTACCCGTATAGAGCAACGGTGCAGGTGTGCAAGATCTGCTACAGCAAGGGGCACCGTACAGATGTGTGCCCCCAACCGGACACTCGCGTCTGCCGCATATGTGGTACGAGGGACCCGTTTGACAGACATATGTGCGCGCCAAAGTGTGCCTCGTGCGGGAGGAACACGTCACAGGTGACCGCAGCTGTACACAGCGACAGCCGAGAACATCCGCCAGGCAACCAAGAAAGCGCTCGCCCAGCCCAAAGGGTAGGGCGATCCGATGGTTTACATCTGAGGAAGAGGAATCGGAACTTTGCAACCAAGTGAAGTCGCGATCGCCAAGCCGACACAGGACTCCGTCACCCAACGATCGAAGTAGATTCCGAGCACGCTCCAAGACACCGCCTCCACCCCGACGCGGATCAAACTCAACGTCCAGGCCTTCACCGACAAACAACAGCCTGAAACATCAAGCAGGAGGATCGCAGCTGCCCACTCGACCCACCACGGAACCGGCGGGACAGAAGTCGACGCCACCTACGAACACGCAGGTAAGCTGGGCAAGGGTCGCGGCTCCCAAGACCACCCCAATAATACAAAGTGAGGAATATCAGAGAATAATCGCAGAAAATAAGCAACTTAAATCCAGTCTTGCTGAACTACAGGCCGAACTCGCAGCACTCAAACAACATCTAGCAACTACGACCCAAAGCCAGAACACACAAAACCAAGCAACACAAATGCACACGGACACGACACAATACGCTACCACCGCGGCGCAACACGGGGAGGGACAGCTACGCAACATAGAAACCCAGCTCAAACTTCTCTTTGTGGAGATAGGAAATCTCAAGCAATATGTCGACGACTCCATCAAAGGGGTCAAAAAAACACGGAAACGGGGAAACACAAGCCCCGGAGGCCGCGATCCCAAGGTCTTGTTAACGACTGACACCGGGACAAATTTTGAGAGCTCCTATGATGGCTAAACAAAACACACGCAGTCAAGAGAATCTCGAGTTGTGGCAGTGGAACTGCCGTTCCCTGCACAACAAAGAAGCTGCACTGACACAATTCGTGGAAGCAGCGGCAATTGCGCCAGATCTTATATGCTTGCAAGAAGCCGGCAAACCGAAACGCTCAATAAGAGGATACACACTCCACAAAAACACCGATCACACGGGGACGGCAATATTGGTTAGGAAGGATCTCGAGGTGAGCGTCGAAACTATACCGGGCATTGAAATACCAGCATCAAATAGCCACGGTATGGCCGGTAAAGCGAGGTCGCCCGAAGAACATCGTAGCAAATGTATACAGCTCGCCACGAGATCACAAGGCGGACTTCACACCAATTATCTTACACATCATGAACACCGCGAAACGAGGCGATAGAGTAGTATTGCTAGGGGATTTCAACGCCTGGCACACGGAGTGGGGTTATAGAAGGGACATGGCCAAAGGTACCAGCCTACTGAAGGCAACTCAGACTCACGATCTGATCCTCGTCACGGAGCCTGACTCACCTACCAGACTGGGAAATGTCGTGTCAAGAGATACGGCCCCTGACCTCACTTTCGTAAGCGATGAACGAGGAGTCACTTGGACTAACCTAGACGAGACATTGGGGAGTGACCATTACATTCTCAGTGTCTCCATTCAAACGGCAAAAATAAGACATCCGATCGGCACGGCCCGTCTGACAGATTGGAAGAAATTTAGGGAATGCCAAACTGAGGCCCCGAACTTCAACACGATACGAGATTTGACGGGGTATTTACGGGACGCGGCGGAAAAAGCCTCCAGACAATTTCAAACCACACAGAAAAACCCAGTGGTCGACAACCATTTAAGCCATCTTTGGGAAGCAAGAAGAAGCCTGACCAAAAGATGGAAGAAACAGCGACACAACCGAAAGCTTAGAGAGCGCGTAGCACAACTCACGGAGGCAGCCAATGCGTACTCGCAAGAGCTGTGCACTACGAACTGGAGGAATTTCTGTGACTCTCTCCGCGGCACTCTAAGCACGAAGAAAACGTGGGCAATCCTTCGCAGTATGCTCACCCCTGCAACCACGCGGAGAGAAACGACGCTCGCCCTCAGGCGCATAGCTAACAACTACGCAGGCTCAGACGAGGAGCTACTGAGCGAGCTCCAAAACACGTACGTGGGAGAAAGGGTGACCCCAACCACCACACCAAGTTATACGGGAGCGGCTAATCCCACCCTTGACGAACCGATATCGTCTGCAGAAGTATACGCTGCAGCGCTGTCCTTTAAGAGGAACACGGCGCCCGGACCGGATCGTATCACAAACGCCATAATCAGAAACCTGGGCACCGAAGCTTTAGAGAAACTAACGCAGCTCTTCAACGACACGGTTTGGAAGATAGGAGGGTCCATACCACCTGAATGGAAAGAAGCTGAAATCATTTTAATACCTAAGCCGGGGAAACCAAAATCGCTACAGAACCTCCGACCAATCTCGTTAACCTCTTGCCTTGGCAAACTTTTCAAAAAGGTCATCCAAACACGGCTCGGGAGATACTTAGAGGGCAACGAACTCCTACCGAATTCGATGTACGGTTTCCGACATGGGGTTTCCACGCAGGACGTCTTCCTCCTACTTCGGGACGAGGTTCTCAACCCACCACCCAGAAGCATGAACAGAATCCTGTTTGCCTTGGACCTGCAGAATGCCTTTGACAACATATCACATGACGCGATACTCACCGGCCTACAAGAAGTAGGCTGTGGGGAGAGGATCTACAGTTACGTGCACAGTTTTCTCAAAGACAGAACGGCGACCATAGGGCTGGGCCACCTACGATCCGACACGATTAACATGGCCAACAAGGGCACTCCACAAGGCTCTATACTCTCCCCACTACTTTTCAACATAGGGATGAGGAAATTGGCTCTAGCGTTGGAGGAAGACCCGGAACTTGGAGTAGCTATCTACGCGGACGACGTCACCCTTTGGGCAACTAAGGGGTCCTACGGGCACAGACAAGACACTCTACAAAGAGCGATCAACACAATTGACGAACACGCGAGAAGGGCAGGCATGAGATGTGCACCAGAAAAATCTGAAATTATTCAAATAAGACCTAAAAACACCCAGCAGACACGCTCCCCCATCCTCAATCTGGAGATCAACGGAAGCCAGGTCAAACAAGTGCAGGAGCTCCGGGTGCTAGGCATGCAAATTCAGGAGACGGGCAGCGTATCGTCAACGCTAAACAAACTCAAACACACATCCAGGAGCGTATCGAGACTCATAAGAAGAATAGCCCGCAGTAAGGACGGCATGAGGGAGGACGACACCAGGAGACTGGTAGAAGCCTTCGTAATCAGCCGCATTACGTAAGCTCTGCCATACCAGCTTTCACGCAGATGTGAATCAGAGCAGGCCAACGTACTCATACGGACTGCCTACAAAGCTGCACTGGGCCTCCCTGACTGCACTGGCACAGAGCGTCTGGAGAGTCTGGGTATTTACAATACGTACGATGAACACGCCGCGGCAATCTTGATCGCGCAGAGAGAGAGACTCAACTCGACAACCCAAGGTAGAGCTTTACTACAGAGACTTCACTACCCCTTGGCACCCCAATTCTGCGGGGAGGAGACGCACCAAATACCCAGACAAGACAGGGAACGCATACACGTGCACCCAATACCCAAGAACATGCACCCCATGTTTAACGCCGGCCGCAGACGAGCGAGAGCGGTGGCACTCGAACGGTTACGCAACGACCCAAACACTCACTACACAGACGCAACTCCCTACCCCTCGAGGCTGAGAGCATTTGCTGCGGTCGTCACTAGAGGCAACGAAGCAATCACGTCGGCTACGATCCGTACCAAGAGCACGGCCGTGGCCGAAGCGGCGGCCATAGCACTAGCCATACGAGCGGCAGAGGGCAAGAGGCAATCTGTACACGTTCTCACGGATTCTCAAGAAGCTTGCCGACTGTTTCTCAGGGGCGTCCTCCCTCGGAGCGTCCTAGGCATTCTAGGAAACAACCTTCGAGAAGATCACATCATCACATGGTGCCCCGCTCACGAAGGTGTACAGGGAAACGAACGGGCGGACCGCCTGGCTCGAGGACTAATTTTCCGAGCCGCGGACACATCGACCCGGGAGGAATACCTCACACCTACGCTGCCGCGAGATATCCTCGACAGCCAAAGACGCGCAAGGCAGACAATGGCGCCACCCCACCCTAAACTCACACGCTGGCAATCCCAGGACTGGAGACGCCTACAAACGAATACATATCCCAATATACACACACTCAGCAAAATACACCCGTCCCAATACGATGACTGCTGTCCTTGGTGCAGCGATACACCAACCCTCATACATATCACTTGGCATTGCAAACAAAGACCAGCAGAGGGAAACTCACCCCTCGTTACACGCAACGAACTTGAAAGGTCGTGGGAGGCGCGACTCGCCCGGCAGGACCTGGGAAGCCAGCAGGCAACCTTGGACCAAGCCGAACGAGCCGCTAGAGCCAGTGGGGCCCTGGAGTAGGGGCTTCACCCGCAAGAACCTCAGTGTGCTATTTTAATAAAATGTTTATTCCTCCTCCTCCTCGGCGGCGCGCGGCGCCGATTTCATCTCCATTGACGTCATACGGAACCTCACGGCGACGGCAACGACGACGGCGACGACGACGGCAGAAATCTGCTTTGGAGTGTCCTTATAATTGCTATCGCAATAAAAAACTCTCATTGGCCGTATGCTGTTGTGCGAGTAAAAGAGCGCGATGGCGAGGGACGCGCGCTTTCACGGGGAGCGAACGCACGGCGGAGAACAAACGCGACTTCCCAGAGGAAGGGGAACGGTGGGCGAGGAGAGCATCGAGGCACCCTAGACTGTGCATGTGCGTGCACGCTTTCCCACTGCGGTGCATGCGCGGAGCATTGGGAGAGGCGGGCTCTCTCCCCTAACAGTGTCGATAACTGCGTTTAGCCGTTTGTCACGTAGCCAGCGTTTTGAGAGCGGTTGTGTGCGGTCACACAAACAACCCGCACAACTGTTGTCGACGGCGGCGGCGTTTTGCCCGCGTTCGCACCGAACGCGCGCGGCGTTGGTTACGTGTTTATGAAGAACGTGCCAACCTCTGCCGTACTCCCTATGGCGGTGTACACCCGCAGCCCTGCCGACCAAAAGGCCATGGTCCCTGTGGTCACTAAATAAATGAAAACCACCGGATCATATACATTTCTCATTCTTTCATAGCTCAAACAATCAATTCCACCATAGCATCTTAATAGTAACGATTGGAAATACATATTTCCCACCATAGCACAGCTTCGCTGGTCTTCCATCTCCACCCCAGTGGAAGGGCTGACGGTTTTTCTTTATATATTTACAGCTAGTTACACTGACCTTTGATTATATTCTTAGTTGCTGAGTATTGCTACGTGTTCTCTCGACACGGTGGGTGGGATATCATTCGATACCGTTTTTATGTCCATTAGACATCTACAAGTCTCCTAGCAGAGCCTTTTTTTTTTCTTTTAATGGTTACAAGAAAGATAGCCAGATCCCAGATACGCCAACACTGTTTAAACTCAGCTAAGATTTGTCCTTAAAAAATGTGAGTTTGAAGGTTCGACTAATTAGCACTGGTTAATCTTCCGATGTTGCCTTTCTCGTTTCCGCACTCTTATCACTACCCTTCAGCATGGAAGAGTGCGAGACGGCGTGTGACCGAATGTGCATCATGGTGGCCGGCCAGATGACCTGCCTTGGCACTCTCCCGCACCTGCGGGATAAATTCGGCACCGGCTACACGATGCAGCTGGTGATGGCGCATACTAAGCCACCGGCAGGTGAAGTAGAGTCGGCGGATATCCCCATGGAGGGGAAGGCCAGCAAGACGCTCGACGAGAAGGTGGCCAATCTCTTCCCGGGAGTGCGGGTGCTCGGAAAGCACGATGTAGGTTTTTCATCTGTTTCGATACCAATTATTTATTTCACTAGCAATGAGCCGCATTAGAGGCATGTCTATTATCAAATAAATTATGCGGTTTTACATTCAAATCCACCATCTGATTATGAGGCACGCCGTAGTGGGTGACTCCGGAATAATTTCGACCACCTGGGGGTTTCTTTAACGTGCACCTAAATCTATGTACACGGGTGTTTTCACATTTCCTCCCCATCGAAATGTGGCCATCGTGGCCTGGAATATATATATATATATATGGAAAGAGATATAGAGAGAGGCGTGGATCAGAGAACAAACGGGGATAACCGATATTCTCGCTTACATTAAATGGAGAAAATGTGTTGGGCAGGCCATGTAATGCGTAGGATGGATAACTACGGGGACCATTAGAGTTACAGAATGGATACCAAGAGAAGGGAAGCGCAGTCGAGGACGGCAGAAAACTAGGGGCGGGGGATGAAGTTAGGAAATTTGGAGGCGCAGGCTGGTATCAGCTAGCGCAAGGCAGGGGTAATTGGTGATTGCAAGGAAAGGCCTTCCTACATATATACAGGGTGTTTCAGCGAACACTTTCAAAATTTATTTAAGGTTGCCTGTGGCAGATAGGCCAATTCTAGTGAATGAGGTGGTCTACTCGAAGAGGCGGACATCATTTGCACAAAAAAATTAAATGCACAATCGACTAATTAGCAAAAATTTACTAATTAAGTTTTTAACTAATTACCTGATAGCCCATATAGCAATTTACAAATTGTAGCCGTGGAGTTCGCAAGGCGGATCCACTTGAAATGAATTCTCAGTTTGACACCAGTTTCGAGATATTAATTCCCGAACTTTGCGGAAAAACGCATTGGCGTTTCAGTTAGGTTCTTAACAAAACGTCGCTTTATGCATTGAAGCACAAAATTAACTGCAACGCCAATGCATTTCTCCGCAACGTTCGGGAATTAATATCTCGAAACTGGTGTCATGCCGAGAATTCGTTGCAAGTGAATCCGCCTTGCGAACTCCACGGCTACAATTTGTAAATTGTTAATTACAATGTTGTAAATGTTAAAGGTAATTAGTTAAAAACTTAATTAGTGGATTTCTGTTAATTATTCGATTGTGCATTTCAATTTTTTGTGCAGGTAATGTCCGCCTCTTCGAGTAGACCAGCTCATGAACTGGAATTGTGCTATCTGCCACAGGCAACCTTTAATAATTTTTGAAAGTGATCGCTGAAACACCCTGTATATAGGGACCTCGGTAATATGCCGGGTGATGTAGGGAAAGTGCTCAATGTGAAATCATTCTCTCTGTGACAACTATGGAACAGAGCTCCTTCACACAATGGAGTGTTGCTTCTGGAAATCTCCGCACCGACTATTTTAACCCCACTCCCAGGAGTAAGAGCTTTGTACAGTCGATAACTATCATCACGCCACAGTGGAGTCGCACAGGTATTAAAAAACAATTCTAAGGTTTTACAAGCTAAAACCGCAATATGATTACGAGGCGTGTCGTAATTGGGGACTCCGCAAGCATTGGGACCACCTGTGGTTCTTTGACGCACCCCAAATGAGCGGGCGTTCTTGCATTTCGCGAGCATCAAAGTACCACCGCCTCGGCTGGGGATTGAACCCGCGCCCTCGATCTAAGCAGCGCAAGGCCATAGCCACTAAGCCACCACGGTGGGTGCATTGGTAGGGACAACTTTGACGAAAAGCTGCACTAAAGCTTTGGTTGGAGCTAGTTCGTTCATTGTTTAAGTATAGACAAGCAAGCACGAAAAATAGACATAAGAAGGGGCACGTAAAACCCCAATTCTGCACCCGTCTTGCTTACGTGTGCCTTCCTCAGCCATCTTTTTTTTTTCGCTCTGCCCTGTCTATGCGACAAATCTGTTTCTTGGGCCAACTTGTGGTCGAGTAACCACGCAACTCGTAGATTACGATAGTTATGGCGTGGTCTGTGATCGTGAGTCCAATCAATGACACATTGTACTCTCGCTATAGGTTTTCTAGCACGTCGATCTGAATCGCAGAGCAGCATTTGTGACTTGCTTATAATCTGACAAAGATATGCCCATCTCTCCAACCGACGAAAGCTGTGGCGAGGCTCCCGCCATGGCAAGCGCGTCTCGTGGGAGAGCGATGAAAGAGTGATTTGGTGAAAGCTGTCACCGGCAAAGCGTAAAATACAGGCATTGCATGCACTGTAGTAATGTTTCCTTTTCCTCGTTTCTTTTTACGGCACTGTTATCTTGAAAATGGTCTGTACTTCGCTAATATTGTTGCTGTCTATTTGAATTTTTCAAGAAATTGAAATGACGTACGTCATGTGTAGGAGGTAGAAAACGATTACGCTGAAGTAATTGCATGCTCACTCTACCTTCGACCGCAGAACGTTCACACCTACCACGTCAAAGAGAAGCTTCCTTGGAGCATCGTGTTCGAGAAGGTGGAAGAGCTCGAGGAGTCGCACACTTTCCGTCACGTCATGGTCCAAGACACCAACTTGGAACAGATATTCATTGCGTTCGCTGAAAAGCAGGGTGCACCGGGCCCAGCTTGAGTCATTTTGGGATTTCGGGACTTCAACAATATCTGTGAAAACAGACTCTACGAATATTATATCTACGCTGGCGCCTCCTTAGTGTGCATTATGTAACATCCGTGTTTCTTTATTTCGTGTGACTTTTGATTATTTAGTACCAGATCTCTAAGGACATTTACCTTTATTGCAAAGTAGTTCCTCTCTTAAGATCAAGAATGCATGCCGCATGCTGACTGCACGTTAGTTCATTTATGTATTTAGCACTTTTGCGCTGTTGTGTTCTCATGAAGAAATGTTTGCGTTACCTCGCACACTTTCTACAAATATACAAAATGTTCAATAGAATAAAGGATAACGCTTTACAAAGTCATATCTGGCGTACAAGCTTAATGTCACGTGTCCTTTACGTAACGCACTTTGAATAGTCGTTATGGGGAACGTTCTGTCCAATAGTGCTACCTCACACCCTATAGCATGATGAAAGCCTAAAAACGTCCCACGAAGAAATTTCGATCTGTCGTAGTTACAGACCCTCCTTAAGTATGTTATTCGCTTTCCACGGTACCGAATTCATTTGTTTTAGTATGTTGTAATATTTAGCGCCTTCAAAATTACATGTTTAATTACTGCTGGCACCAGGCCACCGTGGCTTATTCCTCAATGAAATGGCGGATTTCATAGCCAGAACATCTCCAAGTGGGCCTGCGATTCCTATTTTACCTAATGCGGCTTACGTACGTGACTCCATCGAGATACAGAAAATGTCGCTTACAGAATTATTTAAACAAATTATCACTAAGCATTCAACATATCCCTTTCTGCTGAAATAAACAGTGGCGTTCTTCCCGGCAATTGCAAGTTTCCTAAACCAAATTACGCCGTCATATCCCACAAATGAGTTTTTACTTGCATAGAGCTGGTCTTCATACTTGTAATGAAACTAAACCGATATACCGCTTCTTTTTGCCCTACCACCAATAGTAAAATCGGAGACAGAGGTAACTCTGGGCTCTACATTGCAAAGTTACATTGGGATTAAATATTTCTTTAATACTATCGTTTGGAACCTCAACACAAGGCAGGCTTGTGGTACTGTGTTTCGTTTTTTTTTTTCTGATGAGGTAACACGATTACCGTGCTCATTTGTTGTAGTTTTACTCTTCTCTATTCACGCTTCATTTCAATGAAATTTACTCTCCGAGTTCTTTATTGATCGGGCCTTCATTCTCGACTTCAATACTACCTGCTTTACAATTTTGTTTCAGATTGCTTCAGAGCGGGCTAGCTCCCTCACAAATCGAAAAGGACATAGCTAGTTAGTTGGCTAGTTAGTTAAATGAGTTTAGTGGCCCAAAAGGAACTAAAGTTATAAAAGGCCAGAGTGAAAAATAATGAAACATTTTTTGTCTCTCCTTTTGTTTTATTTTTATTTTATCCTATGGAAAGAAACATTTCTCTTAAGCAACCTTCAGCCACCCGATTCTTGTTCTATCCCCCTAAGTGGGTACGCGCCATAAATGAAAAGCATCATCATCATTATCATCATCATCATCATTGTTATTCATGACGTATTTAAAAAATACAAACTATATACGTCCTCCTAGCAATCTTTCTGAGAAACTCCGGCTTCGCAGCTGTTCTTAGAACCCAAAGGAACACACACATTCCACAGCTGAATTGTGCGCAGTTTTAATGGATAACTTTATTAAATATTTGTAAAAAGCATTAAGAAATCCAATATCCCAGCGCGCGCCTACTTTACTCATACAAACAACCTAATCAAGCTTAAAAAAGGCCTACAAAGTATTCCTGTTAATTTAAATAATTCTGCGCATCCGGTTCACAGATGCGGAAGTGATGACACTATGACTCTACATTAGCTATTGATCCACGCGATGGGGCCTATGGGGTTTCGTAGAAACATAGGCACTATGAGGATGCCTTGCTGCAGTACAAGACCGTAAATTTTGACCACTTTGCGTTTGTTATCTTGCACCGAAAGATTGCTAGAAGGATTCTTCTTTCGTCTTTCATTCCGATCCTATTACCAGAACCCACCCGCCAAGTCAGCGAATGTAACTGAAGACCTTGTGTTCAGCTACAGAATGGCATGGCCTCTGAGAAATCGCGGTGGTTTACGCCAGACGTTTCACAGCCAAATATTCGTAAAAACCATTCACTTCGTACACCGTACACTCAGTACAGTCCAACAGTGAAAAAAAAACTGTCATCCGCCCTAGAGCAGCACAATTACTACGAAAGAAACCCATTGGCTATTTTCGAGAAACAGTTTCGCAGTGGACCAAAAGTTTTTTATCGTAGGGGGTTCATACTCTCTACCTTCTAAGCTAACAAAAAGCCTTGCAGAGTGTAGGCCGAGGTCGAATTCATCGGCCATTCGAGGACGGGGCGCGGAATACGGCAGACCAGTTCTGTGCAAATACGCAAGGTGGCCGAAGTTTCATCCAAGAGGAAATTTATATTCACTCGAGACTTCCGTGCATTTGAGTTTAAAGATGTACATTCAGAGTGAAAACCTTTCAGCCTCTCCGCGGCACTCTACGAACTGGAAGAAAATAAGTCCAATATCATCATCGCTCATTAGTAAACATACATTTGACTAGTGGGCACACTGACAAAGACACACGCAGGCGAACTTTTTTTTCAATAACAAGTGAAACATAGTGCCTACGTTAAACTTACCAGACGTTAAAAAATTTGCATCTGAGCATTACAATGTAAAAAAAAGTGTGAAAGATATTGTTTTTTTAGACCTGTCACATGTGAATGTGCGAAACTCGTATTCTTCGAAAAATGGCAAGAGAAAAAAAAACAGCCCGTAGAGAGGCTGCTCAATCTGTTCGTCAAAGTAATCAGCAATCTAGAAAGAAGCGCCACCAAGCCACTTCACAAGAACTGCATAGCGGGGCGCAGGTGCCACAACCACCTCTGTCTGTGCCTGCATCGAGGACAGTTAGCCACACCTACAGTTAATTCAAGGTCCATGAGGACACAGGGCGAATATTTGTCTCCACCGGCTGATACAGACAGAGAATGACCTTTGCTGCCATCTAGACCCACGGCCTTGACAGCGGGCTGTAGTGGTCCTCTTCGCCAAGAAGGCAAAAATTATAGGGCCAATAAAACCGGCGACACAACAGGCATGCATGGAGATGGACATAATGAGAAGGAAAGCGCACAGGAACTGCTGAAGCAACTGGTAGAGTCAATGCGCGCGATTTTCGGCGGTGTCGAAAATCCGGTCGCTGAAAGTGCCCTGCAGGTGCTGGCCCTACTGGAGTCGCTTATCGCAGCTCTTTACATTTTGTAAAGCTTTTGTTTGGCACCTGTGCTGCTGACTTAGGAGAAGGTTCGTTTGAACTAGTGACCACAGTCTGAAATCCGGTGGTCTCTCCTTAATGGCATGTGTGAATGTATATCAACAGAATATTGAACTTGCTTTTCCCGTTGTGCATTCCTCTTTCTATGTCATCATCATTCCTCATCACACCTTTATGTCCCCGTTCCCCCTCCCCCTGTGCAGAGTAGCATACTAGAGCGCGCTAGCTGAGGCCGACCTCACTGCCTTCTTCTAAATAGATTCTCTCTCTCTCTATGACTTTAAGAACCAACACGCATTGGGTGCTTGAAGTGTCGCTGTCCATGCTCTTTTCCGCCTACTCACTAGCTACGCTTGATTTGATGCGTTTTCCCGGAAAACCTGCACATGCAGCAAGTCGTCTTCCTGCCCACGCGAATCCACAAAGAAAAAGAAACACAAGACCACGCACACCACGCTGACCGGAGCAAGCAGGACGTGGACGAGCTCGTAGAGGGGTGAAGTTGCCGGAGGTCAATTAGTCGACATGGCAGTTGCGGTCATGGTAGTCATTCTTGCCGTGGTTCCACTTGCCTGTGTTTCATATAGTGCATTTGTAATAAAAGTAAATTCCAAACAAATTTCGCTACTGCTCAATATATATAAAATCATTCTTGCAACTAATGAAACATATGGCAGCATAGAGACTTGCCAAGTTTTCTGCGGATGAGCTCCGCACGGTGTTGTCCCCTATCTGATGGAAATATGATCGCCTATATCTCTATCTGCAAGGGGCTTTTTTCAAAACTCTGTCATGTTAAACCGAGTGGAACGTCGGTGGTGACGCTAACCTATCACGCTTAACGTTGCGGTCTTATTGCGGCACCCCGTAGTTTTCAACTGTAGTTAATTATGTTTCACACGTTTTTGTGACCTATTTCGGCTCTAAAGAGTGATGCATAAGTTCCAGAAAGAACAAGCGAAACAGTCGGCTATAACGAATAGGTCGTTTAAGCGTATGTTCCGTGCGACATTGCGCAGATTTCAATCCCCTGTTTCTGGATTAATTCAGCAAATTTATTAAACATTAACACCTACTTCCACTAAAGCTTAGACTATAGCACGATAGCTGCCTAAACAATCAGCTGTATTGTACATCTACATACGAATGATAATGAATCTCGTTAATTTTTTAAGTGTGTACCCTAGGTAAGCAATTCTGTCCTGCCCCTAAGTGCTGTTTAGGCCCAATTAGCTTAAACGCAACTATAACTATGCAGCAGCTGCGTTTGCAACAGCATCGTACGACTACTCGTCTTTCTTTTGGAGTCACACTTATCCAAATTTCAGTGACGCGTCACTAAATTTCGGAGTCATTCTCTTAAATAATATAGGCTTTAACAGTACGGTAGAGCATCTACCACAGCGTACTCCATCTAAATGAGCTGTTTTCCCTAGCGTGCAGTTTCATACAGTATGCTAGAATACATACATACATGTTTTCATGCGTAAGCATTGTGTGCCCCATTACGTAAGCGCAGGATGGTACTAAACATGGTCGGATTGACATCACATTTCTCAGGGAGGTTCCTGTACACAGTAAATAAACGCATTGAAAAGAAAATTTTGTACATTTCAGTATGGGCGGGAATCAAATCCGGGCCTCCTGCGTCACGGTTCCTCGACGCCACGGCGGCTCCAAGGTTCTGGCTTACTAAAGATGTGCTAGTGCCCTGCGTGCGTGATTGCACACGTCACGTCGCAGCCATGTGTCTGACTAAAGGTGTGGCCTAATGCGTGCTTCATTGGACACGTGACGGCGCAGATAATGGGGAACCGATGGCGCCAAGGTCATGAATGTATAAAGTGAGCGCATCCGTGACTTTCCGATGTCTACAAACGGCATAATACTTTCGCATTCTCACACGTAAGCAGTCTTAAGTGTCTCTGCCGAATTTTTAACTAAACAACTAAATAAAATACATTTTTTCTTAACATTTCATCCCAAGAAGATATCTAGTTCGCTATGGTAAGGTGAATATTTTCCTAATGAAACTCAAAAATCTTCCAAGTTGCGATATTACTGAGGCTTCAGCAATCTGGTGCATAAATGTAATCAATGATATGGCGCGAAAGAGACTCTTAGAAATTAGCGCTTGTCAGGTACATCTAGATGTAGACCCTTGAATATAGCGAGTTCTAAGCTTCCACTCATTTTATGCAAACCAACCAATTATTTGCAGATCCGACATGGGGAGTCGGTGCCACATGTTCAGAGCAAAGCGCAGGCGATGACCAGCAATGTTGTTTAAAAGACCACTCAAACGTTCTCCTAGTTTACAGTAGTTCCCTTTTGTCTGGCTTTAGAGCGAATGGCAATGGTTACCATGACAGGTTTTACTCATCTCACCTGTGGACGTGAGGGCAGCAGCGCGCATAGGGGGAGAGGGTATTAGTGCGGCTGCGCCAGCGGAGCGAAAGTAGATCACCGAAAGAGACGGACTGCGCCGGCTTCTCTGAGTGATCTGAGTGGTGCTGACATCACGCTGGCGTCACACAGGAGAAACAGAAGTAGGGAGAGTGGTGTCGGAGTCTCTTGTTGGTCCACTTCCTCTCGCTTCACTCGCGTAAACTCCTCGACAATTGCGGCTGCGTGCAACAGTGCTTTAAAGATGCCGTCAAAACGGATCCTCAGGTTTCCGCGCATAAAGGTGCGTATATAGTCCGACATTGCGCGCGCGCACACAAGCTACGTCACGTTGGCGAGAACAACAACGTCTATAGTTCGATGCACTGGGGCAGCCAACGTAACCGGACGCAGCCAATGCGCTCCGACATTCCCCGCGTCGAGATGGCTCTTGCTTCATCCGCGCGTTGGTCGGGCCATACCCTCCTAGGCTATGGTCGGGCCGACTGCGACGACCCACTATGCCTTGCGCGAAGAAATAAAAAAAACTTGCGTTCGGCCGCGCAACGCTTGAAACAGTGAAGCTGGGCGATGGTAGCCCAGCTTTTTCCGGAAGTGCGCGCGAAAGTTTCATCTTATTACTCATGATGATGATAATTTCTTTTCGCGCGTCTCGGACTTACAGTCGTCACTGCGCGTTGCATAGCGCAGCTTGCAACACCGACACCGCGTTGCAATGCCAATAGCGCGTTCCAGCAGACCCGCTCTGTGAATGCGTATCTCTCTCTCTCGCTCTCAAAGCGCGCAAAAACTCTTCACCTCGCAGAGCAAGAGCGTGCGAATGCGGCAGCTGTGGACGAAGACGACGACGCTCGAACGCAATCTTATGGTTCGCATAAATGCATGTTCTGCAAGCGTGGCTGTATAGCTTAGTGGTTACGACGCTCGCCGTCGGACCGGGGGTACGCTGGTTCGAATGGCCAGGCCCGCTAGGGCAGTTTTTTCACGGGCTCGGGCCGGGCTCGGGCACGGCATGGGCTTTATGACCCGGGCCCGGGCCGGGCTCGGGTATTTTGACGTGGGCCCGGGCCGGGCTCGGACTTTCTGGTGGTGTGCATGTAACGTGCAGCGAGTTGTCCTCGCGCGTCTCGACTCTGAAAAGCCTGTTGTTCCGGCGCAGCTGGAAGCTAGCAGTGCAACTCCTGTATACTTCCCTTTTTTCTTCCGTCGTATTTTGCGCTGTTTCAACAGAATGTAAAAGTCCAGAAAGACCGAAGTGGCCTCAAACCAAAGGATGGCATTGTATTCCTTACCTAACTCAATGTACTTAATGCTTTCAGCGCGGTGCAAGCGCGTTCGCGACTTGCTGATTCTTCAAAGGCGAATTGGTAAAACGATGACTGGTAACATAATTCGTCACACGGCTGAAATATGGCACTGCGTCCATCCATGATTGCACGCATGTTCTGTTCTCAACCGGCCGCTAGCAGCGGCGCATTACGCTGCACCATGGAGGAACGAGACGCTTTCTTTCTCCATTGACTCCATCCATGCGCTGCGCTCACTACCGGTCGTGGCTGCGCTTCGGCTATAGTGTACTAGAATACGGTTGAGAGGGACGAGCGGCTGGAACGGCGCATTCTTTGCAGTAAGGCGCCCGACGTGGAAATATATTGCGGCGGTGCTGCAATAGAAGAGGATTGGGCCGCATCAAGATCGCGCCGTTGGAAACTGCTGGCTATACTGCTCGGCATGGTCATTCATAGTAGTTCGCGCGCTGTATTTGCGTTCAGACTGCTCATACATATTTAAAACAGCGCCAAAAACACGGACAAGAAAGAACACAGGACGAGCGCTGACTGCCAACAACACCTTTATTGAAGCCTGCGCAAATATATACAATTCGCAACAGGCAGAAAGAGAACAAAAAAGGTGAAAGGGCAGGCGAGTCATCGTCAGTCAGCTCCTGCTGTGCATGCGTCAAAAACACTAAAAAATGCAAATTTAACAATGCACATGGTGGGCACAGGCTAACGTGATTAACTGCTGAGGAACTTAAGTTTCTTATCGCAGAGAGCTATAGATGGGGCACTCACACGGGTGGCTCCTAACTGACACATAGAAAAGGCCTCAAAAATTTCTCTGGCCATCTGATTGCTCTACCTTTTTAACACACGTGTGTTATCTAGGAGTGGTGAACACCCACACTTTGCACAATGAACCGCAAGATTATTGCCAGTCTTAATCTTGACACAGTACGCATGCTCACGCAAACGATCATTAATACAACGTCCAGTTTGCCCTATGTAAGTGCAGCCACAAGAGGTGGGAACTGAATACACTACATTGGTATTGCATTCTACAGGCTTGGCGACGTGTCGCTTATTGCACGGTGCAGGTGTTCTCCGGCTCTCGTTGACCTGTTTGCACAGCCTTCCCAACTTGTTAGGCGCGGTAAACACTACCTTTACACCAGCCCGGCCTGCGGCTTTCTTGATGCGATGGGACACACCATGTATATACGGGATCGCAAGAGTCTTGGTTAAATGCTCAACCACTGCGCGCTGTTTCCTGGGGGAACGAACCTCTTGCAATAAAGCTTCCATCAAGGATGACAGCAGTTGTGCAGGGTAGCCACTTGCCTTAAGCCGCTGGACTTGATTGGAGAAGCTGCTGGACATCAAGTGAGGGCAAGAGTGAACGACAGCATTTCTAAGGGCCCCTAGGGCGACGGAGCGCTTCACCACTTTTGAACGGTTGGATGTGTAGGGGAGGAGGTGATTTTTTGAGCGTGGGGCATACATCCAACAAGTATGCCCCTCCTTGAGGTGTAGTGCAAGGTCAAGGAAGCGGATTTTGCCGTTTTCAGACAATTCCCTTGTAAACGTCAAACCACGATAGATGCTCCTGAATTTTTCAAGAACTTGGTCGAACAGAGCTGTAGCTTCATTAGGGAGGGCAGAGAGGATCACCAGAAAATCATCAACATAACGAAACACTTTCACAGGCCCTCTTTCGCTGAGTCGTTGCTGGAGGTAACTATCATAGTGCGCCGACAATAAATCCCTCATTATGGGCGCAATGCGAGAGCCTATGCATATCCCGTTCTTTTGCACATAGTATTCTTCATTAGGCACTACAATGGTGGATCTTAGGTAAACCTGCAGCAGGTCTAGGAAATTGGCAACGCTGGTGCCAACTGCGTTCTGTAACCGGACTTCGCCCATCGTTTCAATGCCCTCTTGCGCAACGGCGAATAGGTCATCTTGTGGTAGGGAATAATACGTCCTTGATGTCTACCGAGAATGCCTGTGCTCTTTTGATGCTTGACTCCATCAAGAACTGGTCTACCTCTGTCGAGTTGCGTACTAAAAACGGGTCATTTACCGGAAGTTGCCTGACACCTTCTAGAAGGTAGGAAAAATCGGGCTGGAAAAATCGGCCCCTGCAGTGATCTAGTGCAAACCTCGAATCCCTAGTGGTACGGGTGTCTGGAGACAGGCCTAAAGGGACACTAAACGGAAAAATTATTTCTGCCGTATCAGTAGATTGCCCTTCCACGATACCAAAAACACCACTCTTACCGCGAGAAGGCGCTTGTTAAGCCAGAAAATACGAAAAACACAGAAGGCGAGTGACGATGCCACTTTGAAGTTCCCGCACCAGCTCACCAGGACGTCATAGATTTTGACACCGTCTTCTAAGTCTCAGTTAATACTTTAGCGGTAAATATTGACTACACTGTGTTCTAAAGGAGCCCAAGACTGAATGTGGCAAGTTTCGCGAACATTTACTGAGCGAATGTGGCGAAAAATTACTATAGAAGTCCAAAAATACGAAAAATCACTTTAGAAGTCGTGACGTCACACTGAATTGCGGACCGTTGGGGTTTTCGCGCGAAATTCAAAAAATACAACATTGAGCTTCATTTTCTCTTCTAATAATTTACATATTGCAGTGTAAATAACGACAGCAGAGTTTTCAAAGAATACTTTATCAGTCTAAGTTGATTTATTGTTTTGCTTTAGTGTCCCTTTAAGATGTTATACTTAATTAATCGCGAACACGTAAAAATAGATAAAAACTTGTATATTAAACCATGTAACCCGCACCCAACGCATTCATCTGATTCATTGAGGCTCAACGAGTATTCAGGCTGAACTAACTTGTTCGAACAATCGTTTTTACCCCGATCCATTCATGAACGGAACACCCTGCCAGAAAATCTACTTCAAAGAGCCCAACCACATCTTCATTCGTGCACACACTCGCAAAGCTATCACCTAAACTATTTCCCAGGGTATCTGCTACATACTAGATAGTGTGCCATATAGATAAATAATACAGACATGCATGGGTACTTCGCCTGAGACGCTCTTTGTGCTTCGTGCTTATTGGTCTTGTGCTTTTAGTGATTTGTCCTCCTTTAGGATGAAGTTCTTTTTCTATTTGCTATTGTGTTTATACGTACTGTGGTACTTTCTACCATGCCATTGTTTCTGTTTGGGCTTTTGAATTTTCTCTTATTTCTATTTGCGATATCCAACCACCTTTATTGAGATACAGCTTTTTCTCAAGTGTCGCACACTGTTATTAAATGCGAAACATTTCTTGGCGTACATTTGCCACTTTGACAGTATCTATCTACATATCTATCTAGCCGCCTACGCCTTGGTGCTGTCATGGTCGTATTGTTAACTTGGTATGAACCAAAATGGGCATAGTATAAGAGGGTATGACGAACATAAATGATAGGTCATGACATGCGTGTCATGTAGGTCATGAAGCAGCCGCGTAAATGACAATGAACCAGCGAAAAATATTAACAGTCACAAGAGAGAGCAGATTTTAATGAAGAGAAGGGAGGAGAGATCGGCCTGGAGAGCGTGTCTCTAGCCTGATACTCCTCACTGGGGTAAGGGGAAGTGGGAGATACAGAGAGAGGTAGGTGGCAGGTGATTAACAGTCACAAACCACTGAAATGGGTTCGGACGTGGGTACTAAGTGAAGGAAACACTAAAGGCTGATGGTAGAAGTCATAGTCATGAGCATGACTGAGCGGAAATGGCACTGACTCAGCGAAGAAAAAAATTTACACTCAAAAACCACTGCAATAGGTTCGGACGTGGGCACTAAGTGAAAGAAACACTAAAGGATGATGGTAAAAGTCACAGTCATGAGCATGACTGAGCAAAAGTAGCAATACCTCAGCGAAAAAAACATTAAAACTCACAAACCACGCACATGTTCAAGATAAAAATGCAGTCTCCCCAGGACAGCTTGGGGCGCGGTGGAAAACGACGCTGATCAGCTCACATCTGGAAGATCAACTATGGGCCATCCAGCGAGCTCGAGAGGCGGCCCAGAGACAGGGTCTCTCTGCCGCCCCTGGCGCGGCCTAGGCCCAGGCCTCAATCTGCTGGTCTCAATAAAGTTGCTTCACTCACTCACTCACAAACCACTGAAATTGGTTCGGACATGGGCGCTAAGTGAATGAAACACTAAAGCATGATCGTAGAAGTCATAGTCATGAGCATGACTGAGCAAAAATGACACTGACCCAGCGAAAAAAGATGAACACTCAAAAACCACTGGAATATGGTCGGACGTGGGCGCTAAGTGAAAGCAACACTAAAGGATGATGGCAAAAGTCAGAGTCATGACCACGACTGAGCAAAAATAGCAATATCTGAGCGAAAAAAGATTAAAATTGAAAAAAAACCCAATGGGTTCGGACATGGGCACTAAGTGAAGGAAACACTAAAGGATGATCATAGAAGTCATAGTCATGAGCATGACTGATCGAAAGTGGCAATGACTCAGCAAAAAAGGATTAACACTCAAAAACCACTGAAATGGGTCATACGTGTGTACTAAGTGAAGGAAACACTAAATGATGGTGGTAGAAGTCATAATCATGAGCATGACTGAGCGAAAACGACAATGACTCAGCGAAAAAATATTAACACTCAAAAACCACTGAAATAGGTTAGGACGTGGGTTCTAAGCGAAGGAAACACTAAAGGATGGTGGTAGAAGTCCTAGTCATGACCATGACTCAACAAAAATTACAATGACTTAGCAAAAAATGATTAATGCTCAAAAACCAATGGAATATGGGTTCGGATGTGCTACTAAGCGAAGGAAAGCGCTAAAGGTTGATGGTCAAAATCATAGTCATAAACATGCCTTAGTCATGTTCATTAGGGTCATTAGTCATTAAAGTCATTAAGCTTTCTTAGGCGAAGCTAAAATGACGCTTGATGACTCATAACTTCAATGTCTTGACATGCATGTCGTGTAGGTCATGAAAGAGCCGCCTACGTCTTGGTGCTCTCATGGTCGTTTCGTTAACTTGGTAGGCTCCCCGCCCACTGCTTCGCATAACATCGATTCCCATAGAGCGTGGGATCTGCCGGCTTTTTTTAACAGCGAAGCTGTTCTAGCTAACCATAAAAAGTACCGCCTGCTGCCGCAAAACCTCGCCGAGCCATGATGTCACTGCGTTGCCTAGCAACCACCGTGCGGAGTGGTGTGTGCCTCGCCTCCTCTCCGTGCCTTGCACATGTTGCCTTGACATGGGACGTTAAGGAGAGGGAAGGAGAGCATGCGTGCGGCACGCGCCATGATCGGGAAAGGGAAAGAGAAAGTGAGATAGAGAGAGAAAGAAACTGTAGCAGCACCAACGAGGCAACGCGCAGAGCTGCTGCCGACGCCGCCCGCGTCGCCTAGCCGCGCATGCGCTGAAGCAGTAGCGATGACGTCACCTCGCGTTGCCTAGTAACCGCCGGCGCAGGTGCGCGCTTGCTTCACCCAACACAGACACGGCTCCGCCGCGCAACCGCCAACTGCGCGCACGGCGCATGTGCCTTGAAGCCACCCCGGCGTGTCGTCTGCTGCGTGCCGCCCGCAGACTGTGCATAGATATCGCCCAGTGTGCATGGGCTTTGCCTCGGAGTTTGCCATAAAAGGGGCTGCGCCTAGTTGCGTCAACTTTCGCTAGATATCGAGCGGGTAGCCTCCAACGCGTTCGGTGTCGGAAGCAACAGCGTTCTTGGCACTGTGCCAACATTGGCTAGCCAGGAACGCTGTCGCTCGTAGGCGTCGACGCGTACAGCATTGGTCACGCGAAATGTCGCTAAAGGGAAGGTACCTCCGAAAATGATCGCTCGAGATTACCTTCCCTACATGCGTAGTTAAGCCAAGTTAATACGTAGCAGCAACCGAGTTAATACTATATATATTAAGCAGTAGCAGCCAGTAAGACTTGAGGATTGACAGTTTCGCTACCGACTGCAAACTTTCCTGTTTTTTTCGTCATATTTTGTATTGTATAACCACTTCTTTTGCACCTTTGTACTACCCGTTAACTATATTTGTACTACCCATTCCTGCCTAGGGCCTCATAATCGGGCTGGCAGTATGAAATAAATAAATAAATAGGACCAGTTGAATACTGTATGGAACATCTTTGATGGGAGCTAGTTGGTAGGCCATGTCTTGATAGGGGATTATGTGCTGTTTTATTTGCACACACACGCACGTAAACGCAAGGTCTGCGTACATTTTGTGTTTACATATTACAGCGTGCATCGAATGAACAGCCCAACATATTATACGATCAAGACATAAGAACGTATTATATTAGTACAGAACTATACTTCCTTTTAGTTATTCAACAAATTCTTTTTCTCACATGCGGGTAGTCAACTGCGTGCATAAGTTAAGTTAATGTTGTTAATCTAAGCTGGGAATGGATATAATTTCCAGGAAATTCTAAAATAAACTGTCTGTTGGGTGGCTCGAAAATTGACGGTTTGACAATATCTTATCTGGCTGGGTGGTAAATTTATGTCAAAATAATAATGTAGCACACGGACCAAAACACTGTAGCTAATATAATATGGGAAACAGCCATTCTGCCGGCATAGTCACTTAAACATTTTGCCAGTGGTTGGTTCTCATTGGCTGGCTTCGATCATAAAACTAATGCTGGCATATGTGTGGGATTTTGTGCTTAGAATATTCTCGTGACAGCCAATAGGCACCTATTATATTGTGATAGCAGCTTAATTCTCAGGCGCTATTCACCGTGGCCAGGAACGTGCTAACGAATGAAAGATGCGAGGCGCTTCTTTCCCTAATCTGGCAGCGCACACCTAAATTCGATTCGGTTAACGAGTGAAACCTTGGCTTGTGCAAAATAAAGATCAACGGGATGGCCACTTAAAGCGTCAAATATCCCACAACCACAAATAATTTGTAGCAGTACGCTTACAGCTTGATGAAAGAGGAGGACATCATCATCATCATCATCATCATCATCAGCCAATATTTTGTGTCCACTGCAGGACGAAGGCCACTCCCTGCGATCTTCAATTACCCCTGTGTTGCGCTAGCGAATTCAGACTTGCGCCTTCAAATTTCCTAACTTCATCATCCCATCTGGTTTTCTACCGACCTCGACTGCGTTTCCCTTCTCTAGGTATCAATTATGTAACCCCAATGGTCCACCGGTTATCCAGCCTACGCATTACATGGCCTGCCCACCTCCATTTCTTCCGCTTAATGTTAACTAGAATATCGGCTATCCCCGTTTGTTCTCTGATCCACACCACTCTCTTCCTGTCTCTTAACGTTAGTGCTAAGATTTTTTGTTCCATCGCTCTTTGTGCGGTCCTTAACTTCTTCTCGAGCTTTTTTCTTAACCTCCAAGTTTGTGACCCATATGTTAGCACAGGTAGAATGCAATTATTGTACACTTTCCTTTTCAACGACAGCGGTAAGGTCCCAGTCACGATTTGGCAATGCCTGCCGTATGCACTCCAACCAAATTTTATACTTCTGTGAATTTCTTTCTCGTGATCAGGGTCCCCTGTGAGTAATTGACCTAGATAAACGTACTCCTTTACAGACTCTAGAGGCTGACTGGCGATCCTCAATTCTTGTTCCCTTGCTGGGCTATTGAACATCATCTTTGTCTTCTGCATATTCATCTTCAACCCAATTCTTACACTTTCTTGATTAAGGTCCACAATCATTTGCTGTAATTCGTCTCCATTGTTGCTGAATAGGACAATGTCATCTGCAAACCGAAGGTTGCTGAGATATTCGCCATTGATCCTGACACCTAAGCCTTCCCCGTCTAAGAGCTTGAATACTTCGTCTAAGCATGCAGTGAATAGCATTTGAGAGATTGTGTCTTCTTGCCTGACTCCTTTCTTGATAGGTATCTTTCAAATTTTCTTGTGGAGAACCAATGTTGCTGTGCAATCCTTGTAGATATTTGCCAAGATATTCACGTATGCCTCCTGTACTCCTTTATTACGCAATGCCTCTATGACTACTGGTATCTCTACTGAATCAAATGCTTTTGCATAATCGATGAAAGCCATTAGAGAGGTTGATTGTATTCCGCAGATTTCTCTATTACCTGATTGATGACATGGATATGATCCATCGTAGAATATCCCTTCCTGAAGCCAGCCTGTTCTCTTGGTTGGCTGAAGTCAAGTGTTGTCCCGATTCTATTCGAAATTACCTTGGTGAATATTTGGCGTAGGATGGATAACCGATGAACCATTAGGGTTACAGAATGGATACCAAGAGAAGGGAAGTGTAGTCGAGGTCGTCAGAAAACCAGACGGGATGATGAAGTTAGGAACTTTGCAGGCGCAAGTTGTAATACGCTAGCGCAAGACAGGGGTAATTGGAGATCACAGGGAGAGGCCTTCGTCCTGCAGTGGACATAAAACATGGGCTGATGATGATGATGATGATGAATATTTTATATAATACTGATAGTAAGCTAATGGGTCTACATATCTTCAATTCTTTAACGTCTCCCATCTTATGGATGAGTATGATGTTGGCATTGTTCCAGCTTTCTCGTACACTTCAAGTCTTGAAGCATTGCGTGTAAAGTACCGCAAGCTTTTCAAGCGCGATATATCCTCCGTCTTTGATTAAATCGACTGTTATTTCAAAATCTCCAGCAGCTTTTCCTCTGGTCATGTCTTTCAAGGCCTATCTAACTTCATTGCTAGTTACAGAAGGAGCCTCTGTATGCTGTTCATCACTACTTCGAATGAACGTATCTTGGCTGCTCTGGGAACTCTACAGGTCAGTATAGAATTCTTCTGCTTTTACTTCGTCATCGAAATTGCTGATGATATTACCCTGCTTATCTTTCAGTGCATACATTTTGCCTCCTCCTATGCCAAGTTTTCTTCTCACTGATTTCATGCTGCGTCCATATTTTACTGCTACTTCGAACTTTTCCACGTTAGAATTTCGGATATCCCTTACTTTCTTCCTATTCACTGTTGATTCCTGTTTTGACAGTTCAGCGAATTCTATCTGATCTCTTGAGTTTGACACTTTCATGTTTTGTCGTTTCTTTGTTAGGTCCTTTCTTTCTTGGGAGAGCTTAACTTCTGGTTGCCTTGGTGCCTTGCCTCCCACTTCAATTGCTGCTTCTGAGATCAACTTAGTTACGGTTTCATTCATTACCTCTATGTTGTCTTTATCTTCATTTTCTAAAGCTGCGTATTTGTTTGCGAGCACCAGCCTGAATTGGTCTGCTTTTACCCTTACTGCCTCTAGGTTGGCCTGTTTCCTATTCACTAATTTCACTCTTTCTCTCTTCAAATTGAGAGAAATCCTAGACCTCACTAATCTATAGCCACTGCACTTTAACCTACCTTACACTTCTACATCCTGTACTATGCTGGGATTGGCAGAGAATATTAAATTTATTTCATTCCTTGTTTCTTCATTAGGGCTTTTCCAGGTCCACTTCCTGTTGCTACGCTTTCTGAAAAAGGTATTCGTTATTCGGAGCCTATTCCTTTCCGCGAATTCTACAAACATATCTACTCTGGTGTTCCTAGAATCGATGTCGTAGCTGCCAATTGCGTGCTCACCAGCCTGCTTTTTACCCACTTTTGCATAGAAGTCGTCCATGACTACAGTATACTGAGTTTGCACCTTTCTCATTGCTAATTCAACATCTTCATAAAACTGCTCTATTTCTTCATCATCGTGACTGGAGGTTCAGGCGTAGGCTTGTACTACCTTCATTTTGTACCTCCTATTCAGCTTTATTACGACGACTGCTACCCTCTCATTGATGCTGTAAAATTCATCAATGTTGCCCGCTATGTTGTTATGGACTAGAAATCCTACTGCGAATTCTCTCTTATCTGGAAGGCCTCTGTAGCAGAGGACGTGGCCGTTAGCCAGCACTGTATAAGCCTCACCAGTTCTTCTTACCTCACTAAGGACAATAATATCCCAGGCAATACCTGATAATTCTTCAAATAGCCCTGCTAAGCTAGCCTCACTAACTCACCGCGGCTCAGACAGTGACGGTCCGACACCCCGCACCCCCCGCGGAGGGGTTGAGGACTGCGGCGGAGGTGATGGGGAAGACGGAGGAGGTGGCGACGACGAAGTAACGATACAGGACGACAGGTACAGACTAGTCACGTACCACGACATATTGACACACTATAAGAAACATAGAGAAACATACCCACAACCGCCCAGATCTCAAGCAACAGATTGGAGAAGGTTGCAAACCAGAACCTTCAGAAACCCAATACACTTAAACAGAGTAAATTCCACACCATACCCAGAAGCGAGCTGCAAGCTCTGCAAGCACGAACACGCTGACATGGCACACGTCTTATGGAAATACACAGAAATCACTCCAATATACCGAGAGTACAACATAGAACAGGACCTTCTCGAGGAGCGAACCCTAAGCGCTCTGACTTGCTCAGATCTACAACTATGGGCAATCCAGCGGGCCCGGGCAGCGGTGGAAAGGCTATGCCTAAGCGCACCTAATGCCCGGGTGGCCTGAGCCCGGGCCGGCAGCCTCACAGGTGCTTTTATCAATAAAGTTTTTACCGTCCGTCCGCTAGCCTCAGTCGATAGGGTGCGCGTGTTGAACATTGCCAGGTTCAGTTTCTATACCCGGATATCCCTGGCTAATACCGCATATCCAATGCCGGTATGAGCCATAGTAGATTTAGCGTCACATCGCCGGCGCAGGATGGCGTATACAAGCTTCGCATGAAAAATGCAACTGTTAATCGAGAAAAGTTGAAGAGTACTCAATTTGTTTCTACGAATGACGAAATTTTCAAGCCATTTATTGGGATGTAGCCGCACCTAACGCTGAGCTATAATTAAGAACCAACTATTGAATCGAAGTATTTTACGCCACCAAGGGCGAATATCGTACCAGATACAATTATTCCTCCGATATCTTATATTTGTATCTAAAATACATATATCTTGTATGTGTCACATGATGCAATTACAACGTGTCTTTGTCCAGCCATGTTCTTTCTAATGCCACTCAGGTCGCTGCAGAGCCGAACGCCACGCCCACTCTGTCTTCAAGAGCGTCCTCCGCATGGCGGTGCTACCTAGCTTTAGGGAAGACATTGGTACGACCGGATCCGTTACATGCATAGGTAGTGGTATACAAGGCAGATATCGAAGATTTAAGGAACCAGAAAAGGTTAAGCAGATCTATACGAAAATGTTAGGAGGGTAAGCATGTATGCATATACCTGATTAACTCAAGCAGGCTAGGTGACTATTTCTCACCGCCCAGTCTCAAATTGAATGCCAATAAATCATCATCATCATCACTGCGGCAGCGGCGACAAGAAAAAAAATGGCTGAGCTTGAACTCTTGGAAACCTAGTTCTCACGAGCGAAAGGTTTGTTTAGCTTGGTTTTGCAAACACTATGCACACAGTGTTTCATTAATGCACGCTTCCGGACGTGGTAAGCCTCTCTATAATGTGATAATCTGGCCTCTGTTTGCTCTGGTGTTTCAGTAGCCAACTTTGCCTTTGCTTGAGATTTCGCACCTTCCCGTCTAGCTATATGATTGGATTCAGCCTGTCGCTTGCCCTGAAGCGCACGCACAGACGGCCCATCCGGCGTGCTATCCATGGCGAGACTGAGCGAGCAAGCGCCGGCGAAGCAGCGGTTTAACCCTCGCCTAGTCACGTGGTAGCAGCGACGAGACTCCGAGGAAGCGCAGCTGCGACGCCTCTTCGCAGCGGATCACGTGACAGGACGTCACACCTGCCACACTTGCGCTCCAGCGGCTCGTGCGCCAGCGACTCACGGTCATTTCGACGCAATGAATGACCATGAGAGACATGGCGTAAGACAGCTTTCGCTCTAAAATAACCGTAATAACGCGAGAACGCCCCGCGATCTATTGTACGCGTGTGTTTCGTTTACAAGACATTACATTAGCCTGTCTTCAATGCCTGAAAGCCTCCCTACAATGCCTTCCGGGTCACTTCTTTGGGCGAACATTCAATAAACACAAACTCGTGTTTCGACTCTTGATGTACTCACACAAAGCTTCGCTGTATATAAATTCCAACTCGTTGGATCAGCAGTTTTTTTTTTATCTCGAAGGTTATAAATAGACTAACATTATGGACTTAAAGCTGTTTCATCTTCATTAAAATTTTACACAAGTATTGCACACGACAGACCGAGAAATACTAGAAATTCGCGCGACAAAGACGCAACATTTAGTATGCTTTCACAAATTCTTTCAAAAGTTTTGGCATTATTTTTTCATAGTAGCATCGATTTTTGCCAAGACACTAAGAAATTAACTCTTACCATTTTGGGGGGCCTCCGCGTGAATATTTCTCGCCGTTCGAAGTTTTTTTTATTTGAATCATTCTAAGTTCGCTGAAAAACTACGGTTTGCAGCTGGCGATTATACATAGTCTTGCCAGGTTCATACACGTAATTGTAAGAATTCCTTAGTTTACCGTGGTAACATGAAGCCAGCGACATGAACCATGCTCGGAAACTTCTTGAGCCCTTCTGCTCTTGAGAACAAGTGTGAGGGTCAGAAGCTGGCGCCTCTGGTGGTCAGTGCGTGAAACGCAGCGGCAGGGGGCTTCTAGTATCAAATGAAGCTCTGGTACGACGTACTTCTCACACTGTGCTTGCACCTAATTTGGTACTTACATTTCGACATAGCTTGTTAACGGTCGCGGTAGTGAACAAACACAACCATGATACTGCACGTTGTACATAATGAAGAGAAACAGCTGTATGCATCGCATTTACCTATACAGTGCATAAATAAACAGCTGATTGAAGATACGTTCCATTGATTGCATTGGATCGGAACATTTTGTAATATTATTCTTGGTGCGGCTACGGAGCCTACCAGGCCGGACGTGCGATAAAACTTATGACGGACCCTAGAATGCTTCGCACATACATTCGGTGCCAATTGTTTGAGAAATTTCTTATTTATTGACGCTGAAGTTTATATATTTCTTGACGGGAAGTGATCTTGAAGACACGGTCGTATGATCGGATGGCGGCCACTTTTGGTGGCACTATCTCAACTCGCTCTGTGGTGATACGCCATAAAATAAGCTACGCAGATGTTCATCAAGCAGGTTTTAAATTATTCGTCCCGTTAGTGACGAAGGACAAAACAGCGGCCTCCGTCAATGCATCCACCGCCTCTTCATCAGACACCACCTCGTCCGCTGGCAGCAGGGAGCTTGAGGAATAGCGGTCGCTTGCCGACTGGGCTTTCGGTGAGAAGCCCGTAGCTTGGAAGCCCCTCGGTCGGATGCTGATGAGCTGCTCGGTGGAAACGGTCGTCCTCTCGAGTGCGGCCACCAATTCGGTCGACTTCACCAAGAAGACGATGAGGAAGATGGTGAGGAAGATAAGCGCCACGGCAGCGGTCACCACGCAAGGGTTCACCGCCAAGTCGTCGTCCTCGTTGTCCCCAGTGTAGAACGCGAACGGTCTGTTGGCGTCGTTTATCGCCTGCATCGATTTAGAGGAGACCAATTACGCTTTCTGTCTCTCGACCATCCAAATACAATTTCGAACAACTTGTGACTAAAGAAAAAAAACAGTGTTTGGGCTTTACACTGTTCTCAAAGAAAGAAGTGCGTGTATAGTGAGCAAGGTTCTGTGGCAAAAGTGTACAGGTGACAGTATGCGTCCAAGCAATCACACAGACTATTTTTAAAGTTTCAATTCTAGGTATGTTTTTCGAGTATGCAGCTTCCAGTATGCATGTAAACTCAAGCTACCAAGAAACCTGCCTTCCTGCCTTAACCGCTAAAGTTGGTAGTTTCGGCGTAGTTTCCATACGTAGTTTCCAGTGTAGCCAATCCTGCGATGCAACGCGTTGTGGCCAGAATGCTGAGAGTAAAGCGGCATTGACTAGGCGGAGAAATCCGGCGATTTGCTCCGAGGAGCTTGCATCACATGACACGCACGTCGCGCCCTTGCGAGGCCCGCGTGCTGACGCAGAAATTCGCGAATTCGCACGCAGGTCGGATGTTTTAACGCGATAGCGTTAAGGGCCCCGTGTCGTAAAAAATCCGGCGTCGGCGTCGGCGTCCGTGGCGGAGAAAATCATCCCCAACCACCCCGAACGCGCTGGCCCTCTGCGTGGCGCAAGGTGTTATAGTAAACAAAAATTGAATTTCTCACAGTAAAATCTGTCAGAAACACAGGCCTGCGCGGCACACGCAGCAGTCACAGCGTAAGCTGGTGGAGCGGCTCAAGAGTGGCTCGGTCGTCTGTTCGCCTCGCTTTGACGAGAACTGTCTGAACTGTCCGCCCGGCGTCGACGGCGAGCTGGGGCTTGTAATGCTCTCTGCCCAGCAGTCTGCTGAGCCCGATCAAGCTTTACAACTGCAACTTACATGTCGGGCACGCTGCGTTTGCAGGCACCTTAACTAGATGGCGCCACCATACTGGTGGAGGCTCGGCAGCTCGGGCAGCTCGGGATCGCGTTGAATGCGCGCCTCGTCTGAATCGCATCTCGTCGTCTGCGCCTTTGCACGCTGCGTTTGCAGGCGGGTTACCTAGATGGCGCCACCTTACTGGCGGAGGCTCGGGTCGTCTGCCCCTGCGCGCTTGCCTTACAGGGCATTTTTCCGCTGCCCCCGCAAGTGCTTGCGTGGCTCAGTGGTAGAGTATCTGGCTCCCACGCAGCAGGCGTGGGTTGGATCCTGGCTGGAATCGGGTACTTTTTTCGCATTTCCAGCGATTACGGCGCCGTACACCGTCGGCGGCGGCATCATCGCGAACCGAAACGGCTATTGGAATGAGCCCATAACAGCTTGCGCGGTAAAATGGCAAAGTACGGCTTAACCACAGCCTACGGACATGGTGACGTCGGATTGTAATTTGAATGTACGAGAAAACATAATTCTGTTACGAGGAAATTATAACACAAGCTCCTTTTCCTACTTTTCTACCATGCCAACAGCGGTGCGCTCGGGTAGATTACTTGCGAAAATCCTATCCAGATGGCGCTCGCATCCTCGGCAGGTGAAATTGGAACTTCGCCAGCCTAATGCGTTTTGGACACGCGCGCGCGTCGGGGCAATAGCAAACAAATAATTAAATAATTTAAAAAATTGTCCTAGGGCCGTCACGATTTAATATAACGCAACTTATATTGTCACTGTAGTAACGTCTTCCCAGCAATGCATTTCTGTTTAAAAGTGAAGCCGACTTTAAGGGGATCGGTGTAAGCTTGGTCTTTGTAAGCTGGCTTTCCCACGTTGTGGGTCGCAGTGAAGCCTACTCATAAAGAAAAATGCGATGCGAACGGGTCCCGTTAATGTTATCGCGTTCCACTCTTAAAGGCGAAACTTAAGCGTCCTCCAATTTTTGTTCAGCCATTACAAACCATCCGAGCAGAAGATGTCGGGAGAACCTTGTTCACCCAACACATCACGGGTTGTTGGTTCGCATGTCTTGCAACTTGGCACACCGATCTCGTCATTGCATAGAGTTTCTCCCTATAATAGCTAGAGGGAAAGCTGGCGCTGCTGCGATGTTGTCTGCATTGGAATGTCGGTATATGGTGACTTCCGATTCACATCGTTCACGGATATCCAGGACACCTTGAAGACGCGCCTCGCTAGCACTGTTCCGTCTTTCACAATTTCCTACTAAAAGCACGCAAAGAGCTGTTTTAGCTTTATTATTACACAAAAACATGCTTTCTTTAATAACGAAGACTTCTGATTGGGTGTACAATATTATGAAATGTGAAAAAAGTATCAGGGGGCCGCTAAAGTTGGAGAACAGACGCCAAGATTCCCGTTCGCTTAGGAAACATATCTTGTCGTTTGTTGCTTTTCTTCGCTTCATTATGAATTGTAGGTGAATAAACTTTATAAAAAAATTAATATGGGTGAATGAAAACCTTTTATGAAGATATTACTTTCAGAACGCATTATGTGTATATCTATATTCCCGTTTTAAACGAAGCCTCGTACAACACCACCCAACACAAGCCTCGCACACCCATATACCGTCATTCCCATGACGGCACAGCGCTCGTTAGAAAACTCCCATGGACGGTGGCGGCAGATTTATCTCTGGGTATTATACTGAGAACCTCTATGCGTCATTGCTTGGCGTTCTCATTCGCGTATTTTACGCGCTGCGTCTATCAGGAAGTTCACGTGAACCCGGCAGGAGCGGATCATGTCGGCTCGTCGGGCTGGAATTGGGCTGTCGAGTTCATGTAAAAATTATCAGGCCGCGTTGAGCGAGCATCGCGTAGGGCTGAGCCAGCACGAACGCATGCGTTATAGTGAACCGAGCCCCACCCATTTGCAGAGCGCATGTACTATCGACGAAAAAACGTTTACGGACCAAGGGATCTGACAAAAAGCTGAATATCTCCGCAGCCTCAAAACGCAGCCTGGTATTCCCATTTCCAGCCTCCACTGGTACATGCGAACAACATTGTGATGTACGGTTTTACTGGCTACTTTTAAAGGCTGATCGGATATTTAGCTTTTTTGGAGATCCTGTGGTCCGTAAACTTTTTGGGTGATAGTACCTAAACGCCGGTCGGTCGGACCAACCAGCGCTCAGACTTGCGCGAGACCACTGAGACGTCATCGTTCTTAGGTGCCAGCAGCGGGAATCATATGATGATAAGGTAAAGACAAGTACTGTGCAGTGCGACCGCATCCATGTATGGATAAGAGCCATGAAACAGACCTGTTGCATACGATTGCCTAGACCAGGAGCTATTTTTCAACGCCGTCATGTCTCGACGCTGCATACCGCTGTTGTCTATAGACCATTCCGAAAATAGTACATGTAAACGCAGTCACTTGGGGCTCAGTGAGCCCGATTTCTTACTCTACACGCTCGCGTCGGGTCTATGTAAACGAAGCCTATATCCACGTTTACATGAACCTGATCATGTCGAGTCGAGTAACCTTGTCGAAAAGAAAACCGGTCGTCGAGCTCATGCGAACGCTAGCGGGTGGGAGCGACTGAGCGTCGATGTAAGTTGGGTCAGCTCGTCTGCAAGGGATGGGTTGAATAGCCCAACCCTTCTTGACAGAAGGAATGTGAACGCGGTCGGGTGGTCCGGGTCCGCTAGAATTCACACTCGAACCGCTCGTGTCAGGTTCATGTACAGGAAGATTATGCGACGCTGAAGAACTAGAAAGTTGATGGCGCTTTACGCATCGGCTGATAAGGCGGCTGTATGCTCAAGAGCGTCGCTGTGTCGCTGTCAGAACTGTGGTCGGATTTTCGCACTCCCACGCGTGCGCCAGTTCTATACTAAAGCCTACTATTCTATAGTATACTATAGTATCCTAAGTATGCTAAAGCCTAACGTTAGGCGTAACGTTGAGAGACAGGAAGAGAGTGGCGTGGATCACAGAGCAAACTGGTATAGCGGATATTCTAATGGGCATAAAAAGAAAGAAAATGGAGCTGGGCAGCCCATGTAAAGCTTACGATGGATAACCGGTGGACCATTAGAGTTACAGAATGGGTACCAAGAGAATGTAAGTGCAGTCGAGGACGGCAGAAAACTATGTGGGGTGATGAAGTTAGGAAATTTGCAGGCGCAAGTTGGAATCAGCTAGCTCAAGACAGGTGTAATTGGAGGTCGCAGGGAGAGACCTTCGTCCTGCAGTGGACATAAAAAAAATGGGCTGATGATGATGATGATGATGATGAAAGCCTTCTTCTTTCCGACCGTCGCGCTACACGTGCGAATGAAGGAGCAACTTTGTGCCGTCACGCGAAGCTCGGAGCGGATGGCTCAGTCGAGTAAATACACCGCAGGAAGCACTCTGATTACTGAAAACATTATATGCAGAAGAGATCATTTGGATTTCTGTAGACTAGACCTTACGCACAAGTAATGGGGCGCTATAACGTAAACTGATTCAAGACTGTTTTGATTCCAAACTCCTGACGTCAAATTTACGTAACCACCGACGCAAGCATTCGGCGGTGACCCGCAGCGTTGTCTGAACAACCCAATCAAACACTCTCCTCGTTTATAGGAGGTCACCTTTGTTCGCTTTCAATACCAATAACATTGTCTACACTCAGCGGTTTTTCTTATCTAATTGGCTGACAAGAGGCGAGGAGTACGCTCTAGTGGAGAGGGTTTTGATGGGGCCGAACAAGCACAGTGAAAATAGATAGCCGCATGAAGAGGGTGGTGCCGGCTGCTCCGGTTGGTCCGCTTCGCCTTACTTAGCTTGCGGTGGCTGGTCGAAAATCGCGGGGGCGTGCAACGGAAGGATAATAATGCGTCTAAAACGGATCCTCAGCAAGGAAGAGTTGGCAGAGCGATGTCGTATGTATGCTGTAAGGGCTCGATAACATTTTACTGCCACGCAAAAAGGTTTATTATGCGCAAATAAATACATTCTCACCGGCAGGCGCGAGCAGCGAGGGCCTGAGCCATCGGCGGGCAGCCATCTTCTGTTCCTTTCGGAACGGGGCAGTCTGTGGCTATTCAGAAAAATCTTCAGTTTTGTTCGGCATATTATTGCATTTTTTTAGCGTACACGTCACTTTGACGTGGTGAGTTATCGCGGTTTTGTGAGGTCGCGTGACAGACAGACGAAGTGGACGTAGCCAGGAAACATTGGACCAATAGCAGAGGGCTAATGGTGAAAAGGCGTCGAATCAGGAATGATTACGTTTATTTCGTGCGGTTTATTTATGCATAATCAGTGCGTGCACCTCATATCAGATGGAGAGCTATCGCAGTTTTCGTGACGTCGCGTGACAGACAGGCGAAGCTGGGAGTGGCCCGAAAATGTTTTGACCAATCGTGGAGGCTGATTGCAGAAATTGGAATCAAAACAGTTTGGAATAATTTTACGTTATAGCGCCCATGATCTTTTTTTTTCGCTTTTTTTTTCCTGTGCTACCCTTTGAATGAGTCCTGATTTGCTGTCTCTAAATTCAATTTCTCTTGAATTTTTCTCAGAATTATTCGTGCCACCCTGTATGCTTCTTCAGGCCCGCTCACAAGCACTAACGTGCTAAGGTGGACAAGGAATGTAATTAAACACCAACTGCTCTAATTGTAGTTATTATTATTATTATTATTATTATTATTATTATTATTATTATTATTATTATTATTATTATTATTATTATTATTATTATTATTATTAACCAGTCTTCTCACCTGTGTGCGAAATAGTCCCTTTGTTATGTCAAAGTAGCTCTGCTCAGGCTTCACCTTCGGCTTTCCTTTATCGGCGGGCAGCTCTTGATTCGTCTTGCGCTGCTCTCCAGCAACGTCTTTATGGATGACGATGCCGTTGCTGCGTGGCAGCGCTAGGGAAACCCGGCGGCCCTGGAACCTCGCGTGTACCTTCTCGGCGCTGGGTCCGGCCATCGCCAGAGCACCGTCCTGGTGCATCTTTGGGACGTCATGATGTATGGGCAGGGGCGCCGGCTTCGAGGTCGGCGCAGACTTGGCGAGACGGACAGCGTGCTCGCTTTTGAAAGGCCCGTGCGGCTTGCAGCTCGGGCAGGACGTCGGACACGGCGCAGTGGCAAGTCTGTGGCTGAAGTCGCACTGTTTCTCCTGGGGGGCAGCTTCTCCTGGCTTAGCGCTAGTGGCAATAGCTTCATGCTGCTCCATTCTTCTTCTTTCTTGTCGCTACTGTAGTGTAACCCTACGTCTCTTCTGATCGCGTAACAACTTAAGGGGACGATGATTATCATGAGGATGACGACGACGACGACGTTTACAAAGTCCAGGCCAAGTGCAGGCGTCGTGAGGAAAGCATATTTAAGGCACCTTTAAATTAAATGTGTGAGTCGTTTAGAGGATGAGAGCAAAAGAAATTGGAAGAAGGAAGACTGCTATGCGAAGAATGATACAGACAAAAAGAAAAGAAAGAAAGGAAGATGTATCAAGCAACAATTAGGATTGTTAATTTTTAAATTGTGCCATTAGTGTTGAAATTTTTCTGCTTCCTGCCGAACACTAGACCTTTTATCTTTCATTGCCAATTACCTTGCAATTTCCGCTCTTTTTGTCTGTTTTATTTAACCACCAATCGCCCGCTGTGGGTATAAGCTATAACAATTCAGAACAACAATAACAACAAAATAGAGCCTAGAAAAGAAGGAGACGGATACAGCGTTGGAGCATGCCTCTTTGCCTTGTTCAATCTCTCCTCATGAGTACGGGCCATATTTTAAATGCGACAACAACAATAATACTTCGTGGCGGCTTCAGTCTGGGATGATAACAGCAGTAGGGACCGTCAGACTTCGGCGTACGAATGTTTTTAAGCGAAGCTTTAAAGGCATATTAGTGTCGGGGTGGGAGTACGACCCCGACACTAATATGCTGGTAATGCTGGTATCGTCGTCATCATTGGCTCGAGTGTCGTCGTCTTCATCCACAGCTGGCTCGTTAGCGCCCCTCGGGTTGCGCTCGTTGCCCTCGCTCGGCACGCGCTCGTGCAGCTGCTCCCACGTTCGTCGTCGTTGTCTTCTGCCACAGCTGGCGCCGTTGCCGGTCATCATTCCGGCGTTCACTTCTCTTCTGTAGTCGTAATGGGGAGGGCGCGTTTACGGGGGTATGAGCAAGTGACGGATGGATTTAATTTTGAAGCAATTTAATATTGATGAATCGCAAGCGGCAATGGCGGGCGAATGCTGCGAACCACGCCGCCGAGCAAACTCGAGACATCGAACGCCAGCGACAACCAACAGTGACGAGCAGAAAATCGTACAACGCAACGGAAGGAAAAGTTGCACGAAAGGGAATGAGAAGCAGTAGGTCAGGTACACACACGGCAAGCTTTCATTACCTCTATTTTCTCGACAGTGGAAGGGCTGGTGAATTTTTGTGCTCCCCGCACCTATAGCAATTGTAAAGGGGGATTTAATTGAACTTCTGCAGCTATCGAAAGCGGCTCAGAACCAACAGTCACCAGTGGCGCCAGTCACCAGAGCTTGAGTATCGCACCAGAGCGATGGCAGTAACCAAAGCGCTGCACGCGTCTTCTTCAGTGAAATGCTGGAAGACTTAAAGTGGCAAGAAGGCAACAAGGGCCACAATACGAGCATCCTCACACAGAACGACGTTTTACTAGTTGGAAGTCGCAAAACTTCTGGAAAGGAGTTCATACATACATACATACATACATACATACATCATACATACATACATACATACATACATACATACATACATACATACATACATACATACATACACACATACATACACACATACATACACATACATACACACATACATACACACATACATACACATACATACATAACAACATACATACATACAATACACACATACATACACCATACATACACACATACATACACCATACATCACATACCTACTAACATACATACATCATACATACATACCTACATACATACATACTACATACATACATCATACATACATACATACATACATACATACATACATACATACATACATACATACATATCCATACATACATACATACATACATACATACATACATACATACATACATACATACATACTACATACATACATACATACATACATACATACATACATACATACATACATACATAGGTCATGCCGTTTGGTCGATCTTTGCTTGGCACCCGCGACTTTCCAACGCGTCAAGGATACAGTACTGGCAGGCTTGAAATGGCAGAGTTGCCTCGTCTATTTGGACCACGTCGTTTTGTTTGCCTCAAGCTTCGAGGAACACCTCCGGCACCTTGTAACAGTTCTTCAAGCAATCAAGACTTTCGGACTCACCTTGAAACCAGAAAAGTGCCGTTTCGCATACGAGGAGCTCTTGTTTTTTGGGCCAAGTCATCAACAAGTCTGGAGTGCGCCTTGACCCTCAGCAAACTGCGGCCATCTCCAACTTTCCTCCACCCGCTGACAAGAAGGCAGTGCGTAGATTTCTTGGACTGTGCGCCTATTGCAGGCGCTTCGTTAAGCACTTTTCACGGATCGCCAAACCACTGACGTATCTCACGAAGGCCAACGTCGAGTTAAGTGGCAGAAGCCGCAAGTCGAAGCATTTGAAGAACTAAAACGACGCCTGCAATTGCCGCCAATACTTGCGCATTTCGACGAAAACGCCGATACCGAAGTCCACACCGACGCAAGCAGCGTAGGACTCGGCGCCGTGCTTGTGCGGAGGAGTGACGGACTAGAAAGGGTTGTAAGTTACGCTAGCTGGTCGCTATCGAAGGCGGAAGCAAATTATTCCACCGCAGAAAAGGAGTGCCTTGCCATCATCTGGGCTACATCAATGTTTCGCACCTACCTCTATGGCAGGCCCTTCAATGTTGTGAGCGACCATCACGCCTTGTGTTGGCTAGCTAACTGAAGGATCCTGCAGGTCGCCTCGCACGATGGAGTCTGAGACTTCAAGCATTCGGCATCACCGTCGTTTACAAGTCCGGGCGAAAGAACTCTGACGCCGACTGCTTGTCTCGCGCCCCCTTTAAACCGCCGCCACAGGACAACCAGGACGACGACACTTTCTTGGGTCCCATCAGTGATGAAGAATTGGCTGAACAACAGTGAGCCGATCCGGAACTAAGGAACCTGGAAGGCAAGACCGCCATTGTGCCGAAGGTGTTCAGGCGAGGATTGGCGTCGTTTTTCTTGCAAAACGACATTCTCCTAAAGAAGAACTTCTCGCCTCTCCGAGCCAACTACCTCCTCGTGGTACCCTAGCATTGTGTCCAGAGGTGCTTCAAGCTCTCCATGACGACCCAATGGCTGGACACCTCGGTTTCTCCCGCACGCTCGCGAGGATACAAGAAAAATACTACTGGCCTGGCCTCTCTGCCGACGTCACCCATTATGTAAGGACATGCCGAGACTGTCAGCGACGCAAAACACCGCCGAGAAGGCCAGCCGGGCTTCTACAGCCAATCGAGCCACCTCGCCGACCGTTCCAGCAGATCGGGATGGACTTACTGGGGCCTTTTCCGACGTCGACGTCCGGGAATAAATGGATCGTCGTAGCTACGGACTACCTCACCCGCTACGCCAAAACAAAAGCCTTGCCCAAAGGCAGCGCCGCCGAGATAGCCCGATTCTTCGTTGAGAACACCCTCCTGCGTCACGGTGCCGCAGAAGTCCTCATCACCGACAGAGGTACGGCCTTTACGGCAGAACTAACTCAAGCCATCCTGCGGTACAGCCACACAAGTCATCGCTGGACCACCGCCTACCACCCGCAAACGAATGGCCTTGCCGAGCGCCTAAATAAGACCATCGCCGACATGCTGGCAATGTGCGTCGACGTCGAACACAAGACGTGGGATGCCATCCTTTCGCACGTGACCTTCGCATACAACACGGCCGTGCAAGAAACGACGCACATGGCGCCGTTCAACCTGGTCTACGGAAGGAACCCGGCAACGACGCTTGATGCCATGCTACCGGACGTCACCGACGAAGACAATCTCGACGTTGCCACCTACCTGCAGCGTGTCGACGAAGGTCGACAGCTCGCCCGCCTGCGCACCCAGAACCAGCAGAGGACCGATAGCCGACACTACAATCTTCGACGACGCTACGTCGAGCACCAGCCCGGCTACCGTGTTTGGGTCTGGACTCCGATACGCCGACGAGGACTTAGTGAGAAACTGTTACATCGCTATTTCGGACCCTATAAGATCATCCGACGTATTGGAGCACTGGACTATGAGGTCGTGCCAGACGGCATTTCGCAATCACAGAGGCGTCGCGCACGACGCCTCTGTGATTGCGAACGTGGTGCGTCTTAAGCCTTTGTACGCCCACTGACGAACTTAGGTACTTTGTTACTTTTTTATTGCTGTTTTGTTTTGTCTCTAATATGCGTGGTTTTGTTTTTGCTTTTGTGGTTGTAGCATCGCGGACGATGTTTTTTTTAGGGGGAGGATATTGACACGTGTACATGTTTATCTTTCACCGGTGGCCGCTTTCCACCGGCTAACAATGTTAAACGTTATCGCTAGGCACAGGACGCGCCTGCATGTTTCCGAAGTTTCTCGAACGTTTTCGATGCTTCTATCCGTTGTCTGTTGTCACCGACGCTTAAGTAATCTGATAGTATGACCGATGCGAATGGTCTAGAACTTTCTGGATGATATGCAGGCACCAGGGAATAATCTGGAACCTTCGATAACTCATGTATAAAAGCCGACACGTTTCGCCGCTGATCAGATTTTCGACATTCGCCGACTATGTTCGCCGCTTTCGTTATGCTTCTGGCACGTACACACTAGCGGCAAAACGCGCGCGGCGCGCCGCCGGCGGCAAAACGCAGTAGCGGCAGGGCCGCCACACCAACCTGCGCGCGCCGCTGCTAGACGCTGCTGACAAACTAGACTCTCTCCGCCCTTCTCTAACTATCCGTCAGCTCGGTCCGGGGCGGCAACACTCCAATTGCTAGTAGATACAGCGCTCGACCGCTGGCGCCACGCTACGCCGCTCGCGCGTACCGCGTAGCTACGGTTTCTTTCGCCGAGAGCGCTCGAACGCAATCATATGGTTCGCATGAATGCAAGCGTTGGAAGCGTGGCTGTATGGCTGAGTGGTTACGGCGCTCGCTTCGGGATCATGCGTACGCGGGTTGGAATCCAGCCCTGGCTAGAATTTTTTTCTTAATACCACGCTTTTCCTTTTTTTTCCTCTGTGTTTGCCAGCGCGGTCGCTTGAACCCCGGTGCCACGCCGGCAGCCGTGGTGCCGGGCGCCGACGCGAAGCGGCGGTCGTTGGGGTGTTGCGGAGCGCAGCGTAGCAACACCCCAAATAAAAAATTACTGCTCCAGTCAGGTAGAATGCTCCCTCCCTGATAGTGAGATTATATTTGGATCATCAAAACTATGATGCGTTTATAATACCACCGATCCCAACAGCAGGCTAGTCACCACCAGCTCAGCGTTTTCTCCGTCAACGCCTCCTCCGTTCCAACGGCGGCGGCTAGAATCATGGTACGCGCGAGCGGCGCAGCGTGGCGCCAGCGGTCGAGCGCTGTATCTACTAGCAATTGGAAATACGCGTCCGGGAGCTGACGCGTGCAGATGATAGTGCGAAGCTAGCACCGGACGCGATTACGAAACGAGCGGTCGGGCGGGTCCGCATGACACCAGTTTCCCGCGCGCACGTCACGGAAGCGGGCCGCTCTCATTGGTCTCCTTCATCCGCGGCATGCGGCAAACCGCAAAAAATCGGTCCAGGAGCGATCCCTGCCGCGGCAAGAAAAACCAGTTTCGTGGCTGCTTTCGCGGCGCGCGTCTTGCCGCCGGCGGCGCGCTGCGCGCGTTTGGCCGCTAGTGTGCACGTACCATTCGAGTGTAGCTTGCTTTTGTGGGCACAGGTTCGCCCAATAAAGCATCAGTTTCGTCATACAGTTTTTCGACTGTTTACTTTAGCGTCACTACTACGTGACAATATGAATGCAATTGTTTCCTGTCACAGACAGTGGCAGCAAACAATTGCAGCCATATGGCGTCTTTTGCTGCATGTTCTTGTTGTTGCCTCCACACATGACTCGTACCCACGGAGATTGGCCACATTGGGTTGTTTGCAAAGTGCATATAACAAAATACCAAAGGGGGTTGAAGATAAGCATTCAACAAGAAGCAATAAGCAAATCAATGCTAACACAAATTTTGAGAGGGCCTACACGTGAATTTAAGAAAAAAGGAAATAAATTGTCCCACTGTCGGTACCCTAGCAGTGAAACGTTCCTGACGCTTCAATAAACTTGTGTATCGCAGTGATCATTGACCAATGGCTTGTGCCTAATTGACACGCACCAAAGACAAAATGTTTGGTGTAGTAAGCGCTAACCCCTGCTTACTTGTAGGAAATATGAGGAGCATTCTGCGGAGGGAGGAGAAACGGCGGTGGTGCCGCTGCCTTCAACCGCTTTTCTTCTCCCAACAGTGCGCCGCGCTCAGCCTCTGTCGCTTTTTCTTCTTGTCGCGTCGAAGTGGTCGACTGAAAACGTGCGGCCTTAGCTACAGGCGGCCGCGATCCGTGGTGGCGTTACACCTTCGTGAACGGCCGCATAATCGTGTCGCTGTCGGCACAGTCGAACAGTCCTCTGCTCTGGCGTATAACTCGCTATGCGATCGGTTTCCAGAAAACGCTTCGTACCTCTCCTTTCATTGCGCTGCATGGCTAGGCTTAAGCATTTGTGACGGCATCCTTATTAAAATTAGGAACGAGGCTGAAGCGTAGGCGGCCACGACGCGACGCAGGCCTGAAAGCTTACTCAGCCGAAATGAACCGTTGCGGCCAAACAACCATCCTCGGCGCGCCGGACGCTGCCGGCTTGGTCACGCAGTGTGGCGCCATCTCTTGAGGCGACGCCAAACCCGCGCCGCGGAATTCACGGACCGCTGGCGTTGAAAAGAGCACAGGCAAACCTGTCTGAGCGCCAAAAGATGACAATCAAGTGTATGGTGCTCTGTATCTGCCTTTTGAACGTCGCTATTGGAAATGACAAATTAAACTTCAGCGTACTAGAAATTATAGCTTGAGTGATAATGTGAACAAACATTAGGAAGAAATCGGAAGCCACCTTTTTTGTAAATTGTTTGGGCAGTAACTAGCGTATGTGATCCGGTCCTGTACAAAGGGTGGGGGGCCAGAGACCACGTTTCTTCAGTTTTGACTGGTTGCCCGGGTGATCTCGTTTTGTTCTCGCAACGATGCCCGGATGTCTCTCGAAGGTCGTCAAAAACTGGAGCTAAAAGCATTTCATGCTTAAAAGCCTCCATTGCCGTATCACACCGCCTAATTTTTACTTGTACAGATCTAGTCTAGTAGTATCTCACTTATGCCACGTCTGCAATCAGCTGGTATCAATCGATCAATTTGTATTGTACCGGCCGTCTTCCACTAAACGAAAATTATATTTTGAAGTTCCGCTCCGTGATCTTGGGCAGACTTTATGCAGTACTGTTGTACTCTCACTTGGAGCATCGGTGTTGAGATACAGCCACAGGAACGTTTGCCGAGCCCTATATAATCTCCTCCATGACACAAAAAGATTACCCACTTAATATTCCCATTTTGCAGGGTTGGTTTATTTCTCTTTCATTAAATTATAAATTTTTCATAATATCATTACTCAAAATTTAGGTTATCTTTTACCCCAACCTGTTCCTTTACAATTTCTTGGTATTTATTCCTGTTTATGCAAGACTATAGTATAGCTACTATATTAGACAATTTTATTTTATTTACAAGATTGATTTCTTTCCTATTTCGGTTTAGATATTCTTTTTTATGACAATACTGTGGCCGATCCCCCACTGTGTGTTTGTGTCATCTTTAAAGGCATCATCATCGTTATCATCATCAGGTGGTGGACAAGTTCCCTCCAAGAGCGCTATGTAGAAAGGCCTGATTTCAGCGAAACTCGTCACCTTCTTGAGATCAGGCAACGCCCTCTGATGAACGAAAAATCGCATGAAGAAATCAAATGTAACCGCCTTGACGCGTCGAGTTTCAATGGCTAACGTCACTTCGACGTCATTCAATAGGCAGTCGGCGAAGACGGATTCACGTGGTGAAACCGTGGAATGCCTTCCTTCATTTGTTTATGGTTCCACCGAGCGCTTATGCCGTGCAACAAGCATGAACAAGAAATTATTAACGCGATAGCTTCTAGGACTCCGTGTCGCAGAACATCCGGCGTCGGCAACCGACGTGTGATCGCGGGTGGCAGAGAATATCATCCCACATCGACCGCGCAGGCCCTCCACGTGGTGCAATGCTTTGGTGAACAAAAATTGAATTTCTCAGAGTGAAATCCGTCAAAAAAATGGTAAAGCACGACTTTGCCATTCGGCGTCGGATTCGCCGTCGGATTGTAATTTGACTGTACGAGAAAACCTAATCCTGCTAGGAGGAAAGTCGAACATTTCTACCAGACCTGGGCGCGTCGGGGCAATAGCAAACAAATAATAAAATAATAAAAAAGGTGCTAGGGCCTTCACATTTTAATATAAGACCACTTATATTGCCCCTGGAAAAACGTCTTTCCAGCAATGCGTTTCAGTTTAAAGTGAAGCCGACTTTAAGGGGATCGCTGTAAGCTTAGTCTTTGTAAGGTGGCTTTTCCACGTTCAGTGTTGCAGTGAATGAAGCCTACTTGTTGTATGCGAACGATGCGATGCAAACGGGTCCCGATAACGCTATCGCGTTCTGCTCTTAAAGGCGAATCTTAAGCGTCCTCCAAGTTTTTTGTGTAATTTCTATTACAAGCTTCGTCAAAGCGTTGCAAACATATTTTAAATTGCTTAAAATGTAAAGTGAATGTGCATAGAAATAACCCATAATTACTAAACATAAATGTTGGACCCTTACGGAACGCAACGTTCGTGACGGCGCAGCGGGCGTTCCTGCACGACGCAGTGTGCTTTGTGCCCCGTGTGCGCACTTCTCCCATTCGGGAGTGGAAATTTCCTGCCTCATGGTGGAACGATTCACTCGAAAGAGTAGGTCCATCCATGCAAGCGCAAGCGGCGCTTCCTAGAGTCTGCAAGTAGATATTGAGGCACTTACGTCGACATGCTCCATTGCCGACTGCGCAGACGCGTTCGAACCTTTGAACACGCTGTCCCTTTACTAAAAGTATAGCCGGTATACCTAAGCTTTAGCTCGGGAGATCCCAGTGGCCCAAGTTGTCTACCTGCTTGGGCCGCTAGGTATGCGCTCCTGGTGTATATGCCGTCGTGGTCATCCCATTTTCGCCATTTCCAGCCTCGTGATCTTACTCTCGTCATGCTGTCACCGTCACGCTATCTACTCCGATACAGACACCCACATTGTCTAATAATTTGGGTTAGAAGATATGGGCTCGAAGTCGTGACGCCGTCGTCGTTGCATCGCCGTCATTCCGGTTTCGTCATACAGACATCGTCACGTAGCTGTCACCGTGCATCGTCATCCCCCATCGCCGTCATGCCGTCGAACTTCAGCAGTATGGTCTGTCGCTACATTGCTCGATTGCTCTTAGCATTACCGTCCACAGTCATCTTGTGGTGACTTCTGCCGTAATTTCCGTAATTAAAATGTGTGCTAGGTATGAAGTAAGTTCGATTCCAATATTTCAGCAGCACGCGTACAATACTGGCAGCAAATCGTAAGCGTAAGTCTGGTAGATTGTATAAATATTAATTGTATACATTTGTCATTATTCTCTATGATTAGAATGTGAACCAATCGAAATTAGACCGAAGGCCAAACTCTGACAAGGCTAGGGATTCTAGGCAAGCTTATTTACAGCCCCAAGCCACAGCCACAATTTCTACTGAATCATGTTGAACCTGTCACCTATGCATCACACGAATGGCTTATCTCACGCGCCGTGATCTGTCCCGGTCCCGTTGTGTGACGCACAGCACCCGGGTGTGTAGCCTACTCATATTTTCTTTGTTCATGACGGTAACATTCAGCATGATTCAGAAGCAACTATCCATAGAGTTCTATGTAATAACTACTATAGGGAACCCTGGTGCTAATATATACGGGGGATACAAGCAGGGTGGTTCAGCCATTATGGTAATCATGGTTAAGGCATGGATTTGCCTAAACTTTGTCCTTTGGACATTATTCGGCTTCGTGACTGTAAACTCGTCATTTTCAACGAAGTACTTAGTAATAAATAATTACATAGAGTATAATAAAATTGTCCGAGAGCAGAATTCGAACATGTGACCTCCAGAACATAAGCCCGGATATTAAAACCATTAGGACCCAGACGTATACGTCGACAAGCGGCGTATAGAACAACCTTAAGAATTTCTCGCGGGCCATCCAGTGCGTCGAGACACTCGGCGCGTTTCAATTTGGTCACCTCGACAGGGTGTAACCGCTGCAATTAGTAGTGATTATGCGTGCTCGCACATTCTTGTTGCCTTCTGAACTTAAAGACGCATAGACTGATTTAAAACTTTGACCAATGAAGGCAGATAAAGCGTTGTAAACAAAGCCACAAGAATGTCCGAAGCCACAAACAAGATCGGGCAAATCCGTGTACTTAACCATCATTCCCGTGACGGCTGAACGATCGCAGTGCCAAAGTTCCCTCTAGTAACTAATGTAGGAAACTCTGTGCAACTAGCCCACCATCAAGCCATAACTCCATCCAAATACTTTTTCCTGCAATTTTTAAAGAACAAGCAGTGACCAGCACCACTGTTATCGTAAAAAAAAAAAAACGGACGACAATCATCCCGCTAGCGACATTAAAACCTCTAAGCCGACGAGTCACTAAGCTATCAGGTGGCTGTGTCAGTGTCTACTTGACCATGCGCTACTTTTGGAATTGCTGTAGAAGTGTGAAAATATCGCGTTGGTGAACTTCAAGCCATTTGTGTGCCATTATGCACAGAACATCTCAGTGACATGAAAAATAGTATACCTGCAAACATAAAAGTTTCATATTGAATTCGTGTTTAGACATCTTAATAGAAATAACAATCACTGTTCAGGAACTGTTTAGCATTCGGTAACACGATGGATGTGAGGGGAACTACACGTTCGTGTGGGCATGAATAGTTAGGCTACAAATGCTTGCCTTTTGGCTCATCAAAAGAATGTCCTTTGCGACCAAGTGACACACGAATTAGGCATTGGTACAATACTTCGGAGCACATGAAGCGTTAGATGTCATTATTATTACTAACAAGCGCTTATTCATTTTCTGTTAAGGACAGTTCTTCATATTACGCCGTCCTCACTGAACGTGTTGTTAAGGTGCAGAGCTTCGAGTTGGTCTTCAGTGGAGTAATCGTCAGATGATAACTTCACGCCACTTTCAGCTGTGGTTCTGCCCACGTTCTTGAAGGCCATCTCATTGCTCTCTGCAGCGATTGTTAGGTCTTCCATGCCGACGGGGTCTCGCCCCAGAGATCGAGCACCATGGAATAAAATGAAGTTCTTCGACGAGTAGAACGTCCAGAGGCAAAGTATGAAGACGGCCGCCAAAGAAAGGATGAGCAACGTGTAGTGCTTTGTTCGTGGCAGCAGTGTTGTGTCACTCGTAGTTGATGTATCTTCTCGCACCTTTTTCCCTGGACGGCTGCTGTTCTCAGGAAGATCACATTGCGAAGGTGTAAACTGATCCATATTTGAAGGAGGCCACATGACCTTTTTGTCGCTTTTGTCTATTCTTTCGTAATTTTGGGGCTGGCCGACGTCAAAAGACTGACCGTTGTTTTTCATCATAGCCATTCCGTTTCGTTTGTGACCGTCGAACTCATCCGCAAGAGGGGACAACGGTAAGGGAGCCGAGAACACGTCGTTCTTACCCGCAAATCCTGGATGTAAGGGGTGCTGGTGGTCGCCGATGGCTGGAACTGGACAGATGGTGTTTGAAGGCACCGCTTCGAGCCTGCTCAGCTGCATGGGCTTCAGCTTTCTCGGCTTCACAGTAGGTCGCATGTTGCACCTGGACGCGTCGACGTTGGGCCAAGAAACGATGGTGCCGCAGCGCACGTCTCTTGGTACGGCCTCTGGTATATCTCTGGTTCCCTGCTCGCCGATGGTGCTTTCTTCAAGCTGTCGACCCTGTTCGATTGAAAGCAACCTCACTCGTGGCGTGGGAACTGGCGGCCTTCTGCGTCGCCTGGATGATAGCTGCGACTGTTTTTCTGCTGGCTCATCGGGTGTCGGATCTCTGTCGGCTATCATGGATGAATTGTGTACCCTCGACGCTGCGACTCTCGCCACTGGTGCAGAATGACGTCTCCAGAAGATGTTCTGCAGTGATGTAAAGTGACCAGTGGGTGGCTGATCATGGTTGTCCGCTGTCTTCTGCACTGGTAATGTGGGACACGTTGAACGGCGGCCAGCCATGTTTTCTTTGTCTTCTTTCCTTGCACTCTGCCAAGTGCCCGCTCTAACGGTTTCGGAGCGACTTGGCGCAATGCATGAATTAACATTAATAAATATTTATTACGTGTAATAAACGTCTACAGTCACGGTGTATCAAGTAGGAACATCACTCACGATGTTCACATGAAACATACACATAGATAAAAAAAATTGTGGCGAAAAAGACTAAACTTTAACGATTTTACATATCCTAGTGGCTGATGTAAAGCTGTAAAGCTTGAAAGACTAAAGCTATTGGCCATCATTATTGACGCCTTATTACGACGATCGCTATTGTAATTGTACAGTGAGCACTCAAACGTTTCGAATGATCCAGTAATCTTGTGCCAGAGATTTCATGAATATGAGACAATATGTATTACTAAAGAGTGCCAAAAAAATATACCACCCTTCCACTCCATGAAGATGGTCGAACAGCGAAGCTGTGTTAGTTACACCGAGTGTTACATGTGCATGCGTTGCATTAACGTAAATTGGAATTTTGTAAAATAATAATAAAGAATATATCAGTAAATTAACTTGGTATTCTCCTTGTTTCACCGAGGAAGCTCGCATACGGCCCTGCATACGTTCCTGTCGCTAAAACCCAGTGTATATGCCCCCCGATAGCGATGCCTAATTTTCGGAACGGAACATTCGAAGTATTTCTTTCTCTGGATTGCGAATCGGTGGCAGTTTAATAAATAATGATCAATGGTTTCAGGTTCATTGCAGAAATGACATAGCTACTCCGCCAGTGAGCTCACCTCAGCTTCCTCTTCACAACCACAATCTCTCTCTATATAGGGTGAAGCAAAAAAAAAAAAAAAAAAAAACGCTGAAATTGAGTCGGCGCATATCCTGAAGCTCCGGCTGTTTCGGCTGACGCTAGCTCACGGGTGGAGTAGCTGTCGTCTCCTCGACGCACCGTCGGTTACGTCGTTTCTGCCGCTCTTTCTCCATTTTATTGACTATAGGTCGGTGGGCAATAAAGTCACCGTTTCTAATATGCGATTGCCAAGGCGTCCGCTAGACCCACTCACCCATTCTAGTACACTCTAGCGCTGCTGAAGGCTTGAGGTGCAAATGATGAAATTGCGATATGGCTGGCGGATAATATGGCGAGCGACCAACTTCCGCTGTGCTCCCCGCCGGAGGAGGAGGAATAAACTGTTATTGCGGAACCAGCACTTTAAGATGGCCGGGCCTAAGCCTCCCATGAGGGGACGTCGAGGGCTTGCCTCGCCACCGCCTCACGGGCGTGCTGGGTCGCCCAGGTTTGGTCGTCGAGGGCGGAGCTCCGCAGAGCCTCACGCAACCTCGACGAGAGGGTCGTGGTGTTAATGTGTGTGTACTGTGCAAGGCACTCCCACAGCATATGCGGAAGCGTAGCCGGGTGAGTGCCACAGCCGAGCATGTTTATTTTTCGCTGGTCGATCTGGATTGGGTCTCCCCGTGCCAGATTTTGTAGACCTCGCGTGGATTCTCTAGATTCTCTAGCTCTGTAGATCGACCAGTGGAATTCACCATAAACTGCATCTGTTACAGCCTCAAACATATAATTGGTATATTTCATAATTATTGGTATATTGTCATAATTCTAACGCGATAGCGTTAAGGGCCCCCTGCCACAGAAAATCTGATGTCAGTGTCGACGGAGTTTCCTTGAGCGAAAATTTCAGCATATATTTAGGTGTATGTATATGTCATGCCTTACTATGTGACATGCAGTTTATGAGGGTTATATGCCGCACCAATCTATCACTAAGGTAGCTTTTACGTTGTCTTACATTCCTGATGGAGTTATTAACAGCGGAGCCATTTAAGACGGCCGTTAGTTCGTGATTCGCGAACCGAAAATGAGGGCTGATCCTGGCGGTGGTGCAGAAAAGGTCCAAGCACAATGCCACATACCCTTGTGAAATAGTGAAGCTGAGCTTGGCTAAGTCTAGCTAAGCATGGTTCGGACTACTAAAGCCATTAGTCAGTCATCGATAGCCAATCGATAGCCAATGAATGAGTAATCGATAATCAATCAATAATCAATAAATTGCGGAAATGCCGGGGATGACTAGGTAGTGCTTAGCCTAGCCCAAATACGTGACCAATACCTTGCGATAGCCAATCGATATCCAATAAATAGTTAATCGATAATTGATCAATAATCAATAAATTCCGGAAAAGGCTGGGGATGACCTTGTAGTGCTAAGTCCAGCCCAAATGCGGGCCTAATACCTTGCGATAGCCAACAGATAGCCAATCAATAGCTAATCGATAATCAATCAATAATGAATAAATTCCCAAAATGCTGGGGATGACTTGGTAGTGCTTAGCTTTGCCCAAATATGTGGCCAATGTCTTGCGATAGCCAGTCGATTTCCAATCAATAGCTAATCAATAATCGACAAATAATCAATAAATTCCGGAAAATGCTAGGGATGTGTTGGTAGTGCTTAACCAAGCCCAAATACGTGGCCAATACCTTGCGACAGCCAATCGGTAGCCAGTCAATAGCTAATCGATAATCAATCAATAATGAATAAATTCCGGCAAATGCTGGGGATGATTGGGTAGTGCTTAGTCTAGCCCAAAAGCCAGGATTAGCTAGGTACCCATCAGCTCCGCTGTCTCTTTAGCATTGCGCCTCCAGTGCAAGCTACGCTAATTTTTTCCTCAGAATTTTGAGAAGAACAGCCCGCAAATAAATGTCATAAAACAAAACACCGACAGCGCATGCCGTTTATGTTAAATCTGCGCAGACTCTAAATACTAAAGTGCGAAAAAATAACAGAAACCTGAAAATGAAGGTTTTTTTTATTTTTTTTATTTTTTTTTTATTGCTGTGGCTGTTTACCAACCCTGGAATCGGCCCACGCAAGAGGCCGCGTTTCTACCTGAAGAAGAACTAAATTTTATTAAAACGTGCCACTAACTCCAAGGCTCTACATCTACATCTAAAACGTGAAAGGATTAATGTGGTTGCAATGGCCGCCGCCACCGCTCTTGCTCGTCGTATCAGGGCCAGCCAGAGCTGAGGCTCGGAGCGACGGACGTTTGCTTCCCACTGGGCATATGTTCGTTGGGGGGATTGTAGAATGGGGATATCCGTGGGTAGTTTTTGGCACACAATCGTGACGTGGAACGTCGTCGGTGGTGCACCGCAGCCTAGGCAGGTGGTGGGGCATAATCAGACAGCTTGTCTTCGTGCATAGCGTTGACCAGGCTCTGCCTTGGCAGGAGATTCGCACGCTTCTCACGTTAAGGAGTTGATCTGCCGCCGGGTGGTACTGCTAAAAAAAAATGCCGCGAGGGTTTCCGTGTAAACATTCCGTGTAAGCATTTCCGGTTACATAAGCTGCAATTGCCGAGACGCGTGAGAAGCAGTCAGGGATCCTTGAATGCTATCGCGTTCTACTCTTAAAGGCGAATCTTAAACGTCCTCCAAATGTCTTTACGAGGGTTTTGCAAAACTCCTATTCCTGAATCAGCGAAAAATTTCAGAGCGGCGTATAAAATAGCAATTTTGTTCGCTTTTATATGAGGTGTAGTTTAAAGAATCAGTATATTGCATTTCTGCTCTGAGATTTAAAAAAAATTAATTGAATAACGGTGTTTTACGCGCCAAAACCACGATCTGATTGTAAGGCACGCCGTAATGGGGGACTCCGGAATAATGTCGACCACCTGGGGTTTTTTATCGTGCTCCTAAATCTGGGTACAAGGGTCTTTTTGAATTTCGCCCCCATTGAAATGCGGCTGCCGTGGTCGGGATTTGTTCCGGCGATTTCGTGCTTAGCAGCCCAACAGCATAGCCACTAAGCAACCACGACGGGTTTTTCTGAGATAGACTTACCAGCTGGATACCCGTAATTTTTTCTGTATTGCCAATTTTAAACTATATTTATAAAAACATTTACTGCCTAATATCAAAAGTCTGCCTGCTACAATCACTAGATCTTAGCTTTTTCTTTGACATGTAACAAACCTCATGATATTCGGTGAATTGGTTGGCGAGAAGAATGAGTTCTCCGCTCCCATGTGCCAAGAGCTTCTGAGCAAGAGTTTCAACTTAGAAGGAGGCGCCGGGCGAAGTAGTTGCCGGCATGCCTTTGAAAGGCTAGATCCGCCTGTACATAGCATTGATCTCCTTATCCTCCTCAACTTGAGCTCGGTCTTCGCGATTGTTGAAAAGTTCATTGACACTCGCAAACGCACAAATGGGGCCACAATTTTTCAATAAACCTTTCTGGATTACTATAGTGGTGCGTGACATACCTTGTCTGGAGGAAATGCTGCGTCGACTGTAACGACTCGTGAAAGTAGTTCAGTTTTATGACTGTGCTCTAGCGGTATTCTATCGCAACCTGGCATGGATGCGTCGTGAGGAAACGCTGCATCCACTGCAAGAAGCTCAACGAACTTGAGGTTGCACCGCCAGAAGAAGCCTAAGGCGCGTCGTTTTCTAGGGCCTTCCAAGCGAACTACGAGTTTTCAATATTTTCTTGACAGTTTCTGTAGTACTCAGTAGCCTTAGCTTCTGGAGTCAACTAAGTTCGTTCGAAAATCCAAGTAGGCTAAGATGTTTGTATATATAGGCATGAACACACGAAGCGTTGCTTACCACAATGGCCTATGGCAGTGGAAAAGCATCTGGTCAAGAGAGTTTTACTATGGTGGCTTCTATTACGAACTGTAAAAGCAACATCATTTCGTTGTGGCATTTACATGGATGGGCAGCGCCCACTATTTCTTGACATGAACATTTCCTTCACTAGATTACCAGCAAAAAATAAATCCTTTCGGTGAGCTAAAAGATGACGCAAATTTTGACAAAGTATGTTTTTATGTATTTACCCACAATGCATTAATCTTATGAAAACCTACAAAGCACATGTACGCTGCTGTGCGTATTAGGTTATGTGCAAAGGTAAATGTGTAAATTGCAGGAAAAGTGAAGAGGAACACTGCTTTGATGTCAAAGCGTTAGAAAGAAATTCCCACTCATTCAGTGGCACATACCCAAGGAGCAACCACTGTGTGTGGGCTAAACAAGCATCCTTCGAGATGATCCTGTGCAGACAAGATCATCCCATCACTTGGACAAGCCAGCCGTTCGAGCGTTGCGCCTAGAAAGTCTCACGACCTGCGTCCACTAATGGCAAGCGGCTTCTTCGTTGGAAGCTTTGTGCATAGTCATACCACGTCCCCACATTACAGGGGTGCTTTATCGGACGAGCTGTTCGCGTTCAGGCAAAAGCCCCCCGAGCTCATCGCTACTGCCGCAATGCGGGTCGCAGTCATCGCTGCGGTGACACTAGTGTTGACTAATGGGCGTACATGCCCCCTGAAACCGCAGATAAGCAAGAGCTTCGTGGATGATATGATGAACACTTTTTTTTGGAATCGCGAGGTGGTGGGTTCGAGCAATAAATGGTCTAATGCGAACCTAATGCAAGTAAAACCAATAGTACGTGTAGCTGTTGCCCCCCACGCTCACGGAAGGTATGCAATAGCCGCATCAGAAACCAATCCTTCTTGTCATCGTAGTCAGTTCGACCGTGATCTCATTTTGTTTCCAGCTGCATGATGGAATGTCGACAAAACATTCGATCGAAAAGACTAGGGATAGGTCACGAAGTATTCAGGCACAGACAACACAGTTTCTGTCAAGCAAATCACTTGCTGAAATTCGTGGCGCGAAGTTCGCGCTGCAAGTGCATGCGCAGGAATAGTTTTATCTGGTTGGTTAGGTTCTCCCAAACACCGCTACCTACACAGCAGTCATTGTGAGCTCTTCACGCACACGCAAATCAGACACGCTATGCTGTTAATTTTATACCTTTATAATATACCTCATTATAGCCAATACTCAATCGATCTATCGTTTTAAACAGCGGAGCTGTTTAAGCCGGGCGTAAGGTGTCTGCTGCATCAAAAAAAAAATCACAGCATATCCACGAAGTGAATGATGATGAGTGGGCGAAGCACCGGGGGATCATTCAGGTAAACCACAGCTACGGACGAAAGATAGAGAGCGCGCGTCGGGAACGAGAGAGAAAATTACACCATCTTCCCGTAGGGGAACCCTGAGTAGTATGCGAAGCAGCCATGGGGTCGACTCAAGGTAGTTTTATCAGCTGTATAAACTTGGACATGCAGCAGCACCAGCAACGCGCAGAACTGTTGTCGACGCCGTCGGCATTTTGCCCGCGTTCGCACCGAACGAGCGCAAAGTGGAACCGGAATCGGAACCGGAAGTGGAAGCGGAACCGGAACGTCATCTAGTGAACACTTCATAAAACTACAGGTGGCTGCGGACACACAACGCCATCTATTGAGCAATTCATAAACTAGAGGTGGCTACATACTACTACTACTACTACTACTACTACTACTACTACTACTACTACTACTACTACTACTACTACTACAGAGGAGGGAACGACCCACACCCTAAGGAGCTTCGCCCCTAAAAAAAAACCTCGCCGAGCGAGAGCGTTGCCTAGCAACCACCTGGCGGAGTGGCATGTGCCTAGCCACCTCTCCGCGCCGTGCACATGTTGCCTTGACATGGGACGTTAAGGAGAGGGAAGGAGAGCATGCGCGCGGGCCTCGCTATGCTCGGGAGAGAGATGATGATGATAAGTGGTTCTTGAGCGAAAGGGAAAGGTTGGCGCTATCTTCTGCAGCCCTTGAGGGAGCACGGCTCAGCGCCAACTCGGGAGAGAGAAAGAAAAAATAACAGCGAGAAAGAGAGAGAGAGAGAAATTGCAGCAGCACCAACGAGACAACGCGTAGAGCTGCTGTCGACGTTGTTTGCGTTTCCCCTTTCCCCGCGTTCGCGCCGAACGCGCGCGGTGTCCGTGACTGCAGCAGGCGCCTCTGGCGTCGGCTCGGCAGGTTTCGAACAGCCACGCCCCGGCAAGTGTGGAGGCGCAGCTTGGCCGTGACGTCACCGGGGAGATAAAGCTCGGAACCGCCGCGACGGCGGTAGAACTCTCTTTGACTCTGTAGCGAGTGAGTACACGTACCCTTGACATGGAATGACCAAAGAAGATCTGGGCACCCGAATAAGAAGCCGCTCATCTCGCCAAGCAAGAATCTGCGCGCCAGCGGTGAGCCGTTTCGGAATGCCGTGCCTAGCAGCACTTAGCGTTTCCTAGCAAAACATAGCCAAGCCTAGTAAAACCTGGAAGAAAAGTTAGGTCGATCACCAGCTCCGCTGTTTACTCCAGCCTTGCACTACTAGTGCAAGCTGTCCACGTTGTTCTTTTTTTCTTTAGCTTCTCGCACTTTTCGGTATGATGTCCATTTCTAACCTCTTTCACGCAAACTTGGGGCACTGGGTATGTGCCTCTGAGTATGTTTCAATGGTATTGTGCCCAAATAGGCGAGCACTGCAGCCACATCGACCTATTCCAAGCCGAGGACGAGCGGTTTCGGTTTTGGCATGGGCCGTCGCTTTTACGTCTGCGCCCATTAGGGCCGGCCTCTGCCGGTCGTGTTTGGCGTGGGCATCATGCCAACCTGGACCACAGCGTCTGAAAGCGTCTGAAAGAATTGTCGTTTCCAAAATAGACAATTTGGGAGTAGACGATTGGGTCACTGGGTGTGCGTAACTGAGCATGTCCCACTGCGTGTGCCACACTGGCTATGTGCCCCAATTGACAACTTGGGCCATTGGGTATTTATGTTGAACTGGGCATGCGACACGAGGTGTGTGAACATTCTTGGCCAATCCTCCAGAATGGATCGATGGCACTGAGTATGTGCCCGGATAGACAAGCAGAACAAGGAGCAAGGAGTGAAGACGTCAGCAACAGATAATTGAAGAAGTTGGCTACTAAGCAATCAATAAGTCTGAATCAAAAGCAGCGGAGTGCGGAGCAAGAAGGGAACAGAATGGGGCCAGAGCGTGCATTGAGTGAGAAATGTCGCGGCACCGATAAGCGAAGAAGGTGTCTAACAGAAAAATAAATTATGGGGTTTTACGTGCCAAAACACCATATGATCATGAGGCACGGCGTAGTAGGGGACTCCGGGATTAATTTGGATCACCTGGGGTTTTTTAACGTGTACCTAGATCTAAGTACACGGGTGTTTTCTGCATTTCGCCCGCATCGAAATGCGGCCGCCGTGGCCGGGACTAACCGAAAAATGAAGAAGGCTGCTTTACAGAAGAGAATAATTGGAGAACACGGTGTTATCTGGCCACTAGGCTACAATTTTAAAACAAAATCGCGCGTTTATAACCGGAAATATATGTGCTGGAACCATCTGAATATCATATAGGAATCACGTGCATTCATTTCGGTGACTTTTTTTTTTACACATCTGTACTGCAATAGCGCCCGTTTCCGCGTGAGAGCGCTATCGTCTTAGCGCTTTTCGAAGAAGACGAACAGCGCGAGGCTCGCGAACCACACGAGCAGGCGTGGCGCGAGAGCACAGCGGACCACAGGAACAGCTGAACGAGAAGCAGCAACATCCCGACTTCGTCTCAACCCTGGTAAGCGTCGCCAGGCCGCTATTGTAGTCATGTTTTAACGCGACAGCGTTAAGGGCCCCGTGTCGCAGAAAATCGGGTGTCGGCTTCGGCGTTAAGCATCGGCGTCTGATGGAAATAATCATGCCGAACCACATCATCCTGAACCACCCCGACCACACAGGCCCTGCGCATGACGCAATCCGTTAGTGAACAAAAAACTAAATTTCTCAAAGTAAAATCCGTCAGAAAAATCTTAAAGAACAACTTAACCACAACCTACAGACGTGTTAGCGTCGGATTGTAATTTGAATATACGAGAAAAGCCTGATAAGCAGCCAGGAATCTTTGAATGCGATCGCGCTTCCACTCTTAAAGGCGAAGCTTTAGCGTCGCCTTTAAGTGTTTCGCTGTACTTTGTTTCTAGGCAACATCGAGGGGAATGTTGAAACCCGAGCTACAGTGTAACCGAGCTTTTTGTGATGTAGCGGTTTCGGTTTCGAAACCCACATGATCCGCACTCAGAGGGCGCTGTTTACAAGTACGGGGGCGCTTCCGAAGGTCTGGCGTCGAGAGTATGTGTCAGTGTTGCCTGTTTGGTCTGCACTGTGAGCTTGCCTTGCGCTTGCATTCCGGAGTGGTAGCTTTCCTTCGATGTTTCCGTTTACGTTTGTCCCGAATGACTTACGCTCGTAAATAATGACATATACTCATCAAAAGGCTACAGGCCAGCACTGTGCAGTTTATGGGTGCACAAACAACCAGCGGAATATAACGATTTTAGGGACTATAGTTTGTCCACAACACAGCACTCCGCGAGACCACTGCCGATGGGGTGTGTTCACGCTTCGCCGGTTTCCTGCATCACCTGAGGACTTAGCATTTCAGTCTAATATGAACCAATGCACACATCAGTTAAATAACGCATTTTGGTAAATAATTTTCGGCACATTTTCTTATAGGTTGCGAGAATTGTCAGCTCTTCGATGCAATATTTTCTCGTATGTAGTGGCAGAAGCTACATTTGTTATTTCAAACACGACTTCATTCCAGTGCCTAATACGCGGGTCACATGGCGCATTTTTGATCGTGATCGAGCCGGATCTGGGTCAAATTTCTAGGTCGCGATTGGCTTCTTTGCTCAATCTGTGGAAGGGGGCCGATAGCGGTCGAACATTCCGAACATCGGGCTCCATCACTATCAAAAGTGGCCGTGTGACAAATTGAAGCACTTTGCAAGAGAACTAGTCGGTAGATACACTTCGCAACGATCAGGAAAAATCGTGTCCTATCTAAGATGCATGCAGCTCCTGTGTCCACCAAAACATTGGCGCTGCGTTCACACGCATCCTGCGCGGCCCTGCCCATACAGCTAATTACAAAATCTAGCACCTGGGCTCTATCAGTTGCGCTGGCATCTGTAATCACTGTCGCGCGTAGGTTCGCTGCAGGTATCGCGCTGCTCGAGCCCCACGCTTATGCTTTGACATTTGGTTATAAGCACCCTGCACTGCACCAGGTCCAATACACTTTGCATGATTGAGCTGTTGAGTTGCGTCGGAAGCGTATGGAGTAACCACCGCATATCTACCAACGACTGACACGCGTCGTCGGGCCGCCGGCGCCTGGTTCTAAGCATTGCCCGACAGCTACGAACATTGCCCGATAGCTAAACATTGCCCGACAGCTTGCGCTAAATGAGGCAACCCTCAACCGCGAAACCTAATGGTGATCAGATTCAATCCACGATACGTTCACATGTGCCCAGCAATAACAATGAAATATACCGCTGATTAGCACTCCAGGTAGCACGAAGCAGGGTAGCACGAAGGTAGCACGACGCTCAAGGTAGCACGAAGCAGACGCGGCTGCCGCCGCTATACCGATGACGAAACACCACATCCACTGGCTGGGCTTGCTGTTGCCATGGCACACCACACTGAGCGCTCACGCGAGCACGTGAAACATGTAACAAGTGAAGCGGCACAAGACAAGGAAGCGGAAGAAAACAATCGAAATAATGCGCGGCGAAGATCGCACAACCAAAGTGCGGCCGACCTGCTCTCGCAAGGCTCACAGTCCACAATGGCGGCATAACATGATCTGACGCTAGACGTCGCCCGTGCTCGGGCAATGGCGCTACTCAAACGTCGGTTTGTGAAAAGGTCTATATAGTCAAGTCAATTTATTTCAGCATTTCCCTTGTACAAGAACAGAAGAATGCTAGGACAAGCACAAAAAGCTGCTAAGCTGCAGCTTGACTGGGTGCTTGCCCTATTACTTGGGAGAAGCAAGAGACAGAAAAATACATTTGAGTGAAAAAAAGAAACATTTACAGATTTCAAATGGTCACGTAAAAAAGAAAAAAACACAAAGCACATCATGTAAAATACTCAAAAATCTGCAGCCACTGCTCTGTCATATCATGTCACTGTATAATATAAAATGAACAGTAGCCTCCAGAACAGCAACCTACACAAAACGCAAAGCACATGACGTAAAATAATTAGAAACCTCATTACAGAAGCAATAACAATGAGTGTCTACAAGGAAACATTATAAAAGACAAGAGCGTCTCCCAAAATCAAGCGTCGCAACGGCAAGCTCCACGGGCAATCCAACTTAAATGTCAATCACCTGTTCAGTTCCGTGTTGAGCGCACACAAACAAAATGTTTTTACTACCGTACGCGTGCTAAAGCGCATATCCGTACTAGTAATTTTGTTCAGCAGTCAGATGCTGTTACAGTGAGTCCTGCAGTGAATTCCCCATTGTCATGCAGCTTGTCTCATTCGCGAGTGTTGTCACACGCACCTCTTAGCTCGCAGGAGTGTTATATGTTCGGCCGTGAGGCAATAGTCAGGCACGATTGCCAACGCTGACTGACGTGCCCAGTCAATGTGTGCCGCTCGCAGCATCCACTGCAGAGCGTATCACAGAGCCTACTTTTGTTATGGCACCGATTCAATGTCTGGCTGTGGTGCCCAGCCAAAATAATGTCAATTCGCCTAATAGGCGTGTAACTGGACCACAGGGTTTAATACAGGTGCCATATGAACAAACGACTGATGTGCCCAGTCACCACGCAGAGTTCCTACTTAACGATAACGAACGTAGTTCTGAGCCTTCGCGCTGCCATGCACTTTTAAATGAGAGTTCGCTCCCAATTCCTGATGAGCGTGTCAATAAGTCGTCTGACTCTTTTTCATATTATTGTCCTCCGACTCGTCTGGAGGGTACTTCAGTGAGCCTGAGAGCTCAAAGGTTAAGTCATTGCCTTCGTTCCCAGCTTTGACTGGCGGGCACTTTAGTGAGCGAAAATCAGTGTTGTACACGTTCCTCTAAAACAGGCACGAAAGCTCGTTCCTTCCCAAGATTGAGACGAGTTCCCGTTACAAGTTCCTTTCATTCGAAAGGAACGCGTTCCAGTTACACTTCGAACCTTGGAACGTGTCGTTACATTAACGTTACATTTTATTATTCTTTAATTAAAATATAGTGTCGGAGAATCCTGAGGCGAAATAAAATGGGCAATTTAAAACTCGCATTGAACTACGCATATTATACGAATTTGAACATAGCCGGCAGCAGATTATCTGGAAATAAAAAGAATTCAAAGAAAGGCTCCTATAATTTTTGTTTTCAGGGAGCACCGGACATACTTCAGACATGTCTAACTGCTCTCGTCTATTACAAGTGCAACCATATGGCACTTTCCACTTCGGTTTTCAAATGCGAAGTCCGGATACTGCGCTTCAGATGTGCAAATAGAAAGTTACTCACGTGCACCAATATAATTAAATTTCTTGCACAAGAAACCACATCGAAATAAACAATACATAGGTGTTTAATGAATGCTAATTCAATATTGCATTATGAGTGGGAGAAAGAAATGTCGAGAATACATATTCGCAACTTAGTTAAGGTCCTTGTTTGAACTCAGCAAGAGTTGCATCTCGATGTTCGTGCCTGACAGATGAACCTGTTTTTCAAGCGAAGCTTGTATTGCCTCACAAGTGTTGGCGGTGGTGGTGGTATCACGCTAAAACCCTTTCGAAAACGTGTCGAAAACTAGCGTCTCGTTCCCTTGGTATATACCGAAATTGTCATGGAAGGGTATGAATGTATGATTAACATGACTGATAGGCCATGACATCAATAGCATCACATGCTCGTCAGTTACGTCACGAATAACAATAATAAAGTCACGTGTGGCGCATATCCGCATTGGATACGCGCGTATTAGACTGGTACAAGAAAGAAAGAAAGAAAGAAAGAAAGAAAGAAAGAAAGAAAGAAAGAAAGAAAGGAAGAAAGAAAGAAATCACGTGGGGCTCATACCAGGTCCGCACATTTCAGCTCCGCTCCCAAAGTAGAGCTGGTGCGAGAAATGCTGCGCGGGCAACGGATCACGTGACGTACTCGACCAATCAGGGTCGTTTGTTGTGTCACGGGGGGGGGGGGGAGGAAAGGAGCTTGACGCACGCTCCGCCAAGCTTCCCTCGCCTCAGATCAGTTTCAGTGTCCGGATGGGAGGGCAGTGCGGGGTGCGTTCTGCCGAAGAGCAGGCTGCGTTTGAGTGATGGCGCCGCGAACTTGCTCAGGAAAGGGCTCGTGGTCGACGCGCCGATTTTAACGAGAGGGCTTCCGCAGCCCAAGCGAAACGTCAGCGAGCAGCCGCGGACCTCGAGTTCAGGGCAAACGAAGCAGAACGCGTGCGGCAGCGTGGTCTTCCCACAAGCTTCGCTTACCCCCATTTTCTCGACAGGGGAAGGGCTGGTGATTTTTTCGTCAGCACTTCGTTGGCAATGTTGAAGAGCCGTTCCATCGAAGCGCGTGAGGGTACTGCCGTGTTGTACTTTAGCAAAAGTTGGTTCAATCCCTCGAAGTTCTTCATCTGTGACTGCGGGTAGTCAACTGGAACTATCAAGTACCGCGACAGCTCATCCTGTTCCTCGGCTGGAAGGGTTTGGTGCCCAGGAAGACTTTCCATCCACCGCAAAGTCCCTCGTGTGACGCTGCGATTCTGACATCATGGTTCCTCTGCGGCAGGCTGGCATAGAGGAAAGAAACTGCAGGAGGGAGCGTCACGTGACAATTTTGAAGTGTAGTAATGAAAAATACGACGGAGAACTCACGAAAAAAAATTCTCCACAGTCACGTGACAGGCAAGCGGTAGTTCTTTGCGCCTCACGTGGTCGCCCATCCAACCTGCGTGATGTGCAGCGTACGTGCGTGCGTCTTTTAAATGCCGTGGAACCTTTACAGAAAGAACGCCGTTCCCTCTGCCGTTCCTTCATAAACGTAACGAGTTACCGTTACAGTTCCACCGACCCTTAATGGAACGGTGGCGTTCCTACGTTCCTCCCAAAAGGAACTAAAGTCCAGGAACGCCGTTCCGTACAACACTGGCGAAAATGATCAAAGTCAGTAGGTCTGCCTCCAGCTTCGTCTGGCAGGTGTTTAACTGAGCAGGCAAGCCCGCACACTAGTTCTGAGCCATCAGTGGCTCCAATGCAGGGTGCTGGGCCCACACCTTCCATGCCTCAGATACCCCGGCGAACGAAGAGACGCCGTAAGAGGCCGCAGCACTTAAGGGATGTTGTTCCCTTGTATCTTGATATTTTATTGCGATAGCAATTATATGGACACTCTAAAGCAGATTTCTGCCGTCGGCGTCGCCGTCGCCGTCGCCGTGAGGTTCCGTATGACGTCAATGGAGATGAAATCGTCGCCGCGCGCCGCCGAACGCTGTATGTGCGAGTGAAAGGGCGCGAGGGACGCGTGCTTTCACGGGGAGTGAACGCACGGCGGAGAACAAACGCGCGTTCTGTGCCGTGCTCCCTTAAGGGCTGCAGAAGTAGGCGTCTCTTTCCTCCTTTAAAATCACCATATATGTAGAGCAAACGCGCCTTCTTCTGACGCACGAAAGGCCGTGGGGGGGGGGGGGGGGGGAGGGAAGGGAGGCGACGTTTAGCTGTGGCACCAAGTGCCTGTTTATATCAGAGGCTCCGGCAACAGTCACCAACGCCGCACGCATTTTGGGCGAACGCGGGCAAAACGCCTACGGCGTCGACAACAGTTCTGCGTGTTGCCGGTGCTGCTGCATGTCCAAGTTTATACAGCTGATAAAGCTACTATCATTACTCCGTATAGCTCTCTACAAATTTGCTATCGCAATTGATGCTTCGCCTTTCAGGTGAAACTGCGACAACTTTTTTAGAGTGCAGTGTAATTGTTTGAGTGTTTTGCCTTTTTGCAATTTTGCCAGGGCTATGAAAAGCGTTTCATTGGGTTTTGCGTTATTGGCTACGTTAGCCATTATATGTATATTTGTATACTCATTGTATCTATTGTATTGTCTATTGTAGTGCCATTTTTTGTAAAAGAAAAAAAGATTACCGAGTGCCTATTCTGACAAGTGCCGTTATCTTTTCGCAGGGGAGAGAGAGAAACTGATAAAATGTTAATGTGACAACTAAAACAGTATAATGTTGCATAGGTATGTATCTCCATACATATGTTATTAACTACTGTAAGGAGCTGTCTCCCTTAATAAAGTATTCATCGCCTCGGTACCTCTCTGCAACAGCGTCAATTGCCCGGCGTGCCCCTGCGTTTCCCGCGTGCCCGGCGTGGCATCCATGGCCGCCACACCAATACAACACCTTTCTAAATTTTGGACACGTGCGCCTCGGGGCAACAGCAAACAAATAATAAAATAATAAAAAGGTCCTAGGCCCTTCACATTTAGATATAAGACGGCTTATATTGCTCCTTGAAAAATGTCTTCCCAGCAATGCATTTGTTTAAAAGTGAAGCCGACTTCATCGGGATCGGTGTAAGCTTGGTCTTTGTACGCTGACTTTCCCACTTTCTGTGTTGCAGTGAAGCCTACTTATAAAGAAAAAATGCAATGCGAACGGGGCCCGATAACGCAATCGCGTTCCACTCTTAAAGGCAAAGCTTAAGCGTCCTCCAACTTTCTTTTTTTTTTTTGATGTCGGGAATGGGAAACGACTCTGGCCACCGATAAAACGGTAAATGCGCGTCAGCAGGTAGGTGTTTCCATCTGATAGAGGCCAGGGTCCTAGAATGTCAACATGGACGTGCATACGAATATGAGACTTTAGGTGAATAATTTTCATGTGTTAGCAGACATATGGTGAATGTTTATGCACTTAAATTTTGCATTTCCAGAAAGCTACCAGAGATGGTAGAAAAGCACTACCGTTTATAAATTAGTATTCGAACTAAAAAATCAGTCTGATCTTGTTCTGCAGGCTGCGTGTTCGGAAACCCGTACGGAACACCTTATTAAGGCTTTTGGGGTAAAGGGCAGCGTTGGTGCAGTAGGGAAAGGCAACCAGAGAAGTTGACTTAAAGTACAACTACTTTTTTGATTGTCTTTCCGCATTACACTATCGCTCCCTTTTACCCAGAATGCCCCGCCAACTAGCGCATAATTTCATTATTCCGACCGTAAAGCACACAGTCCATTGCCTGTGGTAAAGTAAAGCGATAGCGGGCCAGTTTGCACAGTTCTCCGATTATGTCGCATTTCGTTGCAGGTTTCATCAGAGCTGCTCACGGTAATCCTTGAGGACAGTAGTCATTCACTCTCGCGACAACCTCGACCGACCGCATCCCCCGGCTTGACCATGGCGTTCATGACGCATCTGTTTCTGATCTTCTGGAAGAACGTGTACATGATCCAAATCCGGCGCCACTACTTCATGACCATGATCGAGATCATCGTGCCGGTTATCATGGGCTACATGTTCAGCTACGGCGGCCTCATTGGCCACTCGCACAAGAACGCCACCGAGGCCATCTACGGCAGCACATCGGCCTTGGCACACGCAGCGCACGGTGAGTGGAGCACGCGAGAAAAGCAGTTGGCTCAAACCTGCTCAGCCATTCAGTAGATGCACGTAGTGCACAGGCAAGAGCTCCCAGTAACGCTGAAAATTCCTCACTTAGTTGGTACACCGTCAAACCCAGATCTGACAAGCCTGGATAACGCGACTTTTTCTCATTGTCGAACACACGAACACCCGGAAAAAAAACATCATGTAGATCAACCCACAATTTGGAAAGTATGTAAAGCGAAGCTTTCTTGGAGTGAATATTTGAATGCTACAAAATTGGTAACCTAAGCATATAGATTACGTGCCTACCTGGCAAATCGGCAAGACTCGAAAAGCCCCACCATGTGACCCACGTCATTGACGCGACCGCCGATTACACAATCTCCGGGATAGGCCCACTTTTCATCTCGTCATCTCTACCTATTGCCACTACCTTCAGTACCAGCACATCTTACCCGGCGAGAAGCCCACCGAGAACATGTGCCAAACCCAGGCACAGAAGGCTTCGGTTTAATGAAGCAAGTATGCGCTTCAAGGCGTATGTTTGTTTTATAGAGGATAACACGTGCCCTTTGTTGTGTCACTGCGTAATTTCGCAGAGGATAAAGCTGCCCACGAGCCCATTTGTAGTGCTAGTACAGATGGGGCTGCATATTAGTTTTGTTATGAAAGCAGTACCGTGTGTGAGCTTTTCAAAAAAGAAAGCAACAGCCACTAGGGTTCGCCTAGGAAGTTTTGCTTTAATAACGCCGTGATAATGAACTGGACGTTGGATATATCAAACTTGGTGAGTCTGCTGCCAGTACCATAAAGCCGCTCGCATGCCGTGAACGCAGCATTGAAAAGGGTTGTTATTATTGTGTTAGAATTAGAAGTGTCAGTGGGGGAAAAGTTGTAGACGCGTGAACTGTGGGAAGACGGTGATGAGGGATAGAGGGTATGAGAGCTTAGAAGAACGTGTATGTATGTATATATTGTTACGGGGAGAAAATATATGTATTTACAATATATACAGAGGGTTGTAGCTCTGTGGCTAGGGTGACACCATCTACCGAGTTCCGAGACACTTCAGCCTCTTCTTCCCCAACCAACGTCATTTTGTCCACAGCGGTACAAACTCGTACGTGACATGAACCCCCCGGCGGCAGAAGCATCGTCTCGATGCTTCTTAGGGTGTCGAATCAGCGTGCGAGTTATAGGGCTTTAGTCGCGAAACGTGCACGATATCAGTTCCTGGGGTGGTAGAAGACTTTGAATTCACAGGTGAGATCTCATATGTGAGGCTGGTGACTTGGCGAAGAACTCGGTATGGCCCGACGTATCGTGGCAGCAGTTTTTCGCAAAGGCCGACGCGACGGGAGGGTACCCAAAGCAGAACAAGGGACCCAGGGCTGAAATGAGCGTCCCGACGATGACTGTCGTAACGGTGCTTCTGGATAGTCTGAGATGCCAGAAGACGGTCACGGGCAATACGACGTGCTGCGGCCCGCGCGAACAATGGCGTCGTGAGCATAGAACGTGGTAGTGGTGACGTCAGAAGGGAGCAGTGAGTCAAGAGGAAGGAGAGGGTGACGGCCATATAGTAGATAGAACGGGGAATAACCAGTAATATCGTGACGCGATGAATTGTATGCAAACGTCACGAAAGGTAAGGTGCAGTCCCAATCCCGGTGATCATCACTCACGTACATGGAGAGCATGTCCATAAGTGTACGGTTGAGACGCTCGGTAAGTCCGTTTGTCTGTGGGTGGTAAGCCGTCGTGAACTTGTGGGACGTTGAGCAAGAACGAAGAAGGTCGTCGACAACCTTAGAAAGAAAACAGGGGCCTCTATCGGTGAGTAGCTGACGTGGGGCACCATGATGTAGGATGACTTCATGGAGGAGAAAATCAGCCACATCAGTTGCGCAGCTTGTAGGGAGGGCCCGCGTTATGGCATAACGCGTGGTATAGTCCGTCGCAACAGCCACCCACTTGTTGCCCGAGGATGAGGTAGGAAATGGGCCAAGGAGGTCCAGGCCGACGCGGAAAAATGGCTCACTGGGGATATCTATAGGCTGAAGGTGGCCAGCGGAAGACAATGGAGGCTTCTTGTGGCGTTGGCAAAGTTCGCAGGCAGCGACGTAGCTTCGAACAGAGCGATATAGCCCAGGCCAGAAAA
>NC_051155.1:103810510-103841402 GCF_013339745.2 Dermacentor silvarum | reverse complement strand
ACACACCACCACACACCACACACACACCAACACCACACACACACAACCACCACACACACACACGCCACAACGCACACACGCACGCCACATCACGCACACACGCACGCACGCACGCACTGACACGCACACACCCGCACACGCACACACGCACACCACGGCACACACACAGCATACATGCGATACTGCATACATAACTACATACTACAACACTACATGTACATACATACATGAATGACACGTATTACATGGTTATCTTTCACCGGTGGCCGCTTTCCACCGGCTAACAAATGTTAAACGTTATCGCTCGGCGCAGGACGCGCCTGTGTCGGAGGTTTCTAGAACGTTATCGATGCTTCTTTCCGTTGCCTGTTTTCACAGACGCTTATGTTATCTGAATTGTGTGACCGATGCGAATTGTCTAGAACTTTCTGGAAGACACGCGGGCATCAGGGATTAATCTGGAACCTTCGATGACTCAGGTATAAAAGCCGACGCGTTTCGCCGCTGATCAGATTCCGACGATCGCCGACTGTGTTCGCCGCTATCGTTGTGCTTCAAGTGTAACTTGCTTTTGTGGGCACAGGTTCGCCCAATAAAGAATCAGTTTCGTCATTCCCAGTTTTACGACTGTTTGCTTCATCGTCACTACTAGCGTGACATCTGGTGGAGGTGCTTTTATGTCCTTGTACCGGACCCCCCCGTCCAGCCGTGAGCCAAGCCCACACCGTCTAGAAGACGTCGACGCCTACCCCGACCAGCGAGCTAGTCGCAGGCTACTGAACCTGCCACCGGAGTACGAACCCCTACCTGAGAAGACCAAGAGGACAAAAGTCATGACCTCGGCAGCAGCTACCATGACAGCCCCTGTGCCAACATCTGCGGTCGTGATGCAACAATCCAGGGAGCCGCCGACTTTCCGCGGTTCGCCATGTGAAGACGCCGAAAGCTGGCTGGAGGCATACGACCGGGTCGCTACGTTCAACAAGTGGGACTGCGACGAAAAGCTGCGCCATGTTTACTTCTCTCTTGAAGACGGCGCCAGAACCTGGTTCGAGAATAGGGAACGTTCACTAACAACCTGGGACCTCTTCCGAGCCGCCTTCCTGGACACCTTCACGAGCGTCGTCCGTAAAGAAAGAGCTGCAGCCTTGCTGGAAAACCGTGTACAGCTCCCGAATGAGAGCATCGGTATGTACACTGAAGAAATGACTCGATTGTTCCGGCACGCCGATCCAGCTATGCCCGAAGACAAGAAAGTTCGCTTGCTCATGCGGGGAGTTAAGCAGGAGCTATTCGCCGGACTGGTACGGAATCCACCAACAACAGTCCAAGACTTTCTCTCGGAGGCTACGACGATCGAGAAAGCACTGGACATGCGCAACCGGCAATACAATCGCCGTTCGACGCCACACTACGTCGAAGTCCAAGGACTTTCCGACGACCTACGAGACACCATCAGGGCGATAGTACGCGAAGAGCTGCAGAAGTTGCTACCGTCGTCGCAGCCTCAAGTTGCTTCCATCGCCGATATCGTGCGGGAGGAAATCCAGCAATCGCTAGGACTTCCCGAATCGCCGCAACCCGAGCCGGAAGCGCTGACCTACGCCGCCGTCGCCCGTCGTCAAGGCCCCCCTCCGCGCTCGCGCCAGGGCCCCGTAACGCCGCAGTTCCGACGTCCACCACCGCCGCCGCCAGCACGCCCGCCCGTCGCCCAGCGCAGCTACCAGAGGAAGACGGACATTTGGCGCGCCCCCGACCACCGCCCGCTCTGCTATCACTGCGGGGAAGCCGGCCATGTCTACCGCCGATGCCCATACCGCGAGATGGGCCTACGAGGGTTCGCCGTCAACGCGCCGCGTCCAGTGCGGGGTGAACGACCGCGCGACATTGCCGACTACCTCGCCGGAGCCCAGTGGCAACCCCGACGACCCTCACGCTCGCCGTCACCAGGCCGCTACATCTCGCCGCATCGTCCATCAGTACACCGGTCCCACCCGGGGCCGATCTCCCAGCCTTACCGGGGAAACTAAAGGCAGCAACCGATGGAGGTGCGGTTGCTGTACGACGCAATGCCGAAGATCCTCCGCCGCCGACGACGACGATTCGCGAATCATTACGACGAGATATCAGCACGCCGCCTAGCAACAGCCTTGACAGCACTTCGCCGCCGCAAGAAGACCGGCTGACGCGACGTAGCAGCAGCGGAGCAAGCCGACGGAGCCGTGATCCGACGCCACGACTTAACCGTAATGCTAGACGACGGTCTACCGACTTAGACGTGCTCATCGACGGTCATAACGTCACCGCTCTCGTCGACACTGGCGCCGACTATTCCGTCTTCAGTGGCGCGTTCGCCGCCAAGTTAAAGAAGGTGAAGACGGCCTGGCAAGGATCTGATATCCGGACAGCTGGAGGCCACCTAATAACGCCGGCTGGAATCTGCACAGCCCGAGTCACGGTAAACAACCGCACTTACCCGGCGAGCTTCGTAATCCTGCAGCACTGCTCCAGGGATGTCATCCTAGGCATGGACTTTCTAAACCAATACGGTGCAGTCATCGACTTAAGATCCAGGTCGATAACGCTTTCAACGCACAACGCGCTACCACCGGATACAAGCATAAGTTACCATGCCTTGAATGTGCTTGAAGAACAAGTCACCATTCCGCCTCGCTCCAGCGTAATGATTTCCGTCGGTACCGAAGTGCCTGCAGACATGGAGGGCATCATCGAGGGCGATCATCACCTACTGCTCGACCGTGAAATTTGCGTCGCTAGAGGCATAGCTGAGCTACGTGCAGGGAAAGCAAGGGTGATGCTCACGAACTTCAGCCCTGAATACAAGCACATTAACAAAGGCACCACGGTCGCCTACATCGACGAAATAGTACAAGCCAGCAGTGCTTTCGCCTTCACGGATTCCAGTGCACCTGCAACGACGACTATAATACCTGAGCCAACTTTCGACGTCAATCAGAACCTTCCCAGGCATAAGAAAGAACAACTAAAAGCTCTGCTCCTGCAATACAAGGACTGCTTCTCGTCGTCGTCAAAAGTTCGACAAACCCCTGTCGCCAAGCACCGCATCATCACCGACGAAAATGTCCGCCCACTCCGTCAGAGCCCGTACCGAGTTTCGGCGCGCGAACGTGAAGCCATAAGGCACCAAGTCGACGAAATGCTACGCGACGACATCATCCAGCCGTCCAAGAGTCCGTGGGCGTCCCCCGTGGTGTTAGTGAAGAAGAAGGATGGAACCCTACGTTTCTGCGTCGATTATCGTCGCCTCAACAAGATCACGAAGAAGGACGTATACCCCCTCCCACGGATTGACGACGCGCTTGGATCGACTCTACAACGCAAAGTATTTTTCGTCGATGGACCTCAAAACCGGCTACTGGCAAATTGAAGTCGACGAGAGGGACCGGGAGAAGACTGCCTTTATAACACCAGACGGACTGTTCCAGTTCAAGGTCATGCCGTTTGGTCTTTGCTCGGCACCTGCGACTTTCCAACGCGTCATGGATACAGTACTGGCAGGCTTGAAATGGCAGACTTGCCTTGTCTATTTGGACGACGTCGTTGTGTTTGCCTCAAGCTTCGAAGAACACCTGCGGCGCCTTGAAACAGTTCTTCAAGCAATCAAAACCTCCGGACTCACGTTAAAGCCAGAGAAGTGCCGCTTCGCATATGAGGAGCTCTTGTTTTTGGGCCACGTAATCAACAAGTCTGGAGTGCGCCCCGACCCTCAGAAAACTGCGGCCATCTCCAACTTTCCTCCGCCCGCTGACAAGAAGGCAGTGCGTAGATTTCTTGGACTGTGCGCCTATTACAGGCGCTTCGTCAAGAATTTTTCACGGATCGCTGAGCCACTGACGTATCTCACGAAGGCCGACGTCGAGTTCAAGTGGGAGACGCCGCAAAGTCGAAGCATTTGAAGAACTGAAGCGACGCCTGCAATCGCCGCCAATACTTGCGCATTTCGACGAAAACGCCGATACTGAAGTCCACACCGACGCAAGCAGCGTAGGACTCGGCGCCGTTCTTGTGCAGAGGACTGACGGACTAGAAAGGGTTGTAAGTTACGCTAGCCGGTCGCTATCGAAGGCGGAATCAAATTATTCCACAACAGAAAAGGAGTGCCTCGCCATCATCTGGGCTACATCAAAGTTTCGCCCCTACCTCTATGGCAGGCCCTTTAAAGTCGTGAGCGACCACCACGCCTTGTGTTGGCTAGCTAACTTGAAGGATCCTTCAGGTCGCCTCGCACGATGGAGTCTGAGACTTCAAGCATTCGACATCACCGTCGTTTACAAGTCCGGGCGAAAGCACTCTGACGCCGACTGCTTGTCTCGCGCCCCCGTCGAACCGCCGCCACAGGACGACCCGGATGACGACACTTTCTTGGGACCCATCAGTGCCGACGAATTCGCCGAACAACAGCGAGCCGACCCGGAACTAAGGAGCCTTGTAGACTACCTGGAAGGCAAGACCGTCATTGTGCCGAAGGTGTTCAGGCGAGGATTGGCGTCGTTTTTCTTGCAAAACGACATTCTTCTAAAGAAGAACTTCTCGCCTCTCCGAGCCAACTACCTCCTCGTGGTACCCTCAGCATTGCGTCCAGAGGTTCTGCAAGCTCTCCATGACGACCCAACGGCTGGACACCTCGGCTTTTCCCGCACGCTCGCGAGGATACAAGAAAAATACTACTGGCCTCGCCTCTCTGCCGACGTCGCCCATTACGTAAGGACATGCCGAGACTGTCAGCGACGCAAAACACCGCCGACAAGGCCAGCCGGACTTCTACAGCCGATCGAGCCACCTCGCCGACCGTTCCAGCAGATCGGGATGGACTTACTGGGGCCTTTTCCGACGTCGACGTCCGGGAATAAATGGATCGTCGTAGCTACGGACTACCTCACCCGCTACGCCGAAACAAAAGCCTTGCCCAAAGGCAGTGCCGACGAGGTAGCCCGATTCTTCGTTGAGAACATCCTCCTGCGTCACGGTGCCCCAGAAGTCCTCATCACCGACAGAGGTACGGCCTTCACGGCTGAACTAACTCAAGCCATCCTGCGATACAGCCAGACAAGCCATCGCCGCACCACCGCCTACCACCCGCAGACGAATGGCCTCACCGAGCGCCTAAATAAGACCATCGCCGACATGCTGGCAATGTACGTCGACGTCGAACACAAGACGTGGGATGCCATCCTTCCGTACGTGACCTTCGCATACAACACGGCCATGCAAGAAACGACGCACATGGCGCCGTTCAACCTGGTCTACGGAAGGAACCCGGCAACGACGCTTGACGCCATGCTACCGGACGTCACCGACGAAGAAAATCTCGACGTTGCCACCTATTTGCAGCGTGCCGAAGAAGGTCGACAGCTCGCCCGCTTGCGCATCAAGAACCAGCAGAGGACCGACAGCCGACACTACAATCTTCGACGACGCAACGTCGAGTACCAGCCCGGCGACCGTGTTTGGGTCTGGACTCCGATACGCCGACGAGGACTTAGCGAGAAACTGTTGCGTCGCTATTTCGGACCATATAAGATAATCCGACGTATTGGCGCACTGGACTATGAGGTCGTGCCAGACGGCATTTCGCAATCACAGCGGCGCCGGGCACGACCTGAAGTCATCCATGTGGTGCGTCTTAAACCTTTCTACGCCCGCTGACGACATTAGGTACTTTGTTACTTTGTTATTGTTTTTTGTTGTTTATAACGCATTGTTTTGTTTTCGCTTTCGTGCTTGTAGCATCGGGACGATGCTTTTTAAGGGGAGGGTATTGACACGTATACATGTTTATCTTTCACCGGTGGCCGCTTTCCACCGGCTAACAAATGTTAAACGTTATCGCTCGGCGCAGGACGCGCCTGTGTCGGAGGTTTCTAGAACGTTATCGATGCTTCTTTCCGTTGCCTGTTTTCACAGACGCTATGTTATCTGATTGTGTGACCGATGCGAATTGTCTAGAACTTTCTGGAAGACACGCGGGCATCAGGGATTAATCTGGAACCTTCGATGACTCAGGTATAAAAGCCGACGCGTTTCGCCGCTGATCAGATTCCGACGATCGCCGACTGTGTTCGGCGCTATCGTTGTGCTTCAAGTGTAACTTGCTTTTGTGGGCACAGGTTCGCCCAATAAAGAATCAGTTTCGTCATTCCCAGTTTTACGACTGTTTGCTTCATCGTCACTACTACGTGACAATACATACATACAGACATACATACATACATACAAACATACATGCGTTTATTATTACGCGATATAGTTCTAAAAGCGTAAAGACGCATTGTGCAGTGTTCATCATCAGCCTATATTTATGTCTACTGCAAGACGAAGGCCTCTCCCTGCGATCTCCAATTACCCCTGTCTTGCGCTAGCGTATTCCAACTTGCGCCTGCAAATTTCCTAACCTCATCATCCCACCTGACTTTCTGCCGTCCTCGACTGCGCTTCCCTTCTCTTGGTATCCATTCTGTAACTCTAATGGTCCACCGGTTATCCATCCTATGCATTACATGGCCTGCCCAGCTCCATTTCTTCCGCTTAATGTCTACTATGATATCGTCTACCCCCGTTTGTTCTCTGATCCACACCGCTCTCTTCCTGTCTCTTAACGTTACTCCTAAGATTTTTCCTTCCATCGCTCTTTGTGGGGTCTTTAACTTGTTCTCGAGCTTCTTTGTTAACCTCCAGTTTCTGCCCCATATGTTAGCACCGGTAGAATGCAATGATTGTACACTTTTCTTTTCAACTGACAGTGGTAAGCTCCCAGTCAGGATTTGGCAATGCCTGCCGTATGCACTCCAACCCAATTTTATTCTTCTGTAAATTTCTTTCTCATGATCAGGGTCCCCTGTGAGTAATTGACCTAGATAAACATATTCCTTTACAGACTCTAGAGGCTGACTGGCGATCCTGAATTCTTGTTCCCTTGCCAGGCTATTGAACATTATCTTTGTCTTCTGCATATTCATCTTCAACCCAATTCTTGCACTTTCTCGATGAAGGTCCTCAATCATTTGTTGTAATTCCTCTCCATTGTTGCTCAATAGGACAATGTCATCTGCAAACCGAAGGTTGCTGAGATATTCGCCGTCGATCCTCACTCCTAATCGAGCTTGAATACTTCTTCTAAGCATGCAGTGAATAGCATTGGAGAGATTGTGTCTCCTTGCCTGACCCCTTTCTTGATAGGTAATTTCTACTTTTCTTGTGGAGAACCAAGGTAGCTGTGGAATCCTTGTAGATATTTGCTAAGATATTCACGTATGCCTCCTCTACTCCTTGATTACGCAATGCCTCTATGACTGCTGGTATCTCTACTGAATCAAATGCCTTTTCATAATCTATGAAAGCCATATAGAGAGGTTGACTGTACTCCGCAGATTTCTCGATTACCTGATTGATGGCATGGATATGGTCCATCGTAGAATATCCCTTCCTGAAGCCAGCCTGTTCTCTTGGTTGACTGAAGTCAAGTGTTGTCCTGATTCTATTGGAAATTATCTTGGTGAATATTTTATACAATACTGAAAGCAAGCTAATGGGTCTGTAATTCTTCAATTGTGCAGTGCTATAGGGTCCCAAGTCCTCTTTTGGCGCTTAACAAGTGAAGCAGGCGCTTCAAAAGCCAGCTAGCCGGATTGTAATATTAAAGCAAGAGAAACAAAATCGCAGCACCTTTGCGCCCGAGGTGAGCTCCTCGCACAGCCTCTTGGTGAACACGGGCAACATGAAGAGGAAGCCGACCACGGTGGGCAAGCAGCCGAGTGTGTGGCGAACCGGGTTTTTGGCGACGCTCTCCGTGTAGGCCTGTTTCCTCTTCAGCTGCTCGGGGGTCAGCTCGTTCTTCTTCTTCTTCTTCTTCTTGGGCTTGGGCTTGCCCTTCTTTGGAGCCAGCGCCCAACGGAATGGCACCGTCTGCGATGCGAGGGCAGCACAGATTACGTTGCGGAGCTGGTGCGGCGTTTTTGTCGCTGTCGTCTTTATCGCGGAAATTCATCACCAACCGAGTTTCTGCCTGCTTTCCTTCGCGCTCCTGACCCTCAATGACCGCGTGAAAGGTTTTACACCTTGGCATTAGAGTTCATAAAAGGTATTCATGCATATGAACAGTCGTGTAGTAGTTCCAGCTGGAATACCTTCTAACTGACGTTATCCCGAGAAGGCTGACTGTCGCTGCTAGCGTACTAAGTTCCGGGGCGAGGCGAGAACAACAAACATTGGGTGGAGCGCGAGCGTTGATTACGAGAGCAAAATGTTGCAACTTAGGCTGCGCTGGGTGAAAAATCTGCAGCTCCAATTTTTTGTTTCGTGTTCACTATAATGTTACCCTAGTGCAACATAGGAACACTCGCTATCTATTTCTTGCGGGATATATTGACCAAACTGTGCCAGCGTCACCCAATTTGAGCTATAATATTACAATATTGCCCTCGCTATATGTAGTCCTCATCACGTTGTTTCAGGTAATCAGTGTTGTCGTGAACTCCATAATTTCGGTCGCTAGTGGCGCTGTAATCAGAATGAACGATAACCCGGCAACTACCTTTGATCAGGGGTGTCGTCACAGTGTGTTCAGAACAAAGTACGCGTACGCTCGTGATAGCGACTGTAACCACGACCTGGCCCCCAATAAGAGCAATGCACAGCATACAAGGGAACGTTGCATGCACGCTGTGATATTGAAATCCCGCACGCGCACGCACAACCGAATTTCCTACGATGATTACCATATATATAACTCCGGTGTTAGTGTCTGTACATAACCTCCCACTACTGTGGTTTGGCCGCCATGGAAATCGTGGATTTGTCTAATCTCCGTCCTTCTGGCTTCAAACGGCTTCGTCGTTTTGAAGATAGATAATTCTCAGCAAAGTATTTGTGTTATAAGTGCAACAAATCTCAATGATTATGCATGTACGCAGAAACTAGTTGGCCTTGTGTTTAGAAAAAAAAACGAGTATCTTGTAAACTTAGTCGAATGACAATTTAGACAAATAAAGCACATTAAACAACCTCACAATCATGTTTGAAGCCGCAAACACAATGGTTAGGCACATCTACGCACTATCTATAATTCCAATGGAACACTGAACTATTGCAGCGCCAAAGCTTCCTTTAATAAATTTTGTAGAAAGCTATTAGACACCTTGAGTATGCCGCGAGAGCAACGTGCAGCATGAAGAACAGTCATAAAATTTCGCACTATGAATACTACATGTCTGCGGTAATGTCTGCGTGAAACTTCAGTGCATGTGTTCAAGCATCACCGTGAACTTGTGAATTAACACAGTTTTTCGAGGGACAGGGGGGGGGGGGGGGCGCTGCGATGCCGTTATACGCATGGGAATGTGGGGGAGTGGGATCTTCCAGTTCGCATCAGTGTCAATCGGGACATCTTGAAGACGTTTCTCGCAACCAGCGTTTCATCTGAATGGTTTAGTCGCTGCTAAAACAGTTTGTAAATTGTAGTTTCGTTCCTGCTATGTAAAAACCTTTATTGGAAATAAAAGACATTTAAGCACTCTGATAACGGTATGCGTTTATATTGAACGCTGATGTCGAAGGGTGAATAAAATGGATCATGCGTATTAATAAGAACGGCTACAAAATGCAGTTTTTCCGATATCCTAAAATAGATGCCAAAGAATACCGAATCAATTGCCATGTTTTGAAGTTCCCTTTAAGCTATTTTTCCTTCTGCTCGACGAAAAATGTTGGCACCGCCATCACTTAGATGGCACCACAAGCAAGATGCAGCCCGAAAAGCCAACTGTGGAAGATATTTGGGCGATGGCGTCCTCACCTTGTTCAGAAACTGCAACACGGCATCGCTCGACAACTCTTCGCCGTCCCAGGTGTCCACCTCGTCGGTATGCAGGATGCCTGTCGTGGGGAGCGGAACAATTAATATATCACTATTTTTATCGCGTGACCAACCATTCTGAACCATTCTGTGGCTCATGGATGTGGTTTTCAAAATGTGCCCCACGGAACCGATGGGTTACTCGGGGTGTTTGTGTCAGTCGGTATGTGAACATTTTCGGACCATCCGTATAGGAATGGCGAGCGTGTCCTGGGTTCTCGTCTAGAGGTGTACCACCGAGCGATCAGTCGCCTCTTCGTACATGCGTGACATCATCGCCTGCACCAACGAATCACGTGATTTTCACTCTTATCACTGTTGTCAGCCTCTACTGTATTAGATCGCTGTCCGCCAACCACGCAAAACCGACTAAGTAGCTAAAGAAAGCTAACGCGTAGTTAAAATACGTAAACTGTCTCCGACAGATCAGTACTGATGAAATCCGTAAAGCGGAATGCAATTTAGAAAAGGGAACCACTGTCATCCACTTGTTAATTTACATTCAGGATCCATGTGGTTAGAATTGTCATTTCGGTCTGTGATGCGAGAAGTTCAGGTCGCTGAAGTTGTGACGCGTGAACTTTAGGTGCGTATTTTAAGTCAGTCTGGGAGTAAAGACGTAGAAATTACATAAAATATTGGCATTGAATTTATATACAGTATTACAACGGACGGCTGTCGTTCCGCCACCTGTCCCGAACCTGTCCGTTACATCCCCCGTGCCTGAAGGCCAGTGGCCCTCTCTCGCGCCCTTTACATTCTTTGCTGAAGCTAAATCAGCGCCACCTGTAGCTCTCACCGTACCGCGCCACGAAATACGAGGCAGTGGCGAACTATACTCCGCTTGATACGCAATACTCAGTGCTGCTCTCACTGCTCGCATTGACGAACAAGAAGTCGTGCGTCACGGGCGAAAAAAAGATACACATATGCCTCTAGCAATTTTACGTATAGAGCAGTAAGTGTCATACTTCTATGTCGCAAAATATGATGTAAGTATTACATGACCATTTAACGTTTACGTCACAGATCGGAGCCCGCTAACTCCGAACAAATACTTTGACTGACGAGTTTCTGTGACCAGGAGTCGCAGCAAACCGATTGCGCTCGTGACCAAAGCATGGTGTGTGGCGCTTACTGGAAGCACGGAAATGCGCAAAGAAAACATGATTTGACGTAGCCTTGCGTCAAGAAGTTGTGGTTGTATACTTTATTAAATAATTCTTTCATAGATAGTGCCGCAGAACAAAAAAAAAAATGTCGCAGTTTCGCCCAAAAGGCGAAGCATCAATCGCGATAGCAAATTAGTAGAGAGCAATTCGGAGTAGGGATAGTAGTTTTATCGGCTGCATAAATTTGGACACATACGCTTACTAACTCAATTAACAAGCGTGGTGTCAGCGCGCACAAGCAAACACGAATAGATCATACTCAATGACCACTGTCAAAACGCTGGCAGCAAGCGCAGCCGCCGCAGCGAGTGAAGGTTCGTCCGGTCTATCGCTTCAACGGAAACTGAGCGGCGAAGGCGCAGTGCATACAAAGGCCAGAGCCGCGTGGATATCGCTTTTAAGAGACGGTGCGGGCGACCGCCGTAGCCGGGCAAAGTACAAGTGCAGTTCTTGGCAGAGTAAAAGCTACCCCCCTCCCTCCCGCGCTGCCTTCCCGCTTTCCTCCTTTCGCGTGGGAGATTGAGTGGCCAGTTCCCCTTGCGCCCGGTTGCAAGATACGCATTTGGTGCCGCAGCACAGCGTCGCCCCGCCTCCCTCCCTCCCATACCCCCACGGCATTTCGCGCGACGGAAGTCGCGTTTGTTTTCCGCCGTGCGTTCGCTCTCCGTGATAGCGCGCTTTCACTCGCGCATACGGCGCGCGGCGACGATTTTATCGCCCTTGGACTTTATACGGAACCTCACGGCGATGGCGATGGCGACTACGACGCCAACGGCAGGAATCTGCGTGAAGTCTCCATATAATTGCTATCGCAATAAAACAACCGCACCTCAAAATGCGAGGAGCGGCATTTCTTGAGCGCACTACCTGGCATATAGTTTCCGCAGCGCTGACTGCAAACTATATGAAACGAAGTTTATGTAACAGAACACGATCATAGCACGCTTTTGTGCTAAATATAGTTCGATATATCAGTTATTTAGAGATAGCCCAAACTCACCCATAGCGAAGTTAATGAAGGTTTGTGATGAAATAATTATATACAAATGAGTTATCTCTACTGAAGATAAGCATTGAAGACGAACGCGTGGTAGTAATTTTGGCTGTGCCTGGGACTGCTTCTCAATCTCCATAAGAATGTCGTTATCATTGCACGATATTGTGTAGAACTGCTGCGGCACACTTCCCTCAATGTTAGTGTAGTTACTGGGCGCGGCACATCTACCGCGGAATGTGCGTACCAATAGAAGCGAAAGAGGAATAAAAGTTCAGCGATGATTGAGAGGTAAATGCGAGAGAAATGCGAAAGCATTACGCCACACCCCTTTGATGTCTCGAATCCACTGTTTAAACCGCGGTCACTACATTGCAAAGTGTGGTTTAGGAGCTCACTGGACACCCGCCCTGCCTCTTCGAGGGGTTACGTGCAAATAACGGTGGTCTGGAGCCTACCACAGTCCGTTGGTCCCCCCCGCCCCCCGCCACTATACTTTTTATTTATTTACTTAAAATACCTCACACGCCCCAGGGGAGGCAGTGAGTAAAGGTGGAAATGCATAAAAAGCGCGTCTGATACACATTCAATGTCTGACATACATCGAAAAGAATCAAAAGCAACGGAAATAAGATAGAACTTTCTAACAGATAAAACCTTATGATAGATAAATGTTAATAATGACACTGCATACCTTCTATCTAGACGCGTATTGAAGGAAGGAAAACTGGTATATAATACAATATTAAGGCTGCATCTTTGAAGTTAAAAAAAGTATTGTAAGTAGAAAGCAAACCGTGAATCACGGCACAAGTAATGAATGAGAGAATGAAATCGCTGGGTTGTGCAATAACGCCACGTTAAATAACGAACAGGGTATCTTCAAGCATTAGCAGCAAGACAACTGTCTAGGGCATCGCGGAATGTGTCATATAGTTCGACTAGCATGCGATGCTGTTCGGGAGAGAATTCCACAACCGGAGAACACCTGGAAGTGCAGAGTAATCCACTGCACATGTTGATCCGAAAATGCGGGTATTGCTGAAATGATTGGGAAGCTTGTGTGACGTGAAGCAGGGTCGTTTAAGCTAGCCAGTGCTCTTCGAGTGGAATGGATGAATTTCTGAAACAGTGATAACAGGGAGATGTGACGGCAGGTGTTCAAAGGTGGCAGGGAAAGTTTCAGTTTGATGTAGGTTGCACTGGATGATAGCTGCAAATGTTCGAAATGAAGCTGCTTGCCCTACTCTGAATTCGTTCTAGCATTCATAATGTTTTAAGTATTTTTGGTGTGGGGAGCAATTAGACGACAACATAGACCAAATGTATACGTATATACACGCTCTTCTAAGCTCTCTCATACCCTCTAGCCCTCATCACCGGCTTCCCACAGTTCACGCGTCTACAACTTTTCCCCACTGACACTTCTAATGCTAACACATTAATAACAACCCTTTTCAATGCTGCGTTCACGGCATGCGAGCGGCTTTATGGTACTGGCAGCAGACGCACCAAGTTTGATATATCCAACGTCCAGTTCATTATCACGGCGTTATTAAAACAAAACTTCCTAGGCGAACCCTCGTGGCTGTTGCTTTCTTTCTTGAAAAGCTCACACACGGTACTGCTTTCATAACAAATCAACTAATATGTAGCCCCATCTGTACTAGCACTACAAATAGGCTCGTGGGCAGCTTTATCCTCTGCGAAATTACGCAGTGACACAACAAAGGGCACGTGTTATCCTCTGTGCGAACAAACATACGCCTTGAAGCGCATACTTGCTTCATTAAACCGAAGCCTTCTGTGCCTGGGTTTGGCACATGTTCTCGGTGGGCTTCTCGCCGGTTAAGATGTGCTGGTACTGAAGGTAGTGGCAATAGGTAGAGATGACGAGATGAAAAGTGGGCCTATCCCGGAGATTGTGTAATCGGCGGTCGCGTCAATGACGTGGGTCACATGGTGGGGCTTTTCGAGTCTTGCCAATTTGCCAGGTAGGCACGTAATCGATATGCTTAGGTTACCAATTTTGTAGCATTCAAATATTCACTCCAAGAAAGCTTCGCTTTACATACATTCCAAATTTTGGGTTGATCTACATGATGTTTTTTTTTCGGGTGTTCGTGTGTTCGACAGTTGAGAAAAAGTCGCGCTATCCAGGCTTGTCAGATCCGGGTTTGACTGTGTAGCAACTAAGTGAGGAATTTTCAGCGTTACTGGGAGCTCTTGCCTGTGCACTACGTGCATCTACTGAATGGTTGAGCCGGTTTGAGCCAACTGCTTTTCTCGCGTGCTCCACTCACCGTGCGCTGCGTGAGCCAAGGCCGATGTGCTGCCGTAGATGGCCTCGGTGGCGTTCTTGTGCGAGTGGCCAATGAGGCCGCCGTAGCTGAACATGTAGCCCATGATAACCGGCACGATGATCTCGATCATGGTCATGAAGTAGTGGCGCCGGATTTGGATCATGTACACGTTCTTCCAGAAGATCAGAAACAGATGCGTCATGAACGCCATGGTCAAGCCGGGGGATGCGGTCGGTCGAGGTTGTCGCGAGAGTGAATGACTACTGTCCTCAAGGATTACCGTGAGCAGCTCTGATGAAACCTGCAACGAAATGCGACATAATAGGAGAACAGTGCAAACTGGCCCGCAATCGCTTTGTTTACCAGAGACAATGAGCTGTGTGCTTTACGGTCGGAATACTGAAATTATGCGCTAGTTGGCGGGGCATTCTAGGTAAAAGGGAGCGATAGTGTAATGCGGAAAGACAATCAAAAAAGCTGTGGTACTTTAAGTCAACTTCTCTGGTTGCCTTTCCCTACTGCACCAACGCTGCCCTTTACCCCAAAAGCCTTAAGGTGGATGTTCCGTACGGGTTTCCGAACACGCAGCCTGCAGAACAAGATCAGGCTGATTTTTTTAGTTCGAATACTAATTTATAAACGGTAGTGCTTTTCTACCATCTCTGGCAGATTTCTGAAAAATGCAAAATTTAAGTGCATAAAAATTCACCATGTCTGCTAATCTATGATAATTATTCACCTAAAGTCTCATATTCGTATGCACGTTCATGTTGACATTCTAGGACCCTGGCCTCTATCAGATGGAAACACCTACCTGCCGACGCGCATTTACCGTTTTATCGGTGGTCAGAGGCGTTTCCCATTCCCGACATCAAAAAAAAAAAAAAAAAAAAAAGAAAGTTGGAGGACGCTTAAGCTTTGCCTTTCAGAGTGGAGCGCGATTGCGTTATCGGGCCCCGTTCGCATTTCATTTTTTCTTTATAAGTATGCTTCACTGCAACACCGAATGTGGGAAACCCAGCGTACAAAGACCAAGCTTACACCGATCCCGTTAAAGTCGGCTTCACATTTAAACAAATGCATTGCTGGGAAGACATTTTTCCAGGAGCAATATAAGCCGTCTTATATCTAAATGTGAAGGCCCTAGGACCTTTTTATTATTTTATTATTTGTTTGCTGTTGCCCCAAGGCGCACGTGTCCAAAATTTAGAAAGGTGTTGTATCGGCGGGGCGGCCATGGATGCCACGCCGGGCACGCGGGAAACGCAGGGGCACGCCGGGACGGCGGCCGAGCAATTGACGCTGTTGCAGACAGGTACCGAGGCGAAGAATACTTTAGTAACGGAGACAGCTCCTTATATTGGCTAGATGATGATGATGATGATTTATTGGCATCCCCTTTGAAACGGGGCGGCGACAAATAGTCACCTAGCCTGCTTGATTTAATCAGGTATACTATACATGTTCTTTATCTAGCATTTTTGTATACCTCTCATTATTTTTCTTTTTCAAAAATTTACCTTGTACCGCTGCCTATGATTTTAAGAGATCAGGTCGTATCCATCTTTTCCCTGCTTTTTTTTCCACCAGTACTCTAATCGTCTCTTGCTGATCTCTACGGCGGCTGATCTGTTTATGCTTCCTTCCACTTTAAACCCAAGCGCTTCTGGGAGTTGCACGTTACCTACGATTCTCGCTGGGTGGATCCCGTCGCATTCCATTAGGATGTGCTGAGTGGTTTCTGGATCTTTACTGCAGCATACACATGTCTCAACTAGTTCCGAATATTTGTTCCGATATGTTTTCGTTCTTAGGCAACCGGCTCGAGCCTCAAATGGGGAGCGAGCGCCACCAACGCCATCTAGTGATCACGAACTAGACGAGGTGGCTAAAATCTTTTTTTCTTTTACAAAAAATGGCACTACAATAGACAATAGAACAGATACAATGACTATACAGATATACACATAATAGCTAACGTAGCCAATAACGCAAAACCCAATGAAACGCTTTTCATAGCCCTGGCAAAATTTCAAAAAGGCAAAACACTCAAACAATTACACTGCACTCTAAAAAAAGTTGCAGTGGCTTAGCTCGGCTATGCCAGGATATACGTAGCGTTAGCGAAGGTTCAGCTGATTATTCTTAGCTTTCCTGGTTGTCTAGATTGTCAAGGATTTGCTTGATTGTCATGCTTACTGCTGCTCCAATGACACACACGCGGTATACGTATTATGTGGCACATGTATTCATTCCTCCTACGCTCAACCGCTAATTGCCAGGCAACTACTTCGGGATCCGATGAGTCAAGCTTCTCCGTTCTTCTGCGCTGTTGAGCAGCATTTGCGCTCTCCTTCTCCGTGGCTATACCACACTGGCAAACGCCAGTCAGAAGCGCAGCGGTTCCAGCGCAGTGTCAGACGGCGACTGCACAGCGAGCGGGCGCCGGCGCCAGTGCGTCTACCACGGCTACGACGTCACTCCTCTGGAATGCGCAGACCGGCGGCGGTGAGTCGCGCGTGGCGGCGGCGGAGTGCGCGAGCGAGAGGTGCCGGCTCCGGTGGCTCCGGTGCGCAAGCCGTGTGACATCACCGATCCTTGCGCATGCGCAGCACGGCTCTTGATGTGCCGCGCGAAACGGGCTTGGCTAGGCCAGTGTAGCTAACGCTACAATATCAAGATACAAGGGAACAATATCCATTAAGTGCTGCGGCCTCTTACGGCGTCTCTTGTTTCGCCGAGGTATCTGAGGCGTGGAAGGTGTGGGCACAGCACCCTGCATTGGAGCCACTGATGGCTCAGAACTAGTGTGCGGGCTTGCCTGCTCAGTTAAACACCTGCCAGACGAAGCTGGAGGCAGACCTACTGACTTTGAGCATTTTCGCCAGTTTGTACGGAACGGCGTTCCTGGAACTATAGTTCCTTTTGGGAGGGACGTAGGAACGCCACTGTTCCATTAAGGGTCGGTGGAACTGTGACGGTAACTCGTTACGTTTATGAAGAAACGGCAGAGGGAACGGCGTTCCTTCTGTAAAAGTTCCACGGCATTTAAAAGACGCACGCACGTACGCAGCACATCATGCAGGTTGGATGGGCGACCACGTGAGGCGCAAAGAACTACCACTTGCCTGTCACGTGACTGTGGGGCATTTTTATTGCGATAGCAATTATATGGACACTCAAAAGCAGATTTCTGCCGTCGGCGTCGCCGTCGCCGTAGTCGTCGCCGTCGCCGTGAGGTTCCGTATGACGTCAATGGAGTTGAAATCGTCGATATATATATAAGTGGTTCTTGAGGGAAAGGGAAAGGTTGGCGCTATCTTCTGCAGCCCTTGAGGGAGCACGGCTCAGCCCCATGCGCCGAACGCTGTATGTGCGAGTGAAAGGGCGCGAGGGGCGCAGGCTTTCACGGGGAGTGAACGCACGGCGAACAAACGCGCGTTCTGCGCCGTGCTCGCTTAAGGGCTGCAGAAGTAAGCGTCTCTTTCCTCCTTTACCATCACCATATATGTAGAGCAAACGCACCTTCTTCCGACGCGCGAGAGGCCGTGGGGGAGGGGGGGGAGGGGGAGGGAAGGGAGGCGACGTTTAGCTGCGGCACCAAGTGCCTATTTATATCAGAGGCTCCGGCAACAGTCACCAACGCCGCACGCATTTTGAGCGAACGCGGGCAAAACGCCGACGGCGTCGACAATAGTTCTGCGTGTTGCCGGTGCTGCTGCATGTCCAAGTTTATGCAGCTGATAAAGCTAATATCATTACTCCGTATAGCTCTCTACAAATTTGCTATCGCAATTGATGCTTCGCCTTTCAGGTGAAACTGCAACAACTTTTTTCTTGAGTTCTCCGTTGTATTTTTCATTACTAGACTTCAAAATTGTCGCGTGACGCTCCCTCCTGTAGTTTCTTTCCTCTATGCCAGCCTGCCGCAGAGGAACCATGATGTCAGAATCACAGCGTCACTCGAGGGACTTTGCGGTGGATGGAAAGTCTTCATGGGCACCAAACCCTTCCAGCCGAGGAACAGGATGAGCTGTCGCGGTACTTGATAGTTCCAGTTGACTACCCGCTGTCACAGATGAAGAACTTCGAGGGATTGAACCAACTTTTCCTCAAGTACAACACGGCAGTACGCTCACGCGCTTCGGTGGAACGGCTCTTCAACATTGCCAACTTAGTGCTGACGAAAAAATCACTAGCCCTTCCCCTGTCGAGAAAATGGGGGTAAGCGAAGCTTGTGGGAAGACCACGCTGCCGCACGCGTTCTGCTTCGTTTGCCCTGAACCACGGAGGAAGATTATTTAGGAGTAGAAACTCTCGTCAGCGCGGGCGCTCGCGTGCGACCAGATAACGTCACATTATTATGCGCCGACGGGGGCGCATGCAGTGGCGGCGCCTTGCGGCACGTCATGCAAGCAGCAGCGAAAAAAAAAGAGCAGCAGCCCGGCGGATCGGTGGTGCCGCTCGGGCGCGTTCTCTTCGGCGGCGCCCGTGTCTCCCGCGCTCAAAGTAGACGACACAGGCGTTCGGCGTTCGCTTCAGCGTGCACGCCGTAGCGTTGTTTCTGTGGGCATTTAAGTGAAACAGTAACTGTTCTTGTCGGTGTCTGTTCGAGGGCCGTAATACTAACAGCGCTGATACGTGCAGTGTACCCTTGCTCGGAAATTGCTAGCCTAAGATGGGATGCAGGTGGGATGCGTGAGTGCCCTCAGTAGAAGTTGTGAGGCGCGCGGCCGAACGGGAGCAACGCGCGCGGCCGCGAACGAGAGAAACACATGTGACCGGTTGCCTTGGCAACCAAGACGGCGGTAATTTCTTTCTCAGCCGCCAGGTGCCGCCAGCATGATAGTGGCTCCGCGGGCTTGTGACATTATCTGGTCGCCGCAACTGGCGGAGTTTCCACTCCTAAAGGTTTCTTGCTCCGTGCCCTGAACTCAGGGTCCGCGGCTGCTCGCTGACGTTTCGCTTGGACTGCGGAAGCCCTCTCGTTAAAATCGACGCGTTGACCACGAGCCCTTTCCCGAGCCAGTTCGCGGCGCCATCACTCAAACGCAGCCTGCTCCTCGGCGGAACGCACCCCGCGCTGCCCTTCCATCCGGACACCGAAACTGATCTTAGGCGAGGGAAGCCTGGCGGAGTGTGCGCCAAGCTCCTTTCCTTTCCCTCCCCGTGACACAGCAAACGACCCTGATTGGTCGAGTACGTCACGTGATCCGGCGCTCGCGCAGCATTTCTCGCACCAGCTCTACTCTGGGAGCGGAGCTGAAATGTGCGGACCCGGTATGAGCCCCACGTGATTTCTTTCTTTCTTTCTTTCTTGTCCCAGTCTAATACGCGCATATCCAATGCGGATATGAGCCACACGTGACTTTATTATCGTTAATCGTGACGTAACTGACGAGCATGTGATGCTATTGATGTCATGGCCTATCAGTTATGTTAATCATACATTCATACCCTTCCATGACAATTTTGGTATATACCAAGGAAACGAGACGGGAGTTTTCGACACGTTTTCGATAGGGTTTTAGCGTGACACGACCACCACCGCCAAGACTTGTGAAGCCATACAAGCTTCGCTTGAAAAACGGGTTCGTCTGTCAGGCACCAACATCGAGATGCAACTCTTGCTGAGTTCAAACAAGGACCTTAACTAAGTTGCGAATATGTATTCTGGACATTTCTTTCTCCAACTCATAATGCAATATTGAATTAGCATTCATTAAACACCTATGTATGGTTTATTTCGATGTGGTTTCTTGTGCAAGAAATTTAATTATGTTGGTGCATGTGAGTACCTTTCTATTTGCACATCTGAAGCGCAGTATCCTGACTTCGCATTTGAAAACCGAAGTGGAAAGTGCCACATGGCTGCACTTGTAATAGACGAGAGCAGTTAGACATGTCTGGAGTATGTCCGGTGCTCCCTGAAAAACAATTATAGGAGCGTTTCTTTGGATTCTTTTTATTTCCAGATTGCCGGCTATGTTCAAATTCATATAATATGCGTAGTTCAATGCGAGTTTTAAATTGCCCATTTTATTTCGCCTCAGGATTCTCCGACACTATATTTTAATTAAAGAATAATAAAATGTAACGTTAATGTAACGACACGTTCCAAGGTTCGAAGTGTAACTGGAACGCGTTCCTTTCGAATGAAAGGAACTTGTAACGGGAACTCGTCTCAATCTTGGGAAGGAACGAGCTTTCGTGCCTGTTTTAGAGGAACGTGTACAACACTGATTTTCGCTCACTAAAGTGCCCGCCAGTCAAAGCTGGGGACGAAGGCAATGACTTAACCTTTGAGCTCTCAGGCTGACTGAAGTACCCTCCGGACAAGTCGGAGGACGAATAATATGCAAAAGAGTCAGACGACTCATTGACACGCTCATCAGGAACTGAGAGCGAACTCTCATTTAAAAGTGCATGGGAGCGCGATAGCTCAGAACTACGTCCGTTATCGTTTAGTAGGAACTCTGCATGGTGACTGGGCACATCAGTCGTTTGTTCATATGGTACCTGTATTGGACCCTGTGGTCCAGTTACACGCATATTAGGCGAATTGAAGACATTATTTTGGCTGGGCACCACAGCCGCACACTGAATTGGCGCCAGAAGTAGGCTCTGTGATACGCTCTGCAGTGGATGCTGCGAGCGGCGCACATTGACTGGGCACGTCAATCAGCGTTGGCAATCGTGCCCGACTGTTGCCTTACGGCCGAACATGTAACACTCCTGCGAGCTACTTTAAGAGGTGCATATGACAATTAACACTCGCGAATGATACAAGCTGCATGGCAATGGGGAATTCACTGCAGGACCCACTGTAACAGCATCTGACTGCTGAACAAAATTACTAGTACGAATATGCGCTTTAGCACGCGTACGGTAGTAAAAACATTTTGTTTGTGTGCGCTCAACACGGAACTGAACAGGTGATTGACATTTCACTTGGATTGCCCGTGGAGCTTGCCGTTGCGACGCTTGATTTTGGGAGACGCTCTTGTCTTTTATAAAGTTTCCTTGTAGACACTCATTGTTATTGCTTCTGTAATAAGGTTTCTAATTATTTTACGTCATGTGCTTTGCGTTTTGTGTAGGTTGCTTTTCTGGAGGCTACTGTTCATTTTATATTATACAGTGACATGCTATGACAGAGCAGTGGCTGCAGATTTTCGAGTATTTTACATGATGTGCTTTGTGTTTTTTTCTTTTTTACGTAGCCATTTGAAATCCTGTAAATGTTTCTTTTTTTCACTCAAATGTATTTTTCTGTCTCTTGTTTCTGCCAAGTAATAGGGCAAGCACCCAGTCAAGCTGCAGCTTAGCAGCATTTTGTGCTTGTCCTAGCATTCTTCGGTTCTTGTACAAAGGAAATGCTGAAATAAATTGACTTGACTATATAGACCTTTTCACAAACCGATGTTTGAGTAGCGCCATTGCCCGACACGGGCGACGTCTAGCGTCAGATCATGTTATGCCGCCATTGTGGACTGTGAGCCTTGCGAGAGAATATCGGCCGCACTTTGGTTGTGCGATCTTCGCCGCGCATTATTTCAATTGTTTTCCTCCGCTTCCTTGTCTTGTGCCGCTTCACTTGTTACATGTTTAACGTGCTCGCGTGAGCGCTCAGGTGGTGTGCCATGGCAACAGCAAGCCCAGCCAGTGGATGTGGTGTCTCGTCATCCGTATAGCGGCGGCAGCCGCGTCTGCTAGGTCGAGACCTGGCGTGCTAATCAGCGGTATATTTCATTGTTATTGCTGGGCACATGTTACCGTATCGTGGCTTGAATCTGATCACCATTAGGTTTCGCGGTTGAGGGTTGCCTCATTTAGCGCAAGCAGGCGCGTACGTAGCTGTCGGGCAATGCTTAGATCGAACCAGGCGCCGGCGGACTGACGACGCGTGTCAGTCGTTGGTCGATATGCGGTGGTTACTCCATACGCTTCCGACGCAACTCAACAGCTCAATCATGCAAAGTGTATTGGACCTAGTGCAGTGCAGGGTGCTTATAACCAAATGTCAAAGCATAAGCGTGGGGCTCGAGCAGCGCGATACCCGCAGCGAACCTACGCGCGACAGTGATCACAGATGCCAGCGCGACTAATAGAGCCCAGGTGCTAGATTTTATATTTAGCTGTATGGGCAGGGCCGCGCAGGGTGCGTGTGAACGCAGCGACAATGTTTTGGTGGACACAGGGGATGCATGCATCTTCCATAGCACACGATTTTTCCAGATCGTTGCGAAGTGTATCTACCGACTACTACTCTTGCAGAGTGCTTCAATTTGTCACACGGCCACTTTTGATAGTGATCGAGCCCGATGTTCGGAATGTTCGACCGCTATCGGCCCCCTTCCGCAGATTGAGCAAAGAAGCCAATCGCGACCTAGAAATTTGACCCAGATCCGGCTCAATCACGATCAAAAATGCGCCATGTGACCCGCGTATTAACACTGGAATGAAGTCGTGTTTGAAATAACAAATGTAGCTTCTGCCACTACATACGAGAAAATATTGCATCGAAGAGCTGACAATTCTCGCAACCTATAAGAAAATGTGGCGAAAATTATTTACCAAAATGCGTTATTTAACTGATGTGTGCATTGGTTCATATTAGACTGAAATGCTAAGTCCTCAGGTGATGCAGGAAACCGGCGAAGCGTGAACATACCCCATCGGCAGTGGTCTCGCGGAGTGCTGTGTTGTGGACAAACTATAGTCCCTAAAATCGTTATATTCCGCTGGTTGTTTGTGCACCCATAAACTGCACAGTGCTGGCCTGTAGCCTTTTGATGAGTATATGTCATTATTTACGAGCGTAAGTCATTCGGGACAAAAGTAAACGGAAACATCGAAGGAAAGCTACCACTCCGGAACGCAAGCGCAAGGCAAGCTCACAGTCCAGGCCAAACAGGCAACACTGACACATACTCTCGATGCCAGACCGTCGGAAGCGCCCTCGTACTTGTAAACAGCGCCCTCTGAGTGCGGATTATGTGGGTTTCGAAACCGAAACCGCTACATCACAAAAAGCTCGGTTACACTGTAGCTCGGTTTTCAACATTCCCCTCAATGTTGCCTAAAAACAAAGTACAGCGAAACACTTAAAGGCGACGCTAAAGCTTCGCCTTTAAGAGTGGAACGCGATCGCATTCAAAGATTCCTGGCTGCTTATCAGGCTTTTCTCGTATATTCAAATTACAATCCGACGCTAACACGTCTCTAGGTTATGGTTAAGTTGTACTTTACGAGTTTTCTGACGGATTTTACTTTGAGAAATTCAGTTTTTGTTCACTAACGCATTGCGTCATGCGCAGGGCCTGTGTGGTCGGGGTGATTCAGGATGATGTGGTTCGGCATGATTATTTCCATCAGACCCCGATGCTTAATGCCGAAGCCGACACCCGATTTCTGCGACATGGGGCCCTAAACGCTGTCGCGTTAAAACATGAATACAATAGCGGCCTGACGACGCTTACCAGGGTTGAGACGAAGTCGGGATATTGCTGCTTCTCGTTCAGCTGTTCCTGTGGTCCACTGTGCTCTCGCGCCACGCCTGCTCGTGTAGTTCACGAGCCTCGCGCTGTTCGTCTTCTTCGAAAAGCGCTAAGACGATAGCGCTCTCACGCGGAAACGGGCGCTATAGCAGTACAGATGTGTAAAAAAAAAGTAACCGAAAGGAATGTACGTGATTCCTCTGTGATATTCAGATGGTTCCAGCACATATATTTCCGTTATAAAAGCGTGATTTTGTTTTAAAATTGTAGCCTAGTGGCCAGATAACACCGTGTTCTCCAATTATTCCCTTCTGTAAAGCAGCCTTCTTCATTTTTCTGTTAGTCCCGGCCACGGCGGCCGCATTTCGATGCGGGCCAAATGCAGAAAACACCCGTGTACTTAGATCTAGGTACACGTTAAAGAACCCCAGGTGATCCAAATTAATCCCGGACTCTCCTACTACGGCGTGCCTCATAATCATATGGTGTTTTGGCACGTAAAACTCCATAATTTATTTTTCTGTTATACACCTTCTTCGCTTCTTGGTGCCGCGACATTTCTCACTCAATGCACGCTCTGGCCCCATTCTGTCCCCTTCTTGCTCCGCACTCCGCTGCTTTTGATTCAGACTTATTCATTTCTTAGTAGCCAACTTCTTCAATTATCTGTTGCTGACGTCTTCACTCCTTGCTCCTTGTTCTGCTTGTCTATCCGGGCACATACTCAGTGCCATCGATCCATTCTGGAGGATTGGCCAAGAATGTTCACACACCTCGTGTCGCATGCCCAGTTCAACATAAATACCCAATGGCCCAAGTTGTCAATTGGGGCACATAGCCAGTGTGGCACACGCAGTGGGACATGCTCAGTTACGCACACCCAGTGACCCAATCGTCTACTCCCAAATTGTCTATTTTGGAAACGACAATTCTTTCAGACGCTTTCAGACGCTGTGGTCCAGGTTGGCATGATGCCCACGCCAAACACGACCGGCAGAGGCCGGCCCTAATGGGCGCAGACGTAAAAGCGACGGCCCATGCCAAAACCGAAACCGCTCGTCCTCGGCTTGGAATAGGTCGATGTGGCTGCAGTGCTCGCCTATTTGGGCACAATACCATTGAAACATACTCAGAGGCACATACCCAGTGCCCCAAGTTTGCGTGAAAGAGGTTAGAAATGGACATCATACCGAAAAGTGCGAGAAGCTAAAGAAAAAAAGAACAACGTGGACAGCTTGCACTAGTAGTGCAAGGCTGGAGTAAACAGCGGAGCTGGTGATCGACCTAACTTTTCTTCCAGGTTTTACTAGGCTTGGCTATGTTTTGCTAGGAAACGCTAAGTGCTGCTAGGCACGGCATTCCGAAACGGCTCACCGCTGGCGCGCAGATTCTTGCTTGGCGAGATGAGCGGCTTCTTATTCGGGTGCCCAGATCTTCTTTGGTCATTCCATGTCAAGGGTACGTGTACTCACTCGCTACAGAGTCAAAGAGAGTTCTACCGCCGTCGCGGCGGTTCCGAGCTTTATCTCCCCGGTGACGTCACGGCCAAGCTGCGCCTCCACACTTGCCGGGGCGTGGCTGTTCGAAACCTGCCGAGCCGACGCCAGAGGCGCCTGCTGCAGTCACGGACACCGCGCGCGTTCGGCGCGAACGCGGGGAAAGGGGAAACGCAAACAACGTCGACAGCAGCTCTACGCGTTGTCTCGTTGGTGCTGCTGCAATTTCTCTCTCTCTCTCTTTCTCGCTGTTATTTTTTCTTTCTCTCTCCCGAGTTGGCGCTGAGCCGTGCTCCCTCAAGGGCTGCAGAAGATAGCGCCAACCTTTCCCTTTCGCTCAAGAACCACTTATCATCATCATCTCTCTCCCGAGCATAGCGAGGCCCGCGCGCATGCTCTCCTTCCCTCTCCTTAACGTCCCATGTCAAGGCAACATGTGCACGGCGCGGAGAGGTGGCTAGGCACATGCCACTCCGCCAGGTGGTTGCTAGGCAACGCTCTCGCTCGGCGAGGTTTTTTTTTAGGGGCGAAGCTCCTTAGGGTGTGGGTTGTTCCCTCCTCTGTAGTAGTAGTAGTAGTAGTAGTAGTAGTAGTAGTAGTAGTAGTAGTAGTAGTAGTAGTAGTAGTAGTAGTAGTATGTAGCCACCTCTAGTTTATGAATTGCTCAATAGATGGCGTTGTGTGTCCGCAGCCACCTGTAGTTTTATGAAGTGTTCACTAGATGACGTTCCGGTTCCGCTTCCACTTCCGGTTCCGATTCCGGTTCCACTTTGCGCTCGTTCGGTGCGAACGCGGGCAAAATGCCGACGGCGTCGACAACAGTTCTGCGCGTTGCTGGTGCTGCTGCTTGTCCAAGTTTATACAGCTGATAAAACTACCTTGAGTCGACCCCATGGCTGCTTCGCATACTACTCAGGGTTCCCCTACGGGAAGATGGTGTAATTTTCTCTCTCGTTCCCGACGCGCGCTCTCTATCTTTCGTCCGTAGCTGTGGTTTACCTGAATGATCCCCCGGTGCTTCGCCCACTCATCATCATTCACTTCGTGGATATGCTGTGATTTTTTTTTTGATGCAGCAGACACCTTACGCCCGGCTTAAACAGCTCCGCTGTTTAAAACGATAGATCGATTGAGTATTGGCTATAATGAGGTATATTATTAAGGTATAAAATTAACAGCATAGCGTGTCTGATTTGCGTGTGCGTGAAGAGCTCACAATGACTGCTGTGTAGGTAGCGGTGTTTGGGAGAACCTAACCAACCAGATAAAACTATTCCTGCGCATGCACTTGCAGCGCGAACTTCGCGCCACGAATTTCAGCAAGTGATTTGCTTGACAGAAACTGTGTTGTCTGTGCCTGAGTACTTCGTGACCTATCCCTAGTCTTTTCGATCGAATGTTTTGTCGACATTCCATCATGCAGCTGGAAACAAAATGAGATCACGGTCGAACTGACTACGATGACAAGAAGGATTGGTTTCTGATGCGGCTTTTGCATACCTTCCGTGAGCGTGGGGGGCAACAGCTACACGTACTATTGGTTTTACTTGCATTAGGTTCGCATTAGACCATTTATTGCTCGAACCCACCACCTCGCGATTCCAAAAAAAAAAGTGTTCATCATATCATCCACGAAGCTCTTGCTTATCTGCGGTTTCAGGGGGCATGTACGCCCATTAGTCAACACTAGTGTCACCGCAGCGATGACTGCGACCCGCATTGCGGCAGTAGCGATGAGCTCGGGGGGCTTTTGCCTGAACGCGAACAGCTCGTCCGATAAAGCACCCCTGTAATGTGGGGACGTGGTATGACTATGCACAAAGCTTCCAACGAAGAAGCCGCTTGCCATTAGTGGACGCAGGTCGTGAGACTTTCTAGGCGCAACGCTCGAACGGCTGGCTTGTCCAAGTGATGGGATGATCTTGTCTGCACAGGATCATCTCGAAGGATGCTTGTTTAGCCCACACACAGTGGTTGCTCCTTGGGTATGTGCCACTGAATGAGTGGGAATTTCTTTCTAACGCTTTGACATCAAAGCAGTGTTCCTCTTCACTTTTCCTGCAATTTACACATTTACCTTTGCACATAACCTAATACGCACAGCAGCGTACATGTGCTTTGTAGGTTTTCATAAGATTAATGCATTGTGGGTAAATACATAAAAACATACTTTGTCAAAATTTGCGTCACCTTTTAGCTCACCGAAAGGATTTATTTTTTTGCTGGTAATCTAGTGAAGGAAATGTTCATGTCAAGAAATAGTGGGCGCTGCCCATCCATGTAAATGCCACAACGAAATGATGTTGCTTTTACAGTTCGTAATAGAAGCCACCATAGTAAAACTCTCTTGACCAGATGCTTTTCCACTGCCATAGGCCATTGTGGTAAGCAACGCTTCGTGTGTTCATGCCTATATATACAAACATCTTAGCCTACTTGGATTTTCGAACGAACTTAGTTGACTCCAGAAGCTAAGGCTACTGAGTACTACAGAAACTGTCAAGAAAATATTGAAAACTCCTAGTTCGCTTGGAAGGCCCTAGAAAACGACGCGCCTTAGGCTTCTTCTGGCGGTGCAACCTCAAGTTCGTTGAGCTTCTTGCAGTGGATGCAGCGTTTCCTCACGACGCATCCATGCCAGGTTGCGATAGAATACCGCTAGAGCACAGTCATAAAACTGAACTACTTTCACGAGTCGTTACAGTCGACGCAGCATTTCCTCCAGACAAGGTATGTCACGCACCACTATAGTAATCCAGAAAGGTTTATTGAAAAATATGTGGCCCCATTTGTGCGGTTTGCGAGTGTCAATGAACTTTTCAACAATCGCGAAGGACCGAGCTCAAGTTGAGGAGGATAAGGAGATCAATGCTATGTACAGGCGGATCTAGCCTTTCAAGGCATGCCGGCAACTACTTCGCCCGGCGCCTCCTTCTAAGTTGAAACTCTTGCTCAGAAGCTCTTGGCACATGGGAGCGGAGAACTCATTCTTCTCGCCAACCAATTCACCGAATATCATGAGGTTTGTTACCTGTCAAAGAAAAAGCTAAGATCTAGTGATTGTAGCAGGCAGACTTTGATATTAGGCAGTAAATGTTTTTATAAATATAGTTTAAAATTGGCAATACAGAAAAAATTACGGGTATCCAGCTGGTAAGTCTATCTCAGAAAAACCCGTCGTGGTTGCTTAGTGGCTATGCTGTTGGGCTGCTAAGCACGAAATCGCCGGAACAAATCCCGACCACGGCAGCCGCATTTCAATGGGGGCGAAATTCAAAAAGACCCTTGTACCCAGATTTAGGAGCACGATAAAAAACCCCAGGTGGTCGACATTATTCCGGAGTCCCCATTACGGCGTGCCTTACAATCAGATCGTGGTTTTGGCGCGTAAAACACCGTTATTCAATTAATTTTTTTTAAATCTCAGAGCAGAAATGCATTATACTGATTCTTTAAACTACACCTCATAAAAAAGCAAACAAAATTGCTGTTTTATACGCCGCTCTGAAATTTTTCGCTGATTCAGGAATAGGAGTTTTGCAAAACCCTCGTAAAAACATTTGGAGGACGTTTAAGATTCGCCTTTAAGAGTAGAACGCGATAGCATTCAAGGATCCCTGACTGCTTCTCACGCGTCTCGGCAATTGCAGCTTATGTAACCGGAAATGCTTACACGGAATGTTTACACGGAAACCCTCGCGGCATTTTTTTAGCAGTACCACCCGGCGGCAGATCAACTCCTTAACGTGAGAAGCGTGCGAATCTCCTGCCAAGCAGAGCCTGGTCAACGCTATGCACGAAGACAAGCTGTCTGATTATGCCCCACCACCTGCCTAGGCTGCGGTGCACCACCGACGACGTTCCACGTCACGATTGTGTGCCAAAAACTACCCACGGATATCCCCATTCTACAATCCCCCCAACGAACATATGCCCAGTGGGAAGCAAACGTCCGTCGCTCCGAGCCTCAGCTCTGGCTGGCCCTGATACGACGAGCAAGAGCGGTGGCGGCGGCCATTGCAACCACATTAATCCTTTCACGTTTTAGATGTAGATGTAGAGCCTTGGAGTTAGTGGCACGTTTTAATAAAATTTAGTTCTTCTTCAGGTAGAAACGCGGCCTCTTGCGTGGGCCGATTCCAGGGTTGGTAAACAGCCACAGCAATAAAAAAAAAAAATATAAAAAAAAAAAAAAAAACCTTCATTTTCAGGTTTCTGTTATTTTTTCGCACTTTAGTTAGAGTCTGCGCAGATTTAACATAAACGGCATGCGCTGTCGGTGTTTTGTTTTATGACATTTATTTGCGGGCTGTTCTTCTCAAAATTCTGAGGAAAAAATTAGCGTAGCTTGCACTGGAGGCGCAATGCTAAAGAGACAGCGGAGCTGATGGGTACCTAGCTAATCCTGGCTTTTGGGCTAGACTAAGCACTACCCAATCATCCCCAGCATTTGCCGGAATTTATTCATTATTGATTGATTATCGATTAGCTATTGACTGGCTACCGATTGGCTGTCGCAAGGTATTGGCCACGTATTTGGGCTTGGTTAAGCACTACCAACACATCCCTAGCATTTCCGGAATTTATTGATTATTTGTCGATTATTGATTAGCTATTGATTGGAAATTGACTGGCTATCGCAAGACATTGGCACATATTTGGGCAAAGCTAAGCACTACCAAGTCATCCCCAGCATTTTGGGAATTTATTCATTATTGATTGATTATCGATTAGCTATTGATTGGCTATCTGTTGCTATCGCAAGGTATTAGGCCCGCATTTGGGCTGGACTTAGCACTACAAGGTCATCCCCAGCCTTTTCCGGAATTATTGATTATTGATCAATTATCGATTAACTATTTATTGGATATCGATTGGCTATCGCAAGGTATTGGTCACGTATTTGGGCTAGGCTAAGCACTACCTAGTCATCCCCGGCATTTCCGCTATTTATTGATTATTGATTGATTATCGAGAACTCATTCATTGGCTATCGATTGCTATCGATGACTGACTAAGGCTTTAGTAGTCCGAACCATGCTTAGCTAGACTTAGCCAAGCTCAGCTTCACTATTTCACAAGGGTATGTGGCATTGTGCTTGGACCTTTTCTGCACCACCGCCAGGATCAGCCCTCATTTTCGGTTCGCGAATCACGAACTAACGGCCGTCTTAAATGGCTCCGCTGTTAATAACTCCATCAGGATGTAAGACAACGTAAAAGCTACCTTAGTGATAGATTGGTGCGGCATATAACCCTCATAAACTGCATGTCACATAGTAAGGCATGACATATACATACACCTAAATATATGCTGAAATTTTCGCTCAAGGAAACTCCGTCGACACTGACATCAGATTTTCTGTGGCAGGGGCCCTTAACGCTATCGCGTTAGAATTATGACAATATACCAATAATTATGAAATATACCAATATATGTTTGAGGCTGTAACAGATGCAGTTTATGGTGAATTCCACTGGTCGATCTACAGAGCTAGAGAATCTAGAGAATCCCGCGAGGTCTACAAAATCTGG
>NC_051155.1:103776310-103810410 GCF_013339745.2 Dermacentor silvarum | reverse complement strand
TCATTACAGCGCTGCATAGACACTACGGGAGTACCGATGCTGCGTTGTGCCGAAATGGAAGATATTAGGAACAGATTTCTTTCGCGAACGCATTTCTGAGTGGCACCTAATGATAGATTGTTCAGCACATGATTTGAATAAAGCAAACGGAGTTTTGTTCGGGGCGCTGTCTAAGCGCAGCGTGCGTGCAACAGTCGACTAGTTTGTGGTATACGCCGGCGTAGTCGTTGCTACTCGGCGTAAGCAGTTTGGTGTGTCAGATGATGCAAGGTGGTATCGATGCATCGTGGAAACTGCGGATTTATTTGGTGCGCAATATATGAGTCAAGCGATATAAACGTTGATTCCTGCTGGGCTCTCTGTGAACCAGTTCGACAGAAAATGTCTTAAGATGCGCCGTGTGTCTTATGCGCCGGGCCTCTTAAGATGCGCCGTGTGTCGAACTGGGGGGACATGCCCATAATATTAGATTTCGTACACCACGTGCTGGATTGGCCAACGCATTCGCCTATTCAATTGTTTGTTGGTGCCGCAGCTGCATGAAACAGAATGAAACGCCTCACGTTTTCAAATAAACCACATGTTTCAACTACGGCATGGGTGAGGTCTTTCAGGGGAGCTCCCGCGTGTCGAAGTGGTATTTTAAATACGAGAGCCGCCAAAGAATATTACAACGACGCATTCTTGTCGCCTGTTCGATATTACCGTAAAACCAATGGCTAGTAAAATGGCCAGAAGCCGCGATTTTGTGGATGACGACTGATGCCCCAGCAAGGGCGTATATTGTTAATGCAACTTTGGGTTGACATGCGCTTGCGTTGAGCCTTCGTTGGTGACCGGGAGTCTTCTGCTCTTTCGCAGGAGCTGTGGTCTAGAGCAGTGTCGTTGCAAGTGCTGTGCATAGTTCGAGCAAGATGCTTTAAGGCAAGAGGTTTTCTCGGGTGACTCGGTTAATAACGACAAAGTAAATGTAAAGCAGTAAAAAGTAGAGGACGGGAAACACAGTGCACAAGACAAACGCTATCACGTGCACTGTGTTTCTTCTACTTGACTTCTTGCGCTATGTTTATTTACTTTTTCTTTAAGCAATAGCCTCCTTGTGACGATCAAATCCTTCGATCGATAGGTGGTCGCTTGGTTTGTCAAGGCAAACACTATGGCACTGTATGTGGCATACACGTTGAAGGAATCGACATAGTCATTTGAGATACATATAAAAAACTGTCCGAATAACGGCCCTGCACGCTATGAAATTTCGCAAAGAAACAAAAAAGGATAGCTAAATATCGACAATGAAAGAAATCTACGCCTTCAGTGTAATAGTTTCATCTACGAGATGAAGCTTTCTCTTCCATACTGCCCGGTATTTGGCGCGTCGTTCGGGCGGCTTTTTCGTCAAGTGGGATAAAGAAGTAGGGAAAGTATTCTAATAGGGAACTGGCAACGGCGCAGGGCCGATCCAGCAGTCAGTGCAATCCGCAGTCGTGTAGGTCACGTGATGGGTTCCCTGCGTATCAGGCAACTCTCTTCCCGGATATGTGGTGTCATTGTTGCGTGGCTTAGGCAGTTTACATCAAATGCCGCTCAACGAAATTTCAGTGGATTGCCACGAAGCTAACGTTCTGTATGACAGTCTTTATTGATAGTTTTTGGCTCATGTTGAGAATTGACCGCCATCTCTCCGCAGAAGACCTGCCCGTGGTGAAACCCTACTGCGATAAATGCGGCAGGAATAACCCTGAACGTTGGCTGCCTCGCTTGCCGTACAACATGCTGTTCGTGGTAGGCGGCTGGAGCATGGGGCAGCCGCTGTCTGCCATCGAAGCCTTCGACCCCTGCGCCGACCGGTGGGTTCACCACAAGAACGAGTCCATCTTCGAGCCAAGGTAATCTCGGTGCGCTTAGCGAATGCTGCCAGTGAAGTCGTGAGGCTTATAGCGCGTGCAAAGACAAGGACGAAGGAATACGTGACACACACAGGTGCATGCCAGCAGTGAAGGCCGCACTGAACCAGGAATACAAGAACAGTAAATCGCTGGGCGAGAAATTGGGGCACCATTTTGGGTAAAGGTTAGAGCTGAAGCAGCACAGGAAGGCAGCTAGAGCACTTGAATGGAGAGATACGTCAGGAGCGTCCCGGAAGAACGCTCCTGACAAACGTATATCTCCACTCAACTGCTCTAGCTGCCTTCCCGCACTACGTTAGCACTCACCATAGACCAAACTTTAAGGCTGAGGTAATAATGGCAGCCGTGCAAAACGCACTCGTAGAAAAACAAAATTTTACGTTATAATTTTCGTGACATAAGTGGTTAGTTTTATTTGTTCAATAAATATGTTTTACTTTTGATGCGAAAGCATCCAATGGCCCATTTGATGCTTACAAGCGCTGAAATAGCCCAGCCAAACGGAACTGTAGAAACCGTAGAAAAAAAATTAGGGGCAGCTTCACACTAAGTGGTGCGAAGACTGGGCAAATAACGAAACTCAAGGCCTTCTCCAGCTTTAACTCTGCTTAACTTAATTTGGCTTGGCTGGTTCTTAGCAAACTTAGCCGACCCCGAATATCCGGACGAGAAGTCGGTGTCGGCGCGCAGTTGACGCGCGAGCGCGCTCGGCACGGCGATGCCACGCCAGCGAAAGCGCAACACTCTGTATACGCCGGCGCGAGGCGTGGCCGACGAACGCCGGATACGTCGGGCGCGCCACGCGCTGTGGCGAGGGTAACCTGGGAGAGAGTGGGAACCTCGCCGAGCGATGACATCACGTGCGTTGCCTAGCAACGCCTCGCACCAGCTGTGCGAGACGTTCGTGCGGTCACGTCATCGCCAGGCGCAGTTTTCTGCTAACGCTCCATGGCCGAACCAAAAGCTTAAACAGCTCCGCTGCTAAAAAAAAAACAATACAAAAAAAATGACGCACAATTTAATCGCAAACTCCATAATATACTTCGCAGCGACACTCGAAAACCTTACTCGCAGTGCAACACTCTAATGACCGCTCATCGGCGTTCAGTTTGACATTAATGTTTTCGCATTCACAACTCATGCGAAATGCTTAGGTGTCCTCGGATTTTCGTTTTTATTACAGAAAAAAAATTCAGCATTTTCCGTGGCAAGATATTTATTATATCATAAGAAGCGAACAAACATTGACACCAAGAACAACATAGGGGAAATTACTTTCACACACTAATTGAATTAAAGAAATTATAAATTAATGGAAATGAAAACGGATGAAAAAACAACTGTCCGCAGGTGGGGAATGAATCCACATCTTCGCATTACGGGTGCGTTGCTCTCACCGTTGAGCTACCGCGGAGCCGTTTTCCCATCCGCTTTCTGGGGTGTTTATGTTTTACAACCCAGTTGTTTCGCCCAGTTGTTTCGCAGTTAAAATTAATTTGAAATTCTTAAGGCATATATTTTTTTAGAAAAACACCTACAATGTTGACAAAAAATGTATTTCTTTTTTGCGAGATTCAGGCCACGTGTAATCCTTAAGGCCCTCTAGATAAAAACATGTCAGATAGCTCAATATGCGCACCGACCTCTTAGCTTGTGATTGGGAAATTTTCATTCGAGTAAATTTTGTTTGAAGCGAGAAAGAAATTTTTGAAGTCAACAACCGATATCACCAGTAGGCACTGCGTACGTGGCGCCGCTCCCTTCGTCACCTGCTCGTTGTCGGCTGCGTGTCGCTGTCTCCCGCCCAGCAGACGGCGGCTAGTATATGGGGTGATCATTTTTAAGATTTATGGAATTTTTTAAAATCGCCTGTAGCAGATATGATAATTCTAGTCCTTGAGCTGGATTGTTCAGAGGCAGACAATACTTGCACGATAAATCGAAACGCATATTGAACTATTAACAAACAACTGCTAATTAACTTCCCAATTAATTACTTTACCGCGCATATTGCAATTTACGAATTGTAGCCGCCGAGTTTGAAAGGCACATCGACTTGAAATTAATTTCCAGGATGACACCAATTTTGAGATATTAATTCCTAAAGTGTGGGACGTAAATAGGTGGGCGTTCCGGTTACTTCGTGCTCCATTCTGCCCTCTATAAAATGCTCCATATGCGTATTCCCTTGATTGTTTTATATGCTACTACGTTAATGGCAAGCTTTAGAAGCAGTTCTTATCTTTGATATGATGTTCTAATCAGACATGTGCATTGCTATTGTCACTCGGAGCTGTGCGGGAAGCACAATGATTTCTGAAGGTACTTTGCGAGTGTATTGTTAACCAAAAGACGTGGCAGAACTTTCCTTGAAGCTTACGTAGTGCGTCTACGCTTGAAAGTAGAGCTTCGGCGTGACTGCATGAATCACTCTTAAAAAGAATATATCTCAACATCGGTTCGTGGACAGCAAGACGGATGGATGGATGGATGGATGGATGGATGGATGGATGGATGGATGGATGGATGGATGGATGGATGGATGGATGGATGGATGGATGGACGGACGGACGGACGGGACGCTAAGGGCGTCCCCTTGGAAGCAAGGCCGTGGCTTGAGCCACCAAGCGCTTGAAGCTCACCAAGCAGTCGCAGCACTGGCATCGACATCTTATGACTGCTATATTCCAAAACGTAAAAAAGTGTTTTTTTTTTATTGCGATAGCAATTATATGGACACTTCAACCGGATTTCTGCCGTCGCCGTCGCCGTCACCGTCGCCGTCGCCGTGAGGTTTCCTATAGATCAAATCTTCGCCGCGCGCCGTATGCCCGAGCGGAAGCGTGCGGGGACGCGCGCTACCACGGAGAGCGAACGCACTCAATCACCCACGCGCAAGCAAGGAAGCGGGAAGCCAGCGCCGGAGGGAGCGCGGGGGGGGGGGGGGGGTGGGGGGCGCACTTCTACTCTGCCAACAACCGCGCTCGTCGCTCGCTCGCCCGCACAGTCTCTTATCTCCACACGGCTCTGACCTTTATGCGCCGTGCATTCGCCGCTCAGTTTCCGTTGAAGCGATAGACCGCACGTACCTTCGCCCGCTGCGCGGCGTATGCGCTCGCTGCCAGCGTTTTGACAGTCGTTGGCTGCAGTCATTCAGTGTGATCTATTCATGTTTGTTTGTGCGCGCTCACACCACGCTTGTTCATTCATCATCATCATCATCATTTATTTTCCCTTAAGGACCCCTGTCGGGGTATTACATAAGGGGGGGGTTACAGGAGGTAAGAATAGGAATATAGACGTGGTTACAATTTCCTACAGCCTGTGGATTACATTTGAGAACACAACTAAAAAGAAAAAAGGAACACACACAAAAAAAGGAAAAACTTCGCGGCACACCAAATACAATGCAAAAGCAAGAAAAAAAGAAAAAAGAAAAAAAGAAAAAGCGAAAGAAGGAAAACACAGTACGGTCATTATAAGGTTAGAGTTTGAGGTAATCAGTAAGCAGCCGTTTAAAGCCGTCACCGTCGGATGGTGACGGCTTTAAACGTCACTTTAAACGTCAATGACGGCTCTCAGTTGGTAATAGTCGGGCCACATTTCACAACGCACGCTACACATGCAATGCTGCCCAGATCGGCTGTGCAGCACTACAGGTGTGTCCCTTCGCACGCGCTGCCCACGGTAAGCGCTTCTCATCAACACCACCGTTTCACACGCGCCTTCTCGTGGTCATCGAGTCTCTCTTCATGTCGGTCTACCTACACCGCAGCACACCTGCTTACTTAATCAGCTCATGTTTACTACAATTCATATTGCTACCAAAGCCGCTCACCCTACTTCGTATGACATTGCTGTGTTGCTATCGCATTCATTGCTTCGCCCTTAGGGCGAAACTGTGACATTTTTTATTGCGATAGCAATTATATCGACACTCACAAGCAGATTTCTGCCGTCGGCGTCGCCGTCGCCGTGAGGTTCCGTATGACGTCAATGGAGATGAAATCGTCGCCGTGCGCCGAACGCTGTATGTGCAAGTGAAAGGGCGCGAGGGGCGCGCGCTTTCACGGGGAGTGAACGCACGGCGGAGAACAAACGCGCGTTCTGCGCCGTGCTCGCTTAAGGGCTGCAGGGAACGCTGTGAGCGCTCGGAGTGGATGGTCGCAATCCACGTCGGCTCCTGCGATTTTGGTGAACGCTGTCGCTTGCGGGAGAGCGCGGACGCGCTCAGATGAGCTCCTCACCTTTTCAGCTTTTCAAGTGGAATTCTGCAAGTACGACCATTTTCACCATTCCCAATGGATCCGTGAAGTTCACCAGTATAAGAGGATACCAACCAGACCTGTGAGTGACTGAAACTTTTTATTTTCCGAGCGCTAACGCAGTTCACTAACGTGCGCGCCTCGCTAACCCAAACGCCGCCGGGAACGCGGCCATCGACGCGCCGGCGAGTGTGCGGTGCTCGCGCGTGCACATGTCGACTTCGGCGGCTCCTGAAACGACACCGATACTCACCAGGCTTTCTGAGCTTCCGGATAACAGCCGGGACAGCATGGACTGCCAGGAAATTGACGCGCACGACCCTCCCGGCTCGCACGAGCCTCGGACGCAAACCCACAGGACGGAAAACGCCAAGCAGACGGATGGGGACTGGCAAACAGTGCTCACGCTCAGGCAGAAGAAAGCCCTAGCACAAGCAAAAAACCAGAAACGCTACTCGGAAAACGCCGGAACATCGACGGCTCACCACACGTCGAGCACACCGGCCCCCGGAAAGCCGAAACGGAAATCTAACTATCGGCGACTGCCCCCTCTTCCCAGAGATGACTTCAAGATCGTTGTGCGTCCACACCAAGGACTGCCCGTCAAAAACTTCACCAGCCCGCAACTAGCGGATGCAGTGACTGCGGCCTGCAATGGTCAAGTAAGCGGAGACCAGTTCCTGCTCCGAATCAAACCCGGATCGAACATTTTTATTGTGTCAACGCCAAGCCAAGAAGTGGCGGACAAAATTCGCCGAATCGCTCAACTGAACTTGAATGACCGCGCGTACGCAGTAAACACATACGTGGCGACCAGCGAAGGAACGAATAAGGGGGTCATACATGGCCTCGAACCACGTACGCCCCCCGATACCCTCAAGGCCAATCTCCGAATACGAACGCAAGGAGTAGAAATACTTAACGCGCGCATGCTGGGCGACACGAAGACAGCCGTGATCACCTTTTACGGAGATATCACTCCGAGATACGTCTACTACAAAGGTGGGGAGCTCGCATGCTATCCTTACAAGAATACCACACAAGTATGTAAGATATGTCACGACATAGGTCATCGCTCGGACGTATGCCCTCAACCGGACATAGTGGTGTGCCACACGTGCGGAACGCAGAACCCAGCACCTGATCACGAATGCGCCCCCATATGCAAAGCATGCAGAGAAGGACATTTGACGGGAGACCGCGAATGCAAGAAAAGGCTAAAACCGACAAGCAACCGCCCACTAAAGACCGGAAAGCAACGACAATCCAGAATAGACGCAGCAAAGCAAAAACTGCCCGCGCCACCAAGGTGGTTCAGCTCCGAAGATGCCGAACGAAACTCATGGCCGACCCTCACCGACACACAACCAGACTCCCAGACAAGACATCGACTCAGGTCCAGATCCCGATCACGATCCAGTTCCAGGTCCAGATCTAGGTCAACAAGAAGACAAAACCCAGATCCTCAAACCTTCCAATCCTCTAGGGCCCCGAAACCCGAGACTCCCGGACACAGGGTGGAGGACTCGCAGAAATTCGACAAATCGAAGGTAAGCTGGGCGAGAGTGGTAACCCCTGCTGTTCCCATAACAGATAACCCAGAATATCAAAAAATTATAGCCGAGAACAAACTCCTAAGAGAGAGCCTGCAGGAAATCAAACGAGAGTTGGCGTCCCTAAAGCAACAACATTCTGCCACTTCTCAAAGCACCGCAAAAGCGGGCACGGCCACGACATCCCCGGCACCGGCATCAAAAGCTCAGACTCCGATAGAAAACGTGCTGGCGCAAATCTCGCAACAAATGCAAAGTATGCAGAATTTCCAACAGCAGTTATACGCAGAATTCCAAAACCTTAAAAGCTATGTAGACGAATCAATCTCAAGCTTCAAACAAACAGTGCGTAAACGTACGAGTGGAAGCCCGGGCGCCCCATCGAGCAGACGGCCGCGTCAACTGAATACAACAGAAAGCGAGAACAATGACGAGTAGCCTAACATGCACATCAGACCGACTCGAACTATGGCACTGGAATTGCCGCACTTTCAACAAAAAAGCGGCGGCCATGCAACAGTTTTAAACGCGGCTTTGATCAAACCAGATATCATATGCTTACAAGAAATCGGTACCAGACCAGTTAAGGTACGCGGATACTACACGATTTTTAACCCCGATTATCCACGTGTGGCAACACTGGTGGCCAGGGACGTCGCAACGAGTACCCACTACGCACAAAACTGTGCCATGCAGCACCAAATTATACAAATACATGCCAACAAACGAGGTAGGGCCACAACCATCATAGTAAACATATATAGCCCGCCAAAAGAGAAAGGAGGGGATTTTGAAAATATCCTCGCAGAAACGATCTCCTCACTAGAACGGAAAGACCGACTAGTCTTTTTAGGTGACTTCAACGCCCCTCACACAACCTGGGGTTATAAACGGGACACTACCAAGGGAGCGCTACTATTACAGGTGACAGAGAGATACGGTTTGCAGTTAGAAACGCTTCCAATGGCTCCAACACGCATTGGAAATAGCGTCAGCAGAGATACTTTCCCCGATTTGACATTTACCCTCAACTCGGACAGTGTGATTTGGCAAAATCTCGACGAAACCTTAGGGAGCGACCACTACATTATCAGCCTATCAATGGACTCGGCAAAAATCAGACGCACCATCGGGAAAGTAACAATCACGGATTGGTCGGTTTATCGAAACATTCCCTTCCCCGACAACGGGCTAGATAACGCGGAAGAGTGGGTTGCTCACATTCGGGAGGCTCACGCCCGCACCTCTAAACAAATCACCCTTACCACGGAAAACCCCGTAATTGATACCCATCTCCTGCACCTATGGGATTGCAGGAGGGGCCTCACCAGACGGTGGAAAAGGCAGAGATTAAATCGGAAACTGAGAATCAAAATAGCTGAAATTACTGAAAACGCGAACGACTATGCTAGGAAACTGGAAGCCGAAAACTGGGTCCGGTTTTGCGACTCCATGAGAGGCACACTAACGACAGCCAAAACATGGGCAATACTGCGAAGCATGCTGGAGCCGGAGAATACAAAAACGGTCACTAACAGGACCCTAATAACACTCGCCGAGGAGTTCAAGGGCTCGAACGAAGCCCTCATAAGCTTACTTCGGGAAAAGTACATCGGCACGGTAACCATGGCTCCAGTCATACGGAAGTACAATGGCCCCGCAAATGGGACGCTAGACGCTCCGATATCAAAGGCCGAACTATTCGCAGCGGCGCAATCCGCACGACGGAACACCGCCCCCGGTCCAGACAAACTAACTTACGCAATGCTACGAAACCTTAGCGACGAGCATCTAGAAAAGCTGACAGACTACTTTAACCGGCAGGTTTGGGACAGGGGAACACTACCGACGCAATGGAAGGAAGCGTCCATAGTTCTTATACCAAAGGCCGGGAAAGCCCGCAGCCTGTATAACCTTCGGCCCATATCTCTCACTTCATGTCTAGGAAAACTATTTGAAAAAGTCATACTAAATAGATTAACTAACCACCTAGAAGAAAACGACTACCTATCTGACAGCATGTACGGCTTTAGGCAGCATTTATCCACGCAAGACATATTCCTAAGACTGCATGACGAGGTTATCACCAACATCCCAACAGGAGCAGAACACGTAGTGGTGGCGTTAGATTTGAAAAGCGCCTTCGACACCATAGCACACGACCTAATTCTGCAAGAACTAAGCAGTACGGCGTGCGGAGAAAAAACCTATAACTACATTCGATCCTTCCTAACGGGCCGAAAAGCCACAATAGGACTAGGAGAAGTCCGATCTGAAACTCTCGAGATGCCCAATCGTGGAACCCCACAGGGTTCAATATTATCCCCTTTGCTCTTCAATATGGGCATGAACAGGCTAGCTAAAGAACTGGAAAAAATACCAGACCTAAAATTCGCGCTATACGCAGACGATATCACGCTTTGGGTAACAGAAGGATCCCTGGGCACAAAGAAATCGTGCTACAAGAAGCAATACAGACAGTGCACCACTTTGCAGTAAAGGGCGGTATGGCTTGCGCGCCGGAGAAATCTGAATTCATCAGAATTCACGGCAGAGGGTACCGCAAACCACAATTCTCGCTCCGGCTCGATGGCGAAGAGCTCAAAGAGGCACAAACAATGCGCGTACTCGGCCTTCGCCTTCAAAGTAACAGGCGCGCAGATAAAACAATCAGAACTCTCCGAACGACAGTCAAACAAATCTCTAGAATTATACGAAGAGTGACGAAGCATCGTAGCGGCTTTAGCGAGGCCGAAACTTTGAGACTTGTTCACGCCTTCGTCATCAGCCGCATTACATACAGCCTCCCTTACCAGGAGTTGTGTAAAACGGATCTGGAGCAGACAGACGCCCTTATACGAACGGCCTACAAAGCTGCCATCGGACTCCCTATGAGCACCTCCACGGCTAAACTATGTGCACTGGGGTTGCACAACACCTTCGAAGAACTTAAGGCAGCGGTATTAATATCGCAAAGAGAGCGCCTAAACTTATCCCCAACCGGGAGAAAGCTGCTAGAAACATTAGGCTACCCCGTACGACCGCACTACTGCGAGGAAGACTTAGTGGCTCTACCTCGAGCGATACGCGAAAACCTTATAGTGGCCCCAGTTCCCAAAAACATGAGCCCCTTTTACCACCAGGGCCGGCGCAAGGCTCGGGCACACCAACTTCAAAAAAGATTTGGAAATTGTTCTGAAGCGCTGTACACAGATGCAGCTCCGGGGCCAGGTGGCCATGTAATAGTGGCCACAAGCTCGATGGATCGATCGAAATTCCAAATTAGCGCGACAATTAGGAGCAAATCCATAGGCACGGTGGAGACAGCCGCCGTTGCAGTGGCAATTAAGGCCAAAGATGCAGCCGGCCAGCCCTCTGTGATCCTCACGGACTCACAGGTGGCTTGTCGCCTGTTCATGCAAGGCAGAGTACCGGCATGTGCCCTACGCATACTAGGTCACACGCTCCGGGAAACGCACAGTGTCATCTGGTGCCCGGGCCACGTGGGGGTTGCGGGCAATGAAAGGGCAGATGCTCTCGCACGAGAATTGGCTTGCCGAGCGGGAGTGCAGCCCGAGAAACCCCGATTCGATCATTTGACATCTCCACGCGACATCCTTGAGCATCAGCGTCTGGAACGCAGAACTTACTCGGGGCCCCATCCGAGTCTGAGCGGAGCGGATGCCCGGGATTTGAGACTAATTCAGACGAATACCTACCCGCACCTCGGGCTGTGGCATGCCATTTGGCCTACGGCCTATCCAGGCCACTGTCCATGGTGCTGGGGGAAGCCAACTCTCGCCCACGTAACGTGGGAATGCACGAGTAGGCCCCCAAAATTCAATTCCCCCCTGTTGGGGTCCAAATTCACAAATAGGGAGCAGTGGGAGACCATCCTCACCGGCGCGGACCTGGAGACCCAGAGGGGTCTACTCGACCAGGCCCGGCGAGCAGCTCTGGCCAGTGGAGTCTCGGAATAGGGACCCACCCACCCGCTCCCAACACCCCTTTCCTGTCCAATCAATGAAATGTTATTCTCTCTCTCCTGCGATTTTCGGTGTTTTCGCCGCCCCAACTTCTCCTACTTGTATGATTCTTGCACGAGTGGGTGCGGGAAGGTATCAGGACCACGCAGACATCATCCTCTACGCTGGACCTTCGGAGATTCTCCCAGGAGAGCTTTAGTTTCCCCGAACAACGCCGCTCGCCGCCCTAAGCCTAACGGGCTTAGCGCGAGCAAGGCCCCAGGTAGGCCTCGCGCCACAGCAACTGCTCCCTCGACGTGCCCCGGTCGCCCACCGACATGGAGTCCACGGTCGAAGGAGAACTGATCTCAGAGGAAGAATGGTCGGACGACTCCTGGAAGTCACCCGGCTACATCGCTCAAGAACGACGCCGCCGCGAGCTCAAGGCTCAAGGCAAGGAAGTTCCCAGCCTCAGTGCGACGGGAGCGAGCTCCTACGGCAACGGACGGAGCACATCGAACCCCAAGCCGCGCCCGCCACCCCAACGCAGACGCGCACCGCTACCTAGAATGCCAGCAGACGCTATCCACATCGTGGGACGCCCGCAGTCACCCATTGACCTCACCAAGGTGCCACCGTGGCAGCTACACGAAGCCCTGCTCAAGGCAGCCTCGTTGCCCGATCAACCACCAGCGACCCGGGATCGCTTACGGACGCATCCCACCAACAACACTTTCACGCTGAGCGTCGTGGACTCTCGGCGTGCCCAAGCCTACCTCTGCATCAAATCCATCAACGTGGGCACCCGCACCGTCGACCTCCACGTGTATGCTCCCCCTCCGGACGACGCAGTGCGAGGCATCATGTTTCACGCGTTCGACGATTTCTCGGACGAAGAGATACTGGCAGACCTCCAAGCCAGCAACCCCGACATGCCTATTGTGAGCGGCAGACGCATGGGCCAGACTAGGCACCTGGTGGTCACACTCACAAGTAAGGACCTCCCGAAATGGATATTCTATCATGGCACCGACATCAGACTCTATCCGTTCTACAACCGGGTGGAGTCATGCTACAACTGCCGCAAGGTTGGCCATCGCACGGACGTCTGTCCCTTGCCACGCAAGCAGCGATGCCGCCGTTGCGGCGAGGAGCACCCCCCACCCAAGGAGGGCGAAGCTTCAACATGCGCGCCACGCTGCATTGTCTGCGGCGGGGCACACAATACCAGCAGTTCAAACTGCAAATACCGCTTCGTCAAGAAGACGCCGCACACCCCACAAACGAAGCAAGCACAAGGACCTGCCCGGGTCACCCGGCACAGTGCGTCTCACAGCGGCAGCTCCAGCAGCCGGTCCCCGTCCCTCCGAGCACGGTCGTCGTCGTTCCCGCCGCTCGACTCCAATGGCCAACCTCAACGTCGAGCCAGCAGGTCCCGGTCCCGCACCCGCCGCTCAAGATCTCGGTCAACCCAACGAGCCCCCTCGGCAAGCCGGCTCCAGTCGTCTAGCCAAGGCCACGGAGAGCCACCCAAGATGGTGGCCTGGCAACATGGACCCCCGGCGTCGCTGGCATCAAACTCACAGGTGAGGGAGATGGCCAAGGAGAATTCCGCCTTGAGAACCCAGATTTCGACCCAGCAAGCCCAAATCTCCGCTCAGCAGTCCCAGATAGCTAAATTAACTACCTATATCCAATCCCTTGAAGCTAAGATAGACAGGGTCCTCGCCTCTCACACATCCACACCGACATCAACACCTGCATCGCATACACGGGTATCCTCATCCGCCTCCACTAGCACGGCACCACAGCCCCAAAGCTCAAACAAGCGCAAGGCAGCCACATCCACTGCCTCGCTCCATACCGAAGCGGACAATGCCACTGCCGTAACGGCGGCCATCTCCGCCCTAGAAACTAAGCTCGAGGCACGCTTTAACGTGATCAGTGAACTTATAGCCACACACCTTCAGGAATTTCACGCGTTCCGCATGGACACGATAAACACATACACTACACTCAAGAGCTCTGTGGAGGCTACACAAGCCAAACACAGCACACAGCTCGCCGCACTACAAGAAACGACAGACACCAGCCAAAACTACATATTAGAGGAAATCCGTAAGAAGCCAGCCACACACCAACGCCAGCCCACCAGGCAGGGCCTCACACCGCCACAAACGTAACATGGCCCCACGAACAACCCTGACAGTATGGCAGTGGAACTGCAGGAGCTACCGCACTAAGCGGGGGCACTTGCAGCTTCACATCCAACACAACACGCAAGACACACCAGACATCATAGCACTACAAGAGACGAACACTCCCGTAAAACTACCAGGTTACACTCCATACAATCAGCTAGGACCGGCCAACGGGCCTCACCCCAACACGGCCATCCTTGTACACCGCAACCTTACAGCCACACAACACGAAATTGAAGGTACAGACATTCAACACACACTCCTTGAAATACTGCCGAGGAGAAGGGGAGACAGCCCGCTCTTCGTCCTCAGCATTTACAACTCACCACGAGACAAGGGCACTGACATCCCACTAGTCCTCCGCAAAGCGTCTCTGCTGGCCAAAGGAGCGCAATTACTGATTTTGGGCGACTTCAACGCCAAACATCTAGAGTGGGGTTACCCAAAACCCGACCGCAAGGGCACCCGATTATGGGAGACCGCTCAAGATCTAGGGCTTACTTTACTCAACGACCCACAACAACCAACACGGGTTGGTAACAGTGTGTGCAGAGACACCACGCCAGACCTATCCCTTTGCAAGAATATACCGGGCGCCCGGTGGCAGAATACAGGCCACACGGTCGGCAGCGATCATTACATTTTGTCACTGTCTTTTGAAACGGCCGCCAGCAGGGCGAAGACGGCCAAGGCCCGCATTACGAAGTGGGATAAATTCCGTCAGCTACGCGAAGAAACAGCACCCGACTCCATATTGGATCTCAACGAATGGATCAGGTCACTGAGCCGCGACGTGACTTCGACGACGTACGATGTGGTAGCGCCTCAAGAGCAGCCATCGACAGATTCCCGCCTCTTGCACATGTGGGAAGCACGTGAAAGCCTCACGCATAGGTGGCAGCGCCAACGTCACAACAACAAGCTGCGACGGCGCATAGCGAAGCTCGAACGGGAGATCGAAGCTCACACCTCTACACTGGAGCGTCAGCAGTGGGGCCAGATCTGCAACAGCCTCAACGGCCAGCTGGGCTGCAAGAAAACATGGCACCTGCTGCGACACCTGCTGGATCCCGGCAACACCAAGTCGGCGGCACGTAATCAACTGACGAAAATTATACACCAATACCCAGGCACCGACGCGGAGCTGCTTGCGGATCTCGCCAGCCGGTACATTAACACCTCGAGCCAGAGCGATACGCACTTGCCACACTACGTCGGAGCTCCCAACGAACAGCTGGACGCTGACATTTCGGAGGCAGAGGTCTGCGCTGCGCTACACAAGCTGCGCACGACGTCAGCGCCGGGCCCCGACGGGGTTACGAACAAGGCGCTGCGTAACCTCGACCCGAAGTCCGTGAGAGCAATAACCGAATACATGAACGAGTGCTGGCATACCGGCCGTTTACCTCCTGAGTGGAAACACGCACGGGTGGCGTTCATACCAAAACCGGGCAAGAAACTGAACCTAGAGAATCTTCGCCCCATTTCACTTACCTCCTGCCTAGGCAAGCTCATGGAGCATGTAATATTCTGCCGCTTACAGAACTTTGCAGAGGAACAGGATCTTCTACCACCCACGATGCTCGGTTTTCGGGCACACTTGTCTACACAGGACGTCCTCCTTCAATTACACCACGACCTCTTGCATCCAGACAGTGGTTCGAGCACGAAAGCTTTACTGAGTCTGGACGTCCATAAGGCTTTTGACAATGTGCTCCACGCGGCAGTGCTCGAGAGCTTAGCCGACTTGCAACCCGGCGAACGAACCTACAACTATATCAGGTCGTTCCTCACAGGCAGGACGGTCGAGCTCGCGGTGGGGGACCTGCGCTCCGCTCCCATCCGGCTCGGGAACAGAGGCACGCCGCAAGGCGCAGTCCTGTCGCCATTCCTATTCAACCTCGCAATGCGCACCCTCCCTCCGAAACTGAGTGAAGTCCCGGGACTCAGACACACGCTATACGCCGACGACATCACGCTCTGGACGTGTGAAGGGTCGGACGGCACAGTTGAAGAAACGCTCCAACATGCCACCGACATCGTCGTGCAACACCTGAAGGCAGCGGGATTAGAGTGCTCCCAGCACAAGTCGGAGCTCCTCCTTATCCGACCACCCGACCGAAGCAAGCACAAGTCACCCCCACCTCACATCACGATACGCGTAAACCAGCAGCCAGTCACCCACGTCGAGAACATACGAGTACTGGGCATGATACTGCAGCAGAACCGGCGGAACGGCATCACCATTGACCGGCTCCAGATGACGGTGAACCAGACCATGAGACTGCTGCACAGAGTGAGCGCGCGTAAGCAGGGCATGAAAGAGAAGGACCTGCTCCAACTCGTCCAAGCCTTTGTCGTCAGCCGTCTCACCTATGCACTACCATACCTACACTTACAGAAGACAGAACGAGCTCGCCTCGACTGCATTATACGACACGCATACAAGGTAGCCCTCGGCTTACCAAGACACACCTCCACCGAAAAACTTCTTCAACTGGGAGTTCACAACACCATCGAAGAACTCATTGAAGCACATCGCACATCACAGGTTCACCGTCTTCAAGGTAGCAAGACCGGCCGCTGGATCCTCGCTCGAATGGGCCTCAGAGCGTCCCCGATGGGCAGCGACCCCGCCACCATCCCACCACACATCAGGCGCATGTTCATCATCAAACCCCTGCCCAAAAACACACTCGCCGGCCACCACGACGGCAGAAGAAGAGCGAGGGCCCAGGCACTACACAAGACGTACGGGACCAACTCCGCTGTGGCGTACGTCGACGCAGCCCAGTACTCTGATCGACCCCACACCTACGCCGTTTGCGCCGTTCCAGGCCCAGGACTCAAGGCACAGACAACTTCAAGCTCGCTAAGCGCTGCCACACCCACCGAAGCAGAAGAAGCCGCCATTGCGTTGGCTGTGGCCTCAACTGACGCCTGTATAGTTATGAGCGACTCCAAAACCGCCATAACAAACTTTGCGCGAGGAATAGTGGCACACACTACACTAAAGCTCCTACAGTCACTACAAAACAGTGGAGAACCACGCTCAGTAGAGTTGATATGGGTCCCGGCTCACGCGGGGAATCCAGGGAACGAAGCGGCCCACCAACATGCTCGAGGATTCGTCAGCCGAGCGGTGGGCCTCCCGTACCCGGAGACCTCAAACGAAGTCCTGCACTCATATCACGACATAACCCAGTACTACCGTCTTATGCGACACACTAGGCCCGCACCACACAGTAAACTAAACAAGCGTCAGGAGGTCACCTGGCGCAGGTTACAGACATACTCATATCCGAACCCCTACGTATACTCTTACATTTACCCAGATAGATTAAGTCCGTACTGTCACCTGTGCGGCGAGTTAGCTACGCTCAGTCACATCCTCTGGGACTGCGAAGAGGATCCCCCTCCACCCGCTCTCCTGGCCTCTCCCTCACCTTCATCGTGGGAGGAAGTGCTGCTTAGCTCCAGTCCGGACGTACAACTCCGAGCCGTGGAGCGAGCCGAAGAGGTCGCCGTCACGCATCGCCTGGCGGCCATCTGGCCTTCCTGAGGAGCCCATGAACTAGCTCCCCACTCTGACGAATAAAGTTGTCTCTCTCTCTCTCTCTCTTTCCTCCTTTACTATCACCATATATGTAGAGCAAACGCGCCTTCTTCCGACGCGCGAGAGGCCGTGGGGGAGGGGGAGGGAGGGGAGGAAAGGGAGGCGACGTTTAGCTGCGGCACCAAGTGCCTATTTATATCAGAGGCTCCGGCAACAGTCACCAACGCCGCACGCATTTTGAGCGAACGCGGGCAAAACGCCGACGGCGTCGACAACAGTTCTGCGCGTTGCCGGTGCTGCTGCATGTCCAAGTTTATACAGCTGATAAAGCTAATATCATTACTCCGTATAGCTCTCTACAAATTTGCTATCGCAATTGATGCTTCGCCTTTCAGGTGAAACTGCGACAACTTTTTTTCATGCTCTTCTCGTCGCAAAAAAGAAAATGTCACTACAGATTCATGATTTATAGTTGCCGATAACTTTTCACTATCACCTGCATGCGTAGCACTTAGCCCGTAATTGCAATAGTTACGTATTCTCTGGTTGAAGCTGTAGCGGCTTCTTTCATGGGACACAACATCAGTAATCGAGCAGAGCCACTTGGGAAACGTACCTTAAAAGCAGCTACGTTCGATGCCATGTGCAATTGCGCACAGCTCTCCGTGTCTGTTCCCTCATATAACGTTTTTGGTGCCTTCTCCGCCTCGTGCTTCAAACGCAGACAAAAGTTGGCGCTACCAGAGTGAGTGTGGCTCCGGTATACCGGATTTAGGTTAAAGATATTCTAATGCGAACACAGGACAAGAGAGCAGCGGGTAGCGTTCGCAGCGTGTCTTCACCAGAGCAGCTCAGGCAATCTCTAGCTAGCGCTTCCCCGGACGACTGGCGATGTGGCTGCAGCGCCGGGCCTTCGTCTGCACTACAATCACCCCCCATCGGAAAAGGAGCTATCCTGGCGACTCATGATGAACATAGAATCATGGGGTCGTAATACGGCTTCAGGCGTTGTACGTGCTCGGTTTCACGACCACGACAGCGTTGGTCCGTAGGTGGCGTGACAGGCTCGACAATATAGTTCACAGGCGATGTCTGCGCTACAATATATACATGCAGAAGCTAAAACTACCAAGAGTAAGTTAGCATTACTGCACAGCCGTGAGTACACATCAAGCAATAAGTGATCTTCACAAGGAGCAACGACCTTCTTGGTTGCAATAAATTCCCTTATTCAAGTCCATCGAACGCATTTTGACAGGTTCCTTAGTCCCATCACACGAATGCTAACAAATTGTTTCCGCGCGCCTGCACACCATCTCAAATCGAAGCGTACGTTTACGTTAAAACACACTCCCGTGCAGAGCCTACCACGCCGTGGCCGTATACAAGAGGCGCATTTTCGTGGTGGGCGGAATGCAAGAGCGGAACTACTTGCGCTCCACCATCAGCTACGACATGGACAAGTGCGAGTGGAAGAACGAGTCCTCCATGAACGTTCCACGCGCCTACGTCGCATCCGTGACGCTGGGGGAGTTCGTCTACGCAATAGGCGGACATACCGGTAAGGAACATTTAACTCCAGGCTGTAAACACATTGTGAACATATGAATCAAGAGACAAAGAGAATAGGCACGCTTCGGCGCTATGTAACAACTGATTGACTTGCAGTACACGTCCGTGAGAGAGTTAGTTTTATATGCTCGGAAAGCGGAAATGATGCCCAAGTAAGTGCACACCTATGCATATTGGTCAGAAATATTTGTTGCTACGAGAATTAGTGCTGTATACTATACACTCTTTGTAATGGCAGGAATACTAGGGCGTCGGCTGTGTATGGCGCGGCTGAGCGCGGCCGCGCGGCGATATCTTGAAAGCGATCTACAATGAGTACTGAGTCTAGATGCGCAGAGGGCTGATAAATTTGTGTGCGCTGTGTTCTCGCCGTTTAGTTCGCGCTAAAGGAGTAGAAGCAAAAAGGTAGATTCTGCTGCTGCTGCTGCTGCTGCTGCTGCTGCTGCTGCTGCTGCTGCTGCTGCTGCTGCTGCTGCCGCTGCCGCTGCCGCTGCCGCCGCCGCCGCCGCCGCCGCCGCCGCCGCCACTGCTGCCGCCGCTGCTGCCGCTGCTGCCGCTGCTGCCGCTGCTGCCGCTGCCGCCGCCGCCGCCGCCAGTCTTCCTCACGCTAGCGTTTTGATAGCGAGAGTGTCTGCGGTCATCGAGTGAGATGTGTTCACGTTTGCCTGTACGCGCGTGGTGCCATGCTTGTTCATTTAGTTCGTAAATCAATGCTTTCAAGTTTCTACGGCTGGTAAAGCTACTATCCTCACTTGGTACCGCTAATAATTCGCTATTGCAATCGATGCTTCGCCTTTCAGACAGAACTGCGACGTTTTTTAACCATGTATATACCGCTCTGCGGGTGATTATTACAATATATGTTTTTCCTTTCTAGGACATCTAGAATCGGTGTGCTCACGCGAACCACTTTGCGTATCTAATCCTTTCGCACTGCAAATGTTTGCTCTGTTTGTTGCCTTTGGCGCTTACAATTATCGCTTTCACTGAAAATTGGAACAAAATGAAACCTGATAATACTCCCCAGTTTATTTAATGAGTTCGTTCTACGAGTATGCGCTGATGCTCGCACCATCCAACAAACCAATAGGAAGAATCCCCTGTTGCTCAAGGAAGCAATAAAATCAAACCATAACTAGAAACGGCCCCCTATGGCTCCTTAAAATATAAAAAATGGCATGAATATACCATGCAAACGACCACCTAGTGCGCAAACGTTCTCTGTTGGGTGTACTGTTGTGCTTAATAAGTGTTCGCGCGAAGCTATAGCATCGCGATACAATGACCAAATTTATTGGTACAATAGTCCAACTGAATGTGCTATATTTGCCGACTCTTTCAAATTTTTCAAATTTTCAAATCCGCTAGAAGTCGCGGATCGAGAAAGCACCTGACATGAAACCCGAAACGAAATACCTGAGGCGGAGGTGAGCCAGTGTGCGCGTGGCTTATCAGAGCCGACAGCAGCGCCGCCGCATCTTCCTGAACCAGTCTTGCACGCGTTACCGAAAACAAGTTATCGATTACAGTTACAATTGACTGGGAAGCATGATTTTATGGCGCTAAAGAGACACACGCTCTCAAACCATGTTTTCCAAATGACACCAACTTGCCCATGAAGAAATTTTTTAAGATACACTTACTTCATTCAAAAATGTAAATTATTACACTTACAAATTACTACCCTACGAAAGTAATTGAGAAATGACTCGAAAGTACTCATTAGACCTATGTTACTTTCTTTGGAACTTTTATTGACGTTTCATAGATACAGTAAATAGAACGAGCTGGCCTGGAATTTAGAGTGCGTCCTTTGCAGCCCTCCATATATTGCTTATATGCAGAAACGATTGCTTTAAAAAAAAATTGTCGTGTCATCGTTCCTCGTTTTTGCTGTGGAGACATCATCAGTGATACAGAGAACTGGTTCGAGCAGGAAAAAAGGAGGGAAAAATAGGAATATTAACCAATTAACTCAATGTGCGTGCCGAGGTGCAGAGCGGTGTTGTAACGTACATGTCGATGTTGTGCACAACGCTGCTGTTAATCAGCATCTGGGTCCTTTATGCAGCGCAACGCGTTACTGGGATTGGGACTCGTGGTCGCTGGGACTTAGAGCAGACCTTTCATTCAGCAGTTGGGAGGGGCGCTTGTGTGTGCCGTGTCCTCAGCGTGGTGTCTGCATTTCGTGCCGTTAAAAATATTGTATAGTAAACTTGTATCGGACAGCTAAGCATTCTGGCTGCCACGGCTTCGTCACATTTGACTAAATTTTGTTTAACAATGTGTTGGAGATTTTCATATTCGAAAAAGACAGCGTGAGGGCCTAAGTGTATCTGCACCGAGTCTTTGTTTCATTTTGCTGGAGGCGCGTTGAACTGTCACAACACCTGGCGTCTTCGTACTTTCGACGATCGTAAAACTACGTATGCCGCTAATGCAAAGCATCTTGATTCTGGGCGTTGTAGTAAAAAAGAAAAAAAATCACTGGCCATTCTTGACAGATGGTAAACCAGCGAATGGCAAACTAGACAGATGGCAAACCAGATATAAACAGATGGTAAACCAGATACTAAACGAAATGGTGAAACAGATTCACCGGACAGATGGTAAACCGGCGAAGCTGAAAAGTGGGGCCGCGGTATGAGCCACACGCGATTTTTCTTTGTTTCTTTGTTTCTTTCCTTATTTGTTTCTTTCTTTCTTTGTTTCTTTGTTTCTTTCTTTGTTGTCCCTGGTTCATACCCGCATATCCAGTGCGGGCATGCGCCACACGCGATTTTATTATCGTTAATCGTGACGTAACTGACGAGCATGTGACGTTGTTGATGTCATGACCTATCAGTCATGTTAGTCATACATTCGTACCCTTCCATGCTAATTTTGGTATATGCCAAGTGAACGAGACGCCAGTTTTTGATAGGTTTTCGATAGGTTTATTTCCGCCGGAGGGTTTCTGTGGTCGGACCTCGAGTGTTTCAGCATAGGCTTATACAGCTTCGCTGTCAAAATTTGAACTCTCACTTCTGACAGGTTGACTTCTATTAAATGTTCTTGAGGAGCGCACTTAACTATAATGATTAATGGTGTTTCCTTCTTGGTTAAAGCTATAACAATGGCGGAACAAACCAGTTGAAAAAGATATACCGACAGAGAAATGTCGAGAAACGTCTGCATCATCATCATCATCATCATCATCATCATCATCATCATCATCATCATCATCATCATCACCACCACCGGAAGCAGTAGTAAGAGCAACAGCCTATTTTTATGTCCACTGCAGGACGAAGGCCTCTCCCATGCAGCGATCTCCAATTCCACCTGTTTTGCGCTAGCTGAATCCAGCATGTGCCTGCAAATTTCCTAATGTCATCACCCTACCTAATTTCATACATGGGAAGAAAAGCCAGTATCGGCGATCTTTGGAAGCTGCAATTACACTGTTTTACGCTTAGCCGACGCGGTTACATATGGTGGTTCGCATTGGCATATGCAGGTGTGGAGAGAACGCCTAGCGTGGAGCGCTACTCTCCGCGCACCAGCCAATGGACCGTGGTGTGTCGCATGAATAGGAGACGTAGCGACGCTGCTGCCTGCGCCATCAAAGGTAACAAGCGCGCTCACATGTGAACATTATCAGCCTTCATGACAGTGCTGTAACTCTTCTGTAATCATATTTAGTGGCGAGTTAGGTGGTGAAACCATTACCAGTCGAGATTGATAACGCATCATTTGTGAAACAACGCAGTCACCAAATTCGCAGAAATTGTGCTAAATGAATAAAAATAAGAATGAAACTGGGGGTGTTCGAGAATAGTGAAATTTTTAATCGTATTCAATAATAATCATCGCGGGAAAAAACGCCGCTGAATATCGAATCGATTATCAGATACTTGGCCATTTATTGACGAAGTGGAAGATAGTGGAAGATAGATAGTAAAAAACGCTTATATACATAATTTATTAGACGCATGTAATGCCGTTTGCAACTATAGGCGTCTGGAAGACTGAGGAGATTAAGGTATACGCAAAGTATTTGAGTTACCCGATGCTCCATGAAACAGTAATGAAGACAGTATTCGAAGAAGCGGACAGCATGTCACAAGATGCACGTAGTGTGCTGCACGTTGCGGCAGTGCGCATTGTTTGAACGAGTTGCAAACCTTATGAGAGCGGCCACATAATAATACTGTTTTTCTTAAATTGAAACAGCAAATTCGTGCGCATAGGCTGCCTAAATGCTAGGCTTATTTATTGAATGACTTGAAACTATTGAATTGAATTTATCTGCCCCACGCGTTCACTCACAAAGTGGTCCCTGTCCGCGACAACTGTTGCTTTCGTGCAGCAGAATAATTTGGATCAACTTCCACAAGTATTCTGTTTTCTCCCTCGAGACTCGCCATAAGTGTAGCTATCCAGAAACGAATATTCGATAACTTGGAATAATCAATTCAAGAATTGAATGCGAAACTAACAGCACTGACTTGTCCATTTGTATTAAAAAATGCAATATTCGCATGCTCCTAAATAATACAAATAATATGCCCAAAGAATCCTAGTTGGAACAAAATCGTTTATGACTAGTGCTCTGAATCAAATCGCATTTACGATGACGAAGCGCAGTATTAGTGATGTAGAAGCATTTTGTGTTGGGATATTTGATCTAACAATGCTACATGACGACATGCGCGTAAAGTGATGTAAGGTTGTAAGTGGCACTTTGCAAGTAATATATTCTCGCTGAACATTTCCGTAAGCAAACTATATTGCGCTCTTTCGTACCTTTTAATTTTACATGGAACCATTCACTGTCTATGGAATGTGGAATACCTCTTGTAGACATGCACTGAGCGATAACGTCCTTTACATTGTCATGCTACAATTTCTCTTCCCGAGAATAACATATTAGCTATTGTGGCTTAATGTGCGTCGCACACAGTTGACACGTGGATTTCATATTCGCCAACTCAATAGCAGGAGTAGCTTCGGGTGACCAGTGAATAACGTTAGTAGGACGTTCTGGTGGGCTAGTTGGTTCATAGCTTTTAGAAGTTTATAAACTGCGCAAGAAAACGAAGACACAAGAAGAAAACACACACGACACCACGAGCGCAATAACGTTAGCATTCACAAGGTTGCGGCAACTAACAAGATATGAAAAGAACAACACACAAATTACACAAGAAAACAAGAAATATGATGCTGCTGCGTCATGGTGGCTAAATACAATGTACGCTGAGAACTCGATGTCAAAAAAAGACACGCAAATGGTCGCTCTTGCAGAATAAGGTGGTAACGGTAAATGTATGTTCTGCTCTGATTTCTTTATATGCATTGCTCATTTGCACTTGTGCTAATCGCGTAATCTATTACCATTATGTGACCTAGGGTGCAGGGAGTTACAGCGGTCGGAAGCGAGAGCTTGTGAATATTTATTGACTAGAATGCGCTGGAAAAGTTCTTGTGTTGCATGAGGTATCTTGTATGGAATATAGTTCAAAACTAGAGCATTCAACTTATGATAACTGCCGGTACATTAGACCATTGGTAGTGCACTACAAACACACTCGCGCATTTTATGCGACCTAATTGCCCCTGGTTAAATGAAGCTTCACATTACGGCAAGATCAATGCTGCCACTGTCGTGTACGAATCGTTACCTTGGCGATACGATAACGGTATGCACAGTCTCGACAAAAAGGATAAAGACCACAGGTGTCGCGTAAAAAATATTCACAGAGCACGTCCGCGCGTTACGTATTTAATCAAGGTATTTGTTTGAATTGGTTCACCTATTTATTTGCGTAGTTAACGCACCTTACAGGCCCCTTGGTGGGGCATTGAGTAAGTAAGGCTAAAAATGAACTAACAGCATGAGGAACTCACTTACTGGACCCAGTGACAAATCTAGGAACAAAGGTACTATAAACGAGGAACACCAATAAACCATTCCTAATCAATATTACTACACGATGACAAAGAAAACATAGGCTGAATTGAAGAAAACAGCTGCGTAAGTACTCGACCAATGCAATGCCGCATAAATAGGTCTACATAAATGCATGCGCAGTGTAAATACCCCACCAATGAAACACATGGACAAAGTTCCACGTTGCATGGCTGTGCCATAACATATTAGGTTAACAATAGGGATTTATTTACAAGCGTTAGGTGGAGAGCGCCGAACAGGACAAGGCTGTAGAGCGATCATCGTCTTTCGCCAGCTGATACTCTTCTATCTTTAGTGCACATCCAATGTAATAATTATTTGAACTTTTGCTGACGCCATGGCCTCTAAACCTTTCTTAAGAAATGCACATGCACAGTCACTTTGGGTAAAGTACTGCTTGAAATTTCAAGTCATGAGCTGCAGCTTTCCGATGTTTCTTGAAACAATTCTCTAATCAATAAATGCTGCCAGAGCAATCACATGTGGTCTAAACTCGAAAGCAAACATACATGAGAATAAGCTAAGAAACGCGCATAGATCCCTGAGATGGAAGTTAATGCGCCTAACGTTAAGTTGTATGAAGACGGTAGTGTGGGTGGAGAAGCAGGCAGGGGTAACTAATACACTAGCGTCCTTTTATTGCGAGAGCAATTATATGGACACTCATAGAGGATTTCTTCCGTCGGCGTCGCCGTCGCCGTGAGGTTCCGTATGACGTCAACGGCGATGAAATCATCGCCGCACGCTGGACGCTGTATGTGTGAGTAAAAGGGCGCGAGGGACGCGCGCTTTCACGGGGAGCGAACGCACGGCGGAATGAATGAATGCGGCTTATGCAGGCTTTCGTCATATGCAGTATAACTTACAGCACCCCTTACCTTCACTTACGGAAAAACACAGGGTGCAGAAAAAACGCGCGTTCTGCGCCGTGCTCCCTGAAGGGCTGCAGAATTAAGCGTCTCTTTCCTCCTTTACAATCGCCATATATAGAGAGCAAACGCGACTTTTTCCGTCTCGCGAAAGGCTTTGGGGGGACGGGAGGGAGGGGAGGCGACGTTTAGCTGCGGCACCAAATGCGCATTTATATAAAAAAATTACTGCATCTCCCGCTAATCATGTGTGGATGCGAAGCAGCGGGGAGATGGTTAGCTTGAGCTGGAGATGTTTTTGCGGCAGCGGCCCGAGCGCTCATCGCGGCGCTGCACAGGAGTGAGAATGAGGCGCGCGCGCTCCGTCATTTTCGTACCGCGGAACTACCGTGGCGCCCACAGCGGAGTATGCAGCTTGAGCGGGAGATGGTTTCGCGGCAGCGGCCCGAGCGCTCATCGCAAAGGCGAGAGAATTAGAATCACTGGAAAAAAATTCAGAGTACCGCAAAGGTACGCGGCATGCCGGCAACATTGGGTGGCGGCGGCCATATCCCTTCCAAACCGCCGACGCGCTGTAGCGATGCTAGCGTGCATTGAGTAGCGTTGAGTTAACTGACGGATTTCCACCCTAGATTTCGCGTTCCGTTTTGCGAAACTGGATTATTTTTGTGTTTTTCTTCAAGTGGATGTCCCAAGTGACACCGAGATATCAACGGTAATGAAAGTACTGCGAGATAAGCGACGGAACGTATAAAATGTGCGGCGATGGTTCCGATGCTCTACGTGTCGCTTTAGGGACTTCGTCTTGCGTCAAGTGCTATGTGCAGAGCTGCTGCAAACATACTTGTATGCGCCCAGTGAATTCGCTTGAAAGGTCTTTCACGTGAAAACTGGGCCTTGAGGTTGTGTTGTGCTAAAAACGCAGCTTGACAGCCGATGGAATATGCAGCGGGTGTTTAGGTTGCCTTCATAGTGCTCGTTCGCGTCCTTTCGAAGTACAAAAGCAAGTGAATGCAAACAGCTTACTGCTGCGCTGGTTTATCTGTATAATATGGAGCGAAGTGCGAGCAGTAATTTTTATGTAGATTTATAGAGTTACCTGTCAGGTACTAGTGATAAAACGCCAGTAGCCGCTGCAAGCAAACTTCGCGTCTTGCAGCTACTGGCGTGTTTGCAAATCCGTGCTTGTTATGTTCTCATCGATTTGTCAAATAAGCTCTCTGAAGGTAACGTTGTAAATGACTGGTTAACAGCTTTTAATTCACGCGAAACTCAAGCAGGTATCCGCACACGGCTATAAAGAATGTGTGCGAATGTCTTTTTGTACCTTTGATAACGTGAACCTTTTTGTGCACTAATTTACAATCTGTTCCTGTGTTCTGGAGTATCGTGTTGACATTTCCAGTACTAAACAGTGGTGCGGTTTTCCTATATTTATTTTCGATCGTGCTCCTTTTATTGTATACCCTTTATGTGAATCGGATCATTAACACAAAAAGATATTTTCAAAAGAAAAGTTGCGAAGACAAGGTAAAAACTAGGCTTCTGAAACGGAATTGTAACATTGAGCACTTCCATTTTTTAAATGATGCTCTTATCACTGCACTCATGGCATAAAAAATGTATGCCGGTGTTTATAGAGGTGTTGTACCTGTTGACAAGCACTCATAATCATGCTGTAGCAGGTTTGCAATAAATTACTATTTTACACCCTCCCTGCATAAGGGACACCATACCATTTGTCGCTGAATTGCTTCATGCTGTCAGCAAAATCTGCATTTTCAGAACAGCATGCAGTCACAAAGTAAGATGTGGAGGCAAGCAACATATTTATTTCACAACAGTAATATACGCCACTGAAGAAATATTCTTTATTGCAACACCAAGTTTTCAAACAATAGCAGGCATTCGACAGTGAAACATCTAGCCCGACGGCAGTGTTTAACATTACAACTGCAGAGTTAATTGTGGACAAACAAAGGAAGCCTCATCCTAGAGTCATTATTTCAACAAGGAGACTTGGCCTTCATCAGGGTCCCGAAAAAGACACATGCTCTTGTCGAAACGTTTGGTCTGGGTTGAGGCTTCCATTATTCATCGATTGTTATGCAAGTCTCCATATCTTGTTACCCTTTTCATCTTGCCTGAAGTGCAGAATTATGCTTTTGAGAAACACTGGCACAATGGTAGTCTAGAAGCTCTATTGACACACCTATACACTAATTAAAGAACACGCCATTAAGATTTTGTACCATGAATATCACCCATGTTTCAGTGATCATGCACACTAACAAACATTAGACATGTCAAAAACATTTTATACATTTTGCACTCTGCCATGTAACAAGTAGGTACTAAATATCCTGGAGGTACACCCTCCAGGTTATTACTTATTTTACAGTACTGAAATAAAATTGCTAGGAAAGCTACTGTAACTAGGTCAAATACACATGTTTGAAAATGAGATTTTAAAATATCACAAAGAGCAAGATATGTGGAGTGCCGTCAAGACGAAGTCGAAGTGGCGCGAGTACCGGAGGAGAAGAGGGAGAAGAAGAAGAAGTTCAATAAAATGTAGGAACGGCTTTATCCGTCTCCGTTGAGTTCTTCATATTTTGGCGCAGTCGCAGAGGATTAAAACTAGTTCGCGTTGAGAAGACTCGCCGAACGGGAAGATGGACACGCCGGGTAACTACCATCCAAGTGACAAGAGCGACGCTGACTCGGGCAGGTCTTCTACATCGATCGAGCCGCTCATCGACGTCACCAGCAAGGCAAGCTGACGCGAGTGTCCCTTGACAGAGAGAGGTACGGCTGAATTTCGCAGTTTGATGCACCATGACGAGAACTACTGTCAGACACCGTCCAATGAGTCACCTTCTGGACAGAATGCCATATCTATTATGATTGACTTACTGCAGATTCAGTCAAAGCAGGTTGACAAACAGTCACAGCTCTTGAACATATTCAGCCAGGCGGCATTACACAGAGCCGTTCCAAAAGGTGATGCCATTAAGCCGGACCATTTTGATGGTATATCAACGGCTGCCACTACGTGGATTGGCTTTAATGAATACGCCTGCCAACAAAATCGATGGGATTCGGACGATGACAAGATAAGAAACCTCAGGCCATTTTTGTCGGGAATTGCGAAAAAGTGGTTCGACATGAGAATCTTAGACCACCTTAGTGACACGTGGAGTCAATGGAAACAGAGCTTCCTGACATCGTTTGAAATTAACCGGTTAGAACGGTGGAACAATGCCATTTTGTTTAGACACAAAGTCGGAAGCCTTCAAGAATACTTTTATGAAAAGCGAAGGCTACTCCTGCTCGCTGACGCAAACCTTCCCGAGACATAAATTGTGCCACTGATTATGCTAGGCATGAACAAAGACTCAGAAACAGCTGCTGGCCAGATCTCCTAAGACCGTCGAGGATCTCTTGCTCGCCCTAAATAACGTTGTTGTACACTCCCTTGCGCATGCCGACCGACATCTAACTACACGGAAGAAAACCAAAAATGTTGGTCAAGTGGACGCCAACAGCATAGTAACCCGAGAGCAGATGAACACAGAAGCGAAAAAAATATCACTTGGGAGTGAAAGGATGGAAAGCCAAGTACAGTGTAAGGACAGTGCATCTGTGTCATACAACGGCAGAGCTGTTGTATATTTATTGAAGACTAACATTCTTCATGCCGAAATGAAAATTAATGGCAGAGGCACGCATGTGCTAGTGGACACAGGAGCGTCTGTGAGTCTCATAAATGAGGTCCTGGCAGACAAAAGGGAAATCCGACAAGATAAAGCAGTGGAGGTGCAAAGTTACGACGGCAGCAGAAGAATTCTGCATTACTGGACAACAGTAATTGTTAAATGCCAGAATCGGACAATCGAGGTTAAGGCACTTGTGAGGAATGACGTGAATTTTTCTTTCATACTGTCAAGGCCGGACATGAGGCGCCTTAAGTTAAACATATCTTGGAAAGATGAATTAACTATCGACTCAACTTTAGAAGACAACTGCTTGGCACAATAAACGCAGGTTAGGACGGTGAGAAACGCAGACGAGATACTGACAACGTATCCTGAGCTCATCTGCGTTGGAGCGTACCCTCCTGCGACTCCTTTCCTGGAAGTTCCATTCAAGCTGCGAGACACAAATGTAGTCCGCAAGAAGCCCTATCCGCTATCTCACGAGAAGAAAATATGGCTAAAAACGAACTGCAAAAAATGCTAGATGCTAACATCATCAGGCTCTCGACATCCCCGTTTGCTTCACCTATAACAATTGTGCCTAAGGAGGACGGTACGTTCAGGTTGTGCACGGACTACCGATTGATAAACCGACAGACAGACTTGTTTCCATTTCCTATGCCACGGATCAATGACATAATTAATGAAACTGGCGGATGTGAGTGGTTTTCGCGAATCGATCTCTGCAAAGGTTATTGGCAAGTTCCTCTACAAGAAGAATACAAGAAGTTCACAGCTTTTGTTACACCTATCGATGTGTACGAATACAACAGGCTCCCATTTGGCTGGAAGAACTCGGGCACCTGGTTTCAAAAAATGATGAACAATGTTCTATCTGCTTGTACCGAACAATTTTGTAATGTCTACGTGGACGACATAATTGTGTACTCTAAAACAGAGGACCAGCACGCAAAGCATTTATCACAGGTTTTGGAAGCACTGAGTAAAGCCAAGTTGAAGATCAATGTCAGAAAAAGCGAGTTCTCCAAGCGGTCTGTGGTATTTCTGGGCAGAGTGTTTGACAAGTTGAAGATCGATGTCAGAAAAAGCGAGTTCTCCAAACGGTCTGTGGTATTTCTGGGCAGAGTGTTTGACAAGTTGAAGATCAATGTCAGGAAAAGCGAGTTCTCCAAGCGGTCTGTGGTATTTCTGGGCAGAGTGTTTGACAAGTTGAAGATCAATGTCAGAAAAAGCGAGTTATCCAAGCGGTCTGTGGTATTTCTGGGCAGAGTGTTTGACAAGTTGAAGATCAATGTCAGAAAAAGCGAGTTCTCCAAGCGGTCTGTGGTATTTCTGGCCAGAGTGTTTGACAAGTTGAAGATCAATGTCAGAAAAAGCGAGTTCTCCAAGCGGTCTGTGGTATTTCTGGGCAGAGTTTTTGACGGCCACACGAAAAGCACCAAAGCAGAGTCTGTCGAGAGGATAAAGACATTGCCTCGGCCTTATGATTTGCATTCATTGCGAGTTTTTCTAGGTCTGTCTGGACACTTTCGAGCCTTCATACCACACTACGCCACCATGACGAAGTACTTGACATCTCTTACACAGAAAGGTGCACCGTTTGTTTGGAGTGAACATTTCGAACAAACGTATCAAACACTTGTCAACATCATATCTTCAGATCCGGTCTTGATACTTCCGGACTTCGAAAAACCTTTCGAGCTCTGCACGGACGCATCACTTTATGGAACTGGGGCTGTACTCTACCAACGGGATGACTCACAGCCACCAGCGCGCCAACTCAAGGCTGTGGGTTATTACTCATACACATTTACGAAAGCGCAAGAAAACTACCCTACTACAGAAAAGGAAGCACTTGCAGTGGTAAGGGCTGTAAGGTATTTCCGAACGTATCTTGAAGGTCGACAGTTCAAGCTGTTTACAGACAACAAAGCACTTACCTATCTTCTCAATCTCTCTCAACCGAAAGGCAGAATTGCAAGGTGGATCAACGAACTGCAGCAATTCACATTTGAAGTGACCCACAGACCAGGGGACAAGCTACCAGAAGCTGATGCATTATCGAGGCTGCATATTTCATCAGCAGCAAATACGGAAAAAGTGTGCGCCATCGACATCTGGGAGGGAACAGAGGAAATTCGACCACAGGGCGAGAAGTTTTACGTGCCAGAAACATGCCGGACAAGAATCTTGCGACTTTACCACGACAGCGCCGAATCGGGTGGGCATGACGGATTCTCAAAGAGGTTCAGAAACATAAACCAGCGCTTTACCTGGGAAAGTATGAAAGAAGACGTACACGAATATGTCCGAACTTGCCACCTGTGTCAAATGGCTAAAGCCAAATTCAAACCTAGAGGAAACGAAATGGTCATTCCTGAGTATTCGAGCGTACCCTTTGAAGTCGTCCACCTCGACTTCGCTGAAGCCAAAAAGAAGGGGGAAGGCGTGCGGAGGACGCAGGCTTTCCTTGTCGCCATTGACGAATGTACAAGAATGGCAGCAGCTAAATGTGGAAAGGAGAATGCCAACTCTGTAATCACCCTAATGGAACGCGTCATTTTCAAGACAACTAAAGTATTGGTCTCTGATAATGGACCTGCTTTCCGTAGCGAAAAGCTCAGAAGATGGGCCGAACAGAGAGGCATCACTCTAAGGTTTTCGACTCCGTACCATCCGGAATCAACGCACTCGCAGAAAGGTTAATTCGCGACCTCAAGAAGTATTTGGATTTATACCCTACCTTCCCTGGTGGATGGAAATGTGCCTTGGAAGCTGCAGTGACTCACCACAATAACACCTACACGGAGGGGTTGGGCTGCAGCCCATACTTTTGTTCAAATGGAAGAAGTCTTTGGCTTCCTGCAGATCATCAGTTAGGAATCGCCGGCCGCGTTATTCTTCTAGAGACCCCCAAGACAGCCGAACAGCAAATGAAATATAAATTGGGAATGAAGAGAAACTTCGACAATAGGCACTATCATAAGTTGCCTGTGGTTGAACCTGGAAGTTTTATACTAGTCAAGAAAGGACTGAGTGGCTCCAAGTGCCAATTTAGTGGTCCATGCATGGTCACCAAAACGGCAAGCCAGCAAGGAATCCTCAAGTCAGTGTACTACGAGACTCCGGCGAAGACGATCGAAGTTAGCTCCATTGGAAACATCATCCCGTACCATCCCAGGAGGGATGGAGTCAGAGGCCCCGGAAAATGTGGAGTGCCGTCAAGACGAAGTCGAAGTGGCGCGAGTACCGGAGGAGAAGGAGAAAAAGAAGTTCAATAAAATGGAGGAACGGCTTTATCCGTTTCCGTAATAGTAGATATAGTAATCATGGACACGCACAATAACAAACATTTGACATGTTAAAAACCTTATACATTTTGCACTCTGCCATGTCACAAGCAGGCACTTAATAGCTTACTTGTACAATACAGAAATGAACTTGCCAGGAAAGCGACTGCGACTAGGACAAATACATGTAACTTAGTCTATAAATAGGATTTAAATATATGACAGAGTGAGATGTATTGATTATGGACTTGCACAATAACTGCAAATGTGTTATGAAAATGAAATTATGCATTTCAATCTCTGCCATGTCACGAGCAGGGACTAAAGAGTTAGTTCACCCTCCAGGTTATATGTATTTCTACAGTACACAAACAGAATTGCCAGGAAAGCTACTATGACTAGTACAAATAGACATACTCATCTATCAATAGAAATTTAATATGTCACAGAGTAAGAGATAGTCAATTGCACAGAACTGTAATTTGTAAACAAGCGTCCTGTTTACCGTTTCACGACTGACACAGTAATTAAAACAAATAGATAGTAATAAACAATATTAAAGTAGTAATAAAAACTCAATAAATCAGCAAAATATGGTGATAATGCCTTTTTCACTTGCTAGGAATGATATGTCCATTGCTCTGGGTAAGCAGCATCATAGCTAATACATAAAAATATATTACACTTTAAAATTTTGTCACATTCGACTCTAGGAAATAAAAGCCTACTACCGAGTTTGCACTTCGCTTCTGAAAACTTAAGCTACATTCACATTTCTTTCACACAGTAAGCTGCAGCTGATAAACTACACTGATACCACAGTATTCGTTATGACCAGAGGTTCTCAAGAGCAAACAATTATATAAACCCTCTAAAAATAAAATTGTTGCAATAGCAGGAAGACCTACAGGGACACTAAAGAGAAACACTAACTGAACTTTTACTAATAAAGTAATCTGTCCAAACGATGTTCTTTTGGAGAGTTATCTCTGCAGGCAGTGACCATCCATTGTCGCGGAGGTACTCATAACCTCTTGATCCGTAGGCGAGTCGAGCTTTTAATCACTCCTGTATTGTTTTGTCAGTCCACGCAGATCCCCTCATGGTCCCTAGGCTTTTTGCAGATAACGCAATTGATCTTCTACAAAAATCTTCTTGAAGGACTGCCGCAGGTTTCTGCATTCTTCTTCAGCCTTGGCTCGTTTTTTTCCGTTCCAAGTTGAGTTGCCGTTTCAAAACTAAAAAAC
>NC_051155.1:103716802-103776210 GCF_013339745.2 Dermacentor silvarum | reverse complement strand
TTCTGGGCTAGGCCAGGCATCAATACAAAGCCAAATGCTTGAACTGCATTCTTCGAACTAGAAAAGCGTTCCTGCTATCTCTTACTGATACATCGACCCATCTAGCCAATGTAACATGATTCACATGACAGCGAAAGTTTGCAAACATGGTCACCACACGGCACTAACCTTTACCTATGTCTGTTCTTGCAAGCACTGTGCAATACTGAACATGTGGCCTCTGCGCGTGATTGCACAGCCTGGCAAAGACTGAACAGTTTTCTCAGGCATGAAAAAGACAACCACAATGCCGTAATAGTTCGTCTAATCCTTTACTCACTGTCCTGCCTGTTTTGATCATGCTGTAGGTAAACAAGCGATAGCTTTATTCACCACTTGTGGCAAGAGTGTCAGCAAAGTGAAGGCCACATACAAGAGTGTTACCCTTAATTGATCGCATTTTACATTCAGGCAGTGCTTATCAATTCAATAAATGCAATCCAGAGGATTTAAGACTAGAAATTATGCTTTCAAATATACTGTGAATTTGCTTAGCTGCATAATACACACAGTACCTGCTGTTGTGCATTCCATTGCTGGATTTCCAATCACAGCAGAGCTGTCAGTTCCTCCTAGAAAGTCAGGTGCTCCCTGGGTACCTGGAGTGTCTTCTGGGACCTCAGGTGCTCCTTGGCTCCCTGTTGGTTGTGGTGCCTCAGCTGCATCTCCCAGGATATCAGTTGTCGGCTGGCTGCAGTCTGGTTGCGAGACAGTGCTTGCTTGCAGCGAGTATTGGAGTCTAGGAAACGGTGGCTTTCTGGGATTTTTCTGCGACCGATGCGCAAAAATGCTAGGTATTGCCTTCCACTTCAACTTCTTTTTACCATCGACTCTTAGTTTCTCAAAATCCTCAGGGATGAAATGGTCCTATAGTTTGTCCATGGAGAAAACAAAGATAAATAGGAATGTTAATAAACCTGCCCTGTGACAGTGCTTAAAATATCTAAAGTGTAAGTAGTCCCAAAGAACGCAGTCAGGAAATCTATAGAAGACATTTTGAAGCAACATTTTCTGTATAGACCTGGTGCTTGTTTAAAACACGTTATTCATGGGACCCGTCTCCTTTTACCCTGTAGCTATTTGATGAGTTTGAGTAAGAGGGCTACAAGATTTGGATAAAATAAAAACACCAGTGCTTTTCGTTCGCGCCTTGTTTTCATCCGAAGTATGCAGCTATGCCAATTGCCGAAGCTCAGACGACTGTACTGACACGAGCATTGTTTATCGCTTTCCGGTGACCGTTTCTCACCAGCTATTACTGTGGCAAGGCTATCGCTCAGCGCACTACAACACATCGGTATTTTTTTTTAGAAAACGTACACACGCTAACGTCGCGTAAAAAGCAAATCAGTATTTTATGTGCAATCTAAGCCGTATTCTAGCTATGAATATTTGGCAGATCTTGTCGTACGTGCTCTGAAGTTATCTAATGGATAAACACTCAGTAATCCACTAAATGCTTTAACAACTTTGCTCCCCCTCTGACCACAACACGCTCACTTGAAATGTATGTTTGTTGTTTCCAACCAGCCACGCGAATTGAGCACTGCAGCTTACTTGACATGTATGTACGTTTTCTTGCAAACGCGGCGCGCAAACCGAATGATACAGTGGAGAGCTTGCTAGAAAGTTCGTACTACGATGTTTTCAACAGCACTAAGTAGAGGAGCTTACTTGAAACATAGATACTGGGCGATTTTCAAAAGCGCGAAACAAAGCGAGCCGTGCGGACTGAACAGTTTACTGGAAACGATAGCGCAAAGCAGAGCGGGCCGCGCGAGCCGAAGAGCTTACTTGAAAGATAGGTAGTGGGCGATTTTCAATAGCGTGAAACAAAGCGAGCCACGCGAACAGAACAGCTCACTCAAGACCACGTGTGCTAGCTACATAGTGTTCAATAGCCGCACGTAGAGCGATGAGCGTGAACTGGACAGGTAAAGTTTAGCGGTTACACGCAAGTACAGTCGCTTGAAAGCAATAACTGTCCAGCAAACTAGTTATTCAAGAAACTTACCTCGAACAAGCGGGTGTTCTTCGAGGGCGTGAACTTTTTGCGGCCTATTCTGTGGAGCCACGCAGAACGTCGTTCACCGTCGTCCTTCCCGCGAGGAATACAGAAAAACGCCTTCCCGGACTCCGTTCGGTTGCTGCACCCAAAGGCGCAGCAACGAGGCATGATGATGGGTTATTTATGACGCCTGTGTTCGCAAGCGTTGAACTAAACGGCCAAGTGCTCTCCGTGCGCGGTGAGTACGCTACGGGTTCGACGTGCCAACTGAAAGGGCTTGGAAGAGATATGGCGGCAAAAGGTCATGTGGCACGAGCGCCCCAATCACCGGTGGCCACGGCAGGCGGCGGCGCGCGGAAAACAAATGCGATACTCTAATTTTTCCAGTGACTCTAGAGAGAATGAGGCGCGCGCGCTCCATGGCGCCCCCAGCGGAGTATGCAGCTGTCGCACCACCTGTCGTGCGCGCCACTCCGGATTCCTAGAGAGAAAAGGGGGGAGCGTAGGAGAGGAGAGAGAGGGGGAGGGGACGCACATGCGCTGTGGGGGTGTGGCACTCGGGCGCCGCTCCGTAGAGGATTCCTAGAGGAGAGAAAGGGGGGGGGGGCGCATCGGAGAGGAGAGAGAGGGGGAGAGGACGCGCGTGCGCTGTGGGGGTGTGGGACGCGGTACAAGAGACAGAGCCGCCGGCAAGAAATGCTTCGCATTTAAAACATTACGAGGCGAGAAGGTGGTAAAGACTTCCGACGCTGCTCGACAAGTTTCCCGTTCTGATCTCATAGAAAACCTCCGAGACAGTCCCCAGACGTCCCCCGGCAACAGTCACCAACGCCGCGCGCGTTCGGTGCGAACGCGGGCAAAAAGGCGACGGTGTCGACAATAGTTGTGCGCGTTGCTGGTGCTGCTGAATGTCGAGTTTATACAGCTGATAAAACTACTATCCTTACTCGTATAGCTCTCTACTAAGTTGCTATCGCAATTGATGCTTCGCTTTTCGGGTGTAACTGCGACATTTTTTTATTGCGATAACAATTAAGTGGGCACTCCAAGCGGATTAATGCCGCCGGTGGCTTCGCCGCCGTCGCCGTGAGGTTCCGTATAAAGTCCAAGGGCGATAAAATCGTCGCCACGCGCAGTATGCTGCATGTGCGAGTGAAAGCGCGCGAGGGACGCCCGCTTTCACGGAGAGAGAACGCACGGCGGAGCGCAAACGCGATGTCTTCCGTCGTGCGAAAGGCCGCGGGAGGATGGAAGGGAGGGAGGGGAGGTGACGTTTAGCTGCGGCACCAAATGCGTATCTTGCGACCGGGCGCAAGGGGAACTGGCTACTCAATCTCCCACGCGAATGGAGGAAAGCGGGAAGGCAGCGCGGAAGGGAGTGTGCACGACTTCTACTCTGCCAGCAACTGCGTACTTGTACTTTGCGCGGCTCCGGACCTTGAAAGCGATCTCCATTCGGCTCTTACCTTTGTATGCGCTGTACTTTCGCCGCTCAGTTTCCGTTGAAGCGATTGATCGCACGAACCTTCACTCGCTGCTGCCTCGCGCTTGCTCACGGCAGCGTTTTGACAGCGCTTGTGTGCGGTCATCGAGTGTGATCTATTCATGTGTGCTTGTGCGCGCTGACACCATGCTTGTTAATGGAGTTCGTAGGCGAATGTGTCCAAGTTTATGCAGCCGATAAAACAACTATCTTGACTCCGTATAGGTCTCTACTAATTTGCTATTGCAATTGATGCTTCGCCTTTCGGGTGAAACTGCGACTTTTCTACTGAATATATTTCACTTGGTCCGTTCATGTTCATAGATCAGCTTACTGGTGGTCTGTGAATTTATCAGTCCAGCTACCCAGAGAAGAGGAACTAGAAAGAGAAGAATGTGAAGGCAAATAATGATATCATGTCCTCCATCATTTTCAACACACGAAATGTGGGATCCTGCGTCCCGCGACAAGTGAGGTGTGTCAAGATTGTCTCACAGAACAAGCAACAACCGATGTACTTGCAACACACCACATACCATCATAAGTATTGCACTAACGAAATACGATATTGTCACACCAATGTTCATATTCCCAAGGTAATTCCAAACAACGCTTCGCGGGATTTACCTGAATGCGCTGCATTTTATCGATGAAACTTTGAGCCCATTGTTTTTTGTTATCGACGTTTTATGCCAAGGGAAAGAAAAAGCAGGAAGACAGAGTCCGCAGATCCAACGCGATGTTGATTTCTAAATGACGTGAGCCTCGTTTGAGTTGGCGAGATAGCAGCGGTAGTGGATCGCAAACGCACGGCTGCGTCACCTGTCAGCTGTGACACATGTCCAGTGACCCAAGGTATTAAGCTTGGCAAGACAACAGCAGCAGTTGCCTATTCGCGCACATCTCCAGTGGCACATATTCAGTCTCATATACCCTGCGGGCCAAGTTTCGGTTTACTGGGCAAGGCGGCACCTGCAAAGTTGGAGCAGATACTAGCAAACAGTCACTTTAAAATTATTTTTGTTCTGATATTCTCCGCTTTATTCCGAAGCCATGTATTCTCACTACGCGCAGGTCGCCTGCTGGTGTGCGGAGGTTTCAACGGCCGCCACTGCCTGGAGAGCATCGAGGAGTACATCCCCCAGACGGACACCTGGTCACTCATTCACTCGCTGCCATTCGCTCGCTGCAGCCACCGAATGATCGTGTTGGGCGCGTACGTCTACGTCATAGGTGGTTTCGACGGCCGCCGACGTCTCACATCTGGTAACTGCTCCACGAATAAAGTCGTTGTCCGCAGGATTATATGCAGCTGTCAACGACCATCGCTCTGGCAGCGTGATCCTGCATACACTGTGATGGCAACAGGAAGGATAACGTTTATTGCGTTTGAAGAATCTATACATAGCTCCGCCACATTCTCGCTATTGTGTAACTGCGGCATAATTAATCCGGCAAAACAGTTTACGCTCGAATATAACACGCGAATCTTTCGCTTGCTGAAATATAGGAGAGTTCGCTACTGCAATAGTAAGTGAAACTTGCTACCTGGGCTAGTAACGACGATAAATGTTACAGATTTGTGTATTTATTGCTGAACAGAAGGTGCTGGTCACGGAGACATGATCGGGCAAAATCTAATTCCCGTTCTGTCAAGCCCAATATCATAGAACTGATGGATAGCAGCTAATTAGATACTGAGGAAGCGGCTGTTCGATATAGTCATTTCACGACACGATAAAAGCGTTCGCGTGTTTAACAATCCGAGATCACAATAGCTTAACCCTCGCCACACCATGGTCGGCAACAGCCGCATGCTCCATGGGCGTCCATGAGGGCGTAACAGCTGCGTTCCCCTCGACATTTTCGGCTTTATAGTTGCATTTGATGACACGGTGCAGTCGATGACTGCATCGTGTTGGTTTAGAAAGTCCATGCCTAGGATGACATCCCTGGAGCAATGATGTAGAATTACGAAGCTCGCCGGGTAAGTGCGGTTGTTAACCATGACTCCCGCAGTCCAGATTCCAGCCGGTGTAATTAGGCGGCCTTCCGCTGTTCGGATATCGGGTTCTTGCCAGGCCGTCTTCGCCTTCTTCAACTTGGGGGTGAACGCGCCACTGACGACGGAATAGTCGGCTCCAGTGTCGACGAGAGCGGTGACGTTATGGCCATCGATTAGCACGTCTAGGTTTGTAGACCGTCGTCTGGCGTTGCGGTAAAGTCGTGGTGTCCGATCACGACTGCGTCGGCTCGCTCTGCTGCTGCTACGTCGCGTCGGAAGGTCTTCTTTCGGCGGCGAAGTGTTGTAAAGGCTGTTTCCAGGAGGCGTGCTGATATCTCGTCGTGATGATTCGCGAATCGTCGTCGCCGTCGTCGGCGGCGGAGGATCTTCGACATTGCATCGTACAGGAACCGCACCTCCATCGGTTCCTGCTTTTAGCTTCCCGGGTAAGGGCTGGGAGATCGGCCCCGGGTGGGACCGGTGTACTAACGGTGATGCGGCGAGATGCAGTGGCCTGGTGACGGCGAGCGTGAGGGTCGTCCTGGTTACCACTGGGCTCCGGCGAGGTAGTAGTCGATGTCGAGCGGTCGTTCATCTCGCACTGGACGTGGCGCGTTGATAGCGAATCCCCGTAGTCCCATCGCGCGGTACTTGCAGCGGCGGTAGGTGTGGCCGCCTTCTCAACAGTGGTAGCAGAGTGCGCGGTGATCGGGGGTGCGCCAAACGTCGATCGGTCTTCCTCGGGCCGTAGCGCTGACCGACCGGTGAGCGCGATGGCGTCGTCGGCGGCGGTGGTGGCTGGCGAAGGAATGGCGGCCGCGTTGGGTCCTGGCGCTGGCGCAGAGGGGCAATAGCCAGGCGTGCAGCAGCGGCGTAGCTCATTGTTTCTGGCTGAGGCTGCGGTTGTTCGGGAAGTCCTAGCGGTTGCTGGATTTCCTCCCGTACGATATCGGTGATGGAAGCAACTTGAGGCTCCGACGATGGTAGCAGCTTTTGCAGCTCTTCATGCACGATCGCCCTGATGGTCTCTCGCAGGTCATCGAAAGAGAGTCCTTGGACTTCGGCGTAGTGTGGCGTCGAACGGCGATTGTATTGCCGGTTGCGCATGTCCAGTGTTTTCTCGATTCCCGTAGCCTCCGACAGAAAGTCTTGGACTGTCGTTGGTGGATTCCGTATCAGTCCGGCGAATAACTCCGGCTTGACTCCCCGCATGAGCAAGCGAACTTTCTTGTCCTCGGGCATAGCAGGGGTCAGTGTGCCGGAACAATCGAGTCATTTCTTTGGTGCACATACCGATGCTCTCATTCGGGAGCTGTACACAGTTTCCCAGCAAAGCTGCAGCTCTTTCTTTACGGACGACGCTAGTGAAGGTGTCCAGGAATGCGGCTCGGAAGAGGTCCCAGGTTGTTAGTGTAGGCTCTCTATTCTCGAACCAACGGCTGGACACCTCGGTATTTCCTGCACCCTCGCGAAGATACAAGAAAAATACTATTGGCCTCGCCCCACTGCCGACGTCACCCATTGCGTAAAGACATGCCGAGACTGTCAGCGACGCAAAACACCAGCCGCCAAGGCCAGCCGGACGTGTACAGCCGATCGAACCATCTCGCCGACCGTTCCAGCAAATCGGGATGGACCTACTGGGGCCTTTCCCGACGTCGATGTCCGGGAATAAATGGATCGTCGTAGCTACGGACTACCTCAGCCGTTACGTCGAAACAAAAGCCTTGCCCAAAGGCGGTGCTGCCGATGTAGCCAGATTCTTCGTTTAGAACATCCTCCTGCGTCCCGGTACCCCAGAAGTCCTCATCACCGGCAGAGGTACGGCCTTTACGGCAGATCTTAGACAAGCCATCGTCGGACCACCGCCTACCACCCGCAGACGAATGGCCTCACTGAGCGCCTAAATAAGACCATCGCCGACATGCTGGCAATGTACGCCGACGTCGAACACAAGACGTGGGATGTCATCCTTCAGTACGTGACCTTCGCATACAAAATGGCCGTGCAAGAAACGACGCACATGGCGCCGTTAAACCTTGTCTACGGGAGGAACCCGGCCACGACGCTTGACGCCATGCTACCGGACGTCACCGACGAAGACAATCTCGACGTTGCCACCTACCTGCAGCTTGTCGACGAAGGTCGAAAGCTCGCCCGCCTGCGAACCAGCAGAGGACCGATAACCGAAACTATTATCTTCGACGACGCTACGTCGAGTACCCGCCCGGCGACCGTGTTTGGGTCTGGACTCTGATACGCCGATGAGGATTTAGCGAGAAACTGTTACGACGCTATTTCGGACCCTATTCGACGTATTGTGCGCACTGGACAATGATGTCGTGCCAGACGGCATTTCGCAATCACAGCGGCGCCGCGCACGACCTGAAGTCTTCCACGTGGTGCGTCTTAAGCCTTTCTGCACCCGATGATTTGTTGCTTCGTTGTTGTTTTTTCTTTATTAGGCGTGGTTTTGTTTTTGCTTTCGTGTTTTTAGCATCGGGAAGATGTTTTTAAAGGGGAGGTTATTCACACGTGTACTTGTTTATCTTTCACCGGTGACCGCTTTTCACAGGATAACAAATGTTAAACGTTATCGCTCGGCGCAGGACACGCCTGCATGTATTGGATGTTTCTCGAACGTTATCGATGCTTCTATCCGTGGTCAGTTGACACCGACGCTAATGTAATCTGATTGTATGAGCGACGCGAATTGCCTAGTACTTTCTGGAAGACACGCGGGCACCAGGGATTACTCTGGAACCTTCGATGACACATGTATAAAAGCCGACGCGTTTCGCCGCTGACCAGATTTCGACGATCGCCGGCTATGTTCGCCGCTATCGTTGTGCTTCGAGTGCAACTTGCTTTTGTGGGCACAGGTTCGCCCAATAAAAAGTCCATTTCGTCATTCACAGTTTTGCGACTATTTTCTCCGCCGTCACTACTACGTGGCAATATGAAGGCTCTACTCTGACGATATTGACAGCGCGAGCTTTTTGCACTACTGAAAGATGTTATGACTTCACACGACGGTCTTCAGGTCTCTTACTAGCTGCCATTGTCGAAGTTTTTCGGTTCTATGATTAAATTATTTATTATGCATTACTCCTTGTCTAATTGCTACCCGCAGTCATCTGAATGTATGCCACGGTGGTAAGAACAGTATCGAGGAGATCGCTTGATTAAGGCATCTTCCTTATATGTATATAAGTAACTTCTACAGCACCTCTTTTAAGTAAGCCTTCATTTATATTTCTTTTCGCGAGGAAGTAATTATAGAAACGAACGCAGGCAGGGGGAAGTTGCGGCCGTAATGATACAGATTTCATTGTACGTAGTGTCGCCTTTCTAGCAAAAATGTTTTTCAAAGTATACCATACGATTCCCGTTGACAACAGGCCAAAATTAAAAACATTTCTTTAAACGCGGTTTTCATTGCACAGTGTTCGTAATTGATGTCATACGTGCTTTCCATCAGCCTCACTTTAGGAGCTGTCTGCACCGTTTATTCGTATTTAACCGAGCCTGAAACATTTGTAAACATCGGTGCATCTATTTAATCCTGAAAAGAGCCAGACTGACACGAAAAGTCTGAGGTGTCGATCATTTTTATCTTGGCTTCATTTTTATCTTGAAGCGCGTCACGCGGCCGAGCGAGAATCTGCGCGTCGGCGGCGAGCCGATTCGGAATACCGTGCCTAGCAGCACTTGGCATTTCCTAGCAAAACATAGCCAAGCCTATGGTACCTTCGGCTGACGGCACTCGTGCCGTTTTCAGTGCACTCGCGCGGTGTCTCACGTTCGTCTGGGCGCCACGCGTGTGGTGGCGCACGTACGGCTGGGGCGAACACGACACGAGTGTGCGCCACCGTGCCACCGCGGAGATCGACGGTGGAGCGCGGTGCGATCCTGTCGAGCAGTGCGCGGCAGCAGACGACTAAAAGCGAGCCGTTCAGTTCAGGCGCCATTTTGTAGCAGGCAGTTACGATGTAAGCCGTGTCTCTGCGTGTCTCGCACAAAACTATTTTCGCTGCTAGAATCTAGTAGCTCATCGGTCAACGAAGACCACACAATTGATCTGCGCTGCTAATCAGGAGGAGACTCTGAGGAGAGCAGCCGTCGAAGACGAACATTTCATCACCGATGTAACGGCGTCATACGATAATGAGGTGCATGAAGCTGCACCATCAGTTTCTACGTTTAATGCTGTAACTTTCGTTTCCGTTGTTTCTTTTCAGTTCCGAAAAAAATTAAGGCTAAGTCGGAGTACATGCAAGAGGCTGCCAGCGCAGTTTGCAGGCTCATCCCAGTACCCCAAAAATCATTCGAATGGCAAGAGTCATTCGTCACTTCATATTTCAAGCATCTGTCATCAATAAAATGCTTGACCTTGTTCGCGTCTGCAAATCGCGGCGAGACCAAGGGATAAGTGGCCTGTGTAATAGAGCGTCGTCTGCTTAACTTCGCGTACGGCATGTATCTTGCAGAGGGCGCTACCGTCGCAAACTCCCGTTTGGTGGCTCGCACGTTCGTCTGGCAGGAGCGAAACGTGAAACTCCGGTGGTGTTTGGCGTAATTTCCGCTGCACTGCCACGGTGCCAGGGTGGCTCAGCTGAATGTACCGCTAATAAAACCTGGAATAAGCTAGGTCGATCACCAGCTCCGCTGTTTACTCCAGCCTTGCACCACTAGTGCCAAGCTGCCCACGTTTTTTACCCTACTTCTACGCTATAATATTAAATCACGCTGCAATGTATTATTGCGTATTGCGTGATAAGGCAACATGTTCGAAATTGAATGAAAATTAGTTTATTGACTTTTGTGGAACGGTTAAGAGGAGGGGGGAGTACTTTTAGCCACTTTGTTTATGAAGGAAGCCACACTATTCTGAGCACGCTTTGCTTTGAAAGGAGCCCTGGCAGCAACTTTTTGATATTAAATTATAAATTGCATGTGAAACCGTACACGTCTCACAGCTAGCTAGCAAAATTTGAGCGAATTCGGTGCAGTATGGAAATAACTTTGGTCTCAATGTGTTATATTAAGACTGGGTTATAGCAGCACACAGGAATAAGACAAAGCCGTACGGTGCTGTTCACTGCAGACAAGACGCATAAACGCGAGTGCCCTCTAAGGGTAATAGTTTCGAGAAACGGGACCTGACAAAAAGCGACTGCACTCTTCTTTCAAAGAAAACTCAAAGCTCTGAACGTTGACGACCCGTTTTTGGTGAAAAGCGCAGAGGAAGTCGTAGATTTCCTGCAAGAAAATTCTTACATAGGATTTTTCTGCGTGTTCTTTTAACATAAAGGACTTGTACTACTCTTTGCATCATAATAAACTACTAACTTCCGTGCACGAGTGCATTGATGTCTTCGGCACAGTTGCGTTTCAAAACTCATCTGGGTTATCCATTGAGGGGTTTTTAGATTTGCTTCGATTTTATCTCAACTCAACATATGCAGAAGGGAATGATAGTGTATTTATTCAGGAGCAAGGTGTCTCCATTGGCATGTGTTTGGCGTCCTTACTTAGTGACATATTTTTAGCCCATCATAGCAGAAGCTTGTCAGCTGCATTGATTGATATTAGCGTTTTTAAAGTGTTCAGGTATGTCGATGACTATTTGGTTCTTTTTAATCTGGACGGACCTTCTATACTAGATAAACGTTTTAACGTTTTTTGACTGAATCGACCGCCGAATGAGCACTGCGGTTTTTATATATCCAGATTGAGTACACGGACCAACACACGTGTTGGATATACAAGGTGTTCATTTATAAGTTTTACGGAATTTTTAGAAATCGCCTGTGGCAGGTAGCATAATTCTTATCACTGAGCTGGGTTATTCGATGAGGCGGACATTTGTAACACGAGAAATCGAAACACATATTCAACGAATTAACAAAAATCACTACTTAACTTCTTATTAATTACTTTACGAGACATATTGCAATTCACGAATTGTAGCTGGCGAACTTGTCAGGCGTGTCCACTTGGAATGAATTTCCAGAATGACACCACTTTGGAGATATGCGCCATAAACTCGCCGTATAAAAATGCGCTATTGTTCCACTTAATTTTTTACCAAAATGCTGTTTTATAAAGTGAAGCACAAAAGTAACTGGAATGCCCATGTATTTCGTCCCACACTTTCGGAAATAATATCTCGAAGCTGGTGTCATCCTGGAAATTCATTTCAAGTGGATGCGTCTTGCAATCTCCCCAGATTACAATATGTGTTGTAAAGTAATTAACAAAGAAGTTCATTAGTCAATCTTTGTTAATTAGTTCTATAGCCGAGCCGATGGAAAAGTCCGTGCATCCGGAACGAAATCAGACAGTGTCTCCAGTCAAAATGCGACGTTTTATTGTCGTCTCGGAAATATATAGAAAAGGGGGGAAGGGGGAGATGGGAAAGAAGAAAAGGTGGCATACGGTGCAAGGGCAGCTGCCGCATGCCGATTCGGCTGACGGAACAGCGACAGCATTCCTTTCCTCTTAATAGTCGTAGAGCTCTACCGGCTTCTTCGTACGAGCGGAACGCCGCAGTTGGGGCGGGGCTTCTGAGCCGTCCGACGCGGTACTGGAATCCGGCGCCCTCTCCTCTGTGGCCATCGGGTCTTCCTGGGGTTCGGCTGATGGGGCCCCGGATGTGTCGGCATAACGCTTGCGCACTTGATCTGTGTGTCTGCGAACCGCACCTTCATCTGTCTGAACAGTCACCAACCATGCACCCACAGTAGACTTGATTTTACCATGTGTCCACTTGTCCCCGACTCCGTAGTTGCGGACGTAGATGGTGTCGCATGGGGCGAAACTCCAGGTAGTGTCGTGGGTGGGTTTCCGACGATGTGCTGTCTGGTTTCTGGTTCCTGGATGGAAAAAACATGTCTAGTCTCGTCCACACCTTGTACACCAAAACCAATTCTGGTGAAGACAACCCCGAAGGCTGCGGCGCGTTCCCGTACTAGCAGAAAATTCTAGCCAGGGCAATCCCGAGATCCACTCCAGTCATTTTCCTTAAACCTTCCTTTATAGTTCTGACGGTGCGCTCTGCCAATTCATTGCTCTGTGGATAAGGTGGCGTGCGAATGTGCGTGATGCCTTTCGTACCATAAAGCGGTCAAACTCTGACGCGGTAAAACTGGCGTGCCGTTATCTGAGACCAGTGTATAAGGCAGTCCGAATCTGCTAAACTTCTGACAACGTCCTAGGAGCGTCCGCGGTGTTCTTAGCGGTGGCCTGACGCATCGGTAGAGCTTCTATCCACTTGCTGTGCGAGTCCACAATAACTAGAAGCATACGGTTATTAACGGGTCCCACGAAGTCTATGTGCAGTCGCGACCATTTCTCTTTCGTACTGGACCAGCTTACAGGCTACTGTGTCGGTGGCATGAGTAAAGCTTGTACACAGCTGCGACATTCATCCCCAACACGCTGAATGGCTTTGCCAAGACCGGGCCACCAGAAACTAGACCTTGCCACTGTCTTTATGATTGAAACTGTCTGGTGGGCCTCGTGTAACAGTTTTTAACAGCCTCCCACGAGCATCTTTGGGGATTACTACCCGATGGCCCCAGAACAGTAAACCTCCTTCCATGGACAATTCGTGTCGCCGTTTGTAGTATTCGGACAGTGCCACGTTTCCTACAGGCCGTGGTGACGGCCAACCCTCGATAACATACCGGCAAACACTTGATACCATCTGATCTGCTGCTGTCAGCGCTTTCAACTCCTGGTTTGACACCGCGGGATGGTCCCGTCCGTCGACGGCGAGCACCATGTCATCGCATTCTTCCACTGCTGGTTCCGGCGCCTGCAACATTTGTGGCAAACAGCTCAGTGCATCGGAGTTGAGCATCAGTTTACCGGGTTTAAACATCAATTTATACTTGTAAGCTCCCAGCAACAGAGCCCATCTTTGAAATCTGGCAGCGGCCATCCGGTGATCGCCCCCAATAATACCTAGCAAGGGGCGGTGATCAGTGACCAGCGTGAATTGACGTCCCAGTAGGTAATCCCGGAACCGAGTAACTCCGTACACCAGCGCTAAGGCCTCGCGTTCGATCTGGGAGTATTTCCTTTCGGCTACGGTCAATGTCGAAGATCTAAATCCAATCGGCCTATTCTTACCATTTATGCGATGGAAAAGCACCGCTCCGACGTCATGCGGCGAAGCGTCACATTCCAAGAGTAGCTACCGTTTTGGGTCAAAATGGGTTAAGAACTTAAGACCGGTGCAGTGCAGGGCACATTCCTGGAATTTTCGAAAGCTGGCTTTTCTTTCTTGCCCCAAACCCATTTCGCTCGTTTCTCTAAAAGCCGATATAACGGCGTGAGCAACGTAGACAGATTCGGCAAGAAGTTGTAAAATGTTATCATGCCAAGAATTGATCGCAATTCGGTGACGTTTCCTGGGGCCGGAGCTAGCCTTATAGCGTCAACATTTTTTTTTTCTAGCGGATGCAATCCCTCTGTGTCGATATGGTGACCAAGATAGGTTACTTATGACTCAGAAGATCTGCATATGTCAGCACGAAGCTTGATGCCATGCTCCTTGAAACGATGAAGTACCGCTTCAACGTTCGCAATCTGGTCCCCGCCGTGGCCCACCAGAAAAGGTGGGCCACGGCGCAAGGGCAGCTTCCGCATGCCGATTCGGCTGACGTAACAGTGATAGCAAGTTCATTATGTGTTTCGATTTCTCGTGCTACTAATGTCCGCCTCTTCGAATGACCAAGCTCAATAAGAATTATGCTACCTGCCACTTGATATTTTTAAAAATTCTGTAAAACTTACTTTTGAACACCCGGTATTAGCCTAGATCTAATAAGTCCTTCTTACCGTATAACTCCGCGCATTAAAAACTTCCTAAAAGAAGCATTGCTGAACCTATTTCTTGGACATGTTTTAAAAAAGACATGCTATCGCAGGTATACGCAGCAGAGAGTTTGACGGAACGATGTCGTATACAGAACAGCACTCAGCACACAGCAAATGAACAGACGCAAAAAAAAAATAAAGGTTGCGGTTGTGCCCTACCTACACAGGACGCCACACCACAGGGGTGGCTCGTCAGCTAAGGCGTTGCGCTGTTGAGCACGAGGTCGCGGGATCAAATCTCGGCCCCGGCGGCCGCATTTCTATGGAGGCGAAATGCAAAAACGCCCGTGTGCTTGCGTTGTAGTGCACGTTAAAGAACCCCAGGTGGTCAAAATTTATCCGGAGCCCTCCACTACGACGTGCCTCATAATCATAACTGGTTATGACACATAAAACCCCAGAAAGAAGAACACTGTCTTAAAACTATTGCTAGTCGCGTCAGCACAAAAGCTCCCAAAACACTTATTAGAGTGCGTCGGTTGATAGGCCCGCGCAGGAAATCTGCCGTTGGGTGTAAAAAGAGACATTGAAATCCTTTTGTGGGTTGTGAAGAGGCAGTGGTGTACGAGGTGTCGCTGTCGTGTGGTAAGAAGTACATAGGACCGACAAGACGGTGTCTTAATGACCGCTTAAGAGAGCATAGTTTAAATATGAAAAATTACCGTGATGGTCATATGTGTGTTCACTCTCATGAATATGGCTGCGCTTCTTTGTTTGTGTGGTTTGGCCAGGCACAGTGATAAAGATGTGCGCGAGATTATTGAGACGCAGGCTTCAATAATTTGACCACCCCAATCAAGGTGCATGGTCAAAGTTGTGTAAGTACTCTTTCTATCGACCTGTTAGATGAAGAAGCAGCCTTTTTTGGAAAACTCAGATGGCCGTATTGATCCCCTACTGTGCATGGTGTATAATCGTGGGTTTTCTGTGAATAAATTGTTGAAGTTAGCGCATTGTGTTGTCAACATCTTCCTTCAGCCTTCGCACGCTGGCGCTGAAAATCATATCCAGGAAACGCGCAGTTTGCGTATCGTCAGAAACGAAGGAATTCGTGGAACGGTGTCAAAGAGGTGCAGACCGCATGTCTCTGGGTGTGTACAAGTACAAAACAATAGAAGGCACTCCAGGAAGACGAGGGATGATTTACGTTCGTAGCACAGGAGGCAACAGCAAAGGCACATCGCGGTCGCGGGGCCGGCAGACACAAACCTGGCCAAGCAAATAAGGGGCACATCACGTTTTCCAGCACATCCATCAAATGGCAAAAGCACATACGCACCCTCAGTAGCCGTTAAAACCTACCCGCTATTTGCGCAGACGATGTGGCGACCGGCGGTCCAGACACAATGACAGCGACGGAGCTGCGCAAGCAAGTCCCACGACTGGAGTCGGTAGAAAGAATGATGGCGGCGAAAAGGAAGCATTCGCTGGCTGTGTACATAAAACAAAAGAAAAATTCTGCGAAGAATTCTATGACAATTCAACAGGCAGCCACCTAACGGCCGAGGGACGCTGTGGAGCCCTGCGCACTCCACTTTGGGTGGCCCATGATGTGGCAGGTGTCTCGACGCAATGCGCGATCTGCAGCACAGCAGAGGAAGAGTCCGTAGAATCGTCACAGAATGTCCAGGCATCCACACGTCCACCAAGACCACCTCCTTGGCGGTGGCACTGTGATTTGTGGATGAAGGTAACAGGAACGCTGCAGACACAAAGCCACGAGCCTCAGGCGAAGTCGGTAGCATAGTCGACGCGAGGAAGCGCCGCCTTGAGCACTCGTGGATACATAGAGCGTTACGACCCAGTTAGGTCTGGAACAAAAAATAAAAAGTTTAAAATGAAAATAAGTGTTGATCTAACTTCGTTCTGTAACACGTGAGAAAGACCATTTATTATTTCTCTTTAGTTGATTTTACTTTGCTTCGGCCTACATCTCTTGACGACCCGATAAAAAGGCACAGGCTAAACAGGATCAATATCAGCCCACTTCTCGGCGTCACACAACCCGTTACAAAATGTTGGTGGCACAGGCTTAGAGGCAGCAATTTTAACGAAGCAATCTGTTTACTTCCACTTTATAGCGCAGAAGGAAACGGAAGCAAAAAGCTGCACGAACAAAAACCTCCGTAGACCTTTCTTTTTTCTTTTGATGGCGGCACGCATCAGTTATGCGTGCAAGACATAGACAACATAAACTTGAAATTTCAAATTGAAATTCCCGCTTAAAGAGCGCGCTGAGAGCCTAGTTAACAATTATTTTTATCATATCTGCCGCTCCAACAAGCATAAACTGAGAATAGTCGGACGACAACGGCCATGGCTCGTTAAACTCGCATTCGTCTTATTTCATTGTTCACAGTGGTCCGCAGCCGGACCACAGTTCCACTGAAGTGGCACAGCGTCGCTCACCTGAAGACACCCCGGAGCACCTTCGCCCTCGCACAGCTCGACGACCAGCTGTATGTCATCGGTGGCTACAATGGTGCGTATGCGCATCTCCTTTATATTTTCTGTGGCTGGACTCACTTCTAACTGGCTACACGATGTCTCGTTCTTGCATGCATTCATCTAATTTTTCGTGGGTGATGCCTGCGCTTCCATTGGGTCTGAAGTGTAACCGATTCAAATGTTGATGTCACACGGACACCATCGCGGGTTGTTTTGAACTGCGATTTTAGTGCGTGCCTGAAAGATCGCGGCATAGTCCAACTGACGCTAGGAGGGAAATAAATCGGAGATAACATATTTAATGTGGTTAACACTGAAGGCGTCCTGTGATGCTGTGCTCGTTTCTTTTTTTTTTTTTCCTTTTCACTCGTTTGAGCAGTTATTACATGTAACGTATAAGACAAAATAGCGCACTATTTTTAATAAGATACAATAGCGCACACCGTTTTGCGACTGCAAAATTACACTAAAAGACTGCATTGCGGTTAGAGAATAATTCACGAACGTGGTACGCAATTCGGACCGCATTAGTTGCCCTCCGTCTTTTTCCGCGACCTGAATAGAGAAATAGAAAAGTTATTCGAGAAAAAGCGTTCGATCTGGCTGCTCTGTAGCGAAAAGCGACGAAATTCAGGCTCGGGTTATTCAACAAACTTGAGGAGTCTTGATAGCAGGGTCACGAGAACAGCACATATGTAATAAACGCAACCTGAATGAAAATCATTTCAGAGGCCCCAAGTTATGCTTTCATTAGGCACAGACATGGGAAACAGGGAAGCTTGCACAAACAAACAAACAGATAAAGAAATAAGCAAACAAAAACACAAAAGAGAAAGAGCAATAACATCTCGAACGCCAGAGGTGAGCGCTATCTTAAGGCACATCAAATAACACGTTGGCACAAGCGAAGGATTTATAATGGTTCGTGGTGCGCTGCATCCGTTCAATTATTGCGCGAATATGTTTTACGCTAGAGTCATTCATGGCCTCTGGCACGTCAACCTTGTCCAAGCAATATGGACATTCATATCGCAGGCAAGACTATCGTATCCACCGTAGAGCGCTATTCACCGCTCGACGGCAGCTGGAGCACAGCCCCGTCGCTGAGTGGGCCCGTGAGCGCCATGGCGGCTTGCCTCGTGTCGGGTGCGGCCATTACCAAGAAGCTATCTGTGCGGGGTAAGCTTTCGGTGGAGTCTTAATGCTGTCTAGGCTCTCTGTAATAATACTTTCCGTCGCGTGGCATTCCACTGTCACGTGGCAAAATTTCGCACTCAGTGATTTGTTGTTCTCACCTCTTATTGTGAATGCTTTAGCATGTGCTTTCGTACTTGATAGCGTCATTTCAGCCGTTTCTCGAGTAGAGCACTGCACGGGCTCGGGCTTACCCGAAAGCCCGGGCCCGGCCCGGCCCGTGGGCCAGGCCGGGCCGGGTAGAGCAGTTTTTTCACGGGCTCGGGCCGGGCTCGGGCACGGCGTGTGCTTTTTGACCCGGGCCCGGGCCGGGCTCAGGTTTTTTGACGCGGGCCCGGGCCGGGCTCGGGCTTTCTGCGAGTTATTCTCGGGCTTCTCAACTCTGAAAAACATGTATTTTTCGGTCTCGGGCCGGGTTCGGGCCAGTTTCGAGTCGGGCTCGGGCCGGGCTCGGGCTTAAGGTAAAGGGGTGGCGGGCCGGGCCGGGCGGGTAACGTAGATTATTTCCGGGCCCGGGCCGGGCCCGGGTCTCGCCATAAAAATTCTGATCGGGCTCGGGCGGGCCGCCCAATGTAAGAACGGGCCCGGGCCGGGCCCGGGCCGCAAAAATCGGCCCGTGCAGTGCTCTATAATCTCGAGTATCATTTGCGAGCGAACTAATATCATAGCGCACACACTTAACTTTCCTAGGTCTGAAATCTGTAACAATAGTAACAACAATCTGTAAGAACGAAAAACACTGCGATTGTCCCAAAGTTTACGGCTGTTGCTGATTTGGTTGTGAAGTTTGGAAATCTAGCCGGCTTTTTGAATGGTTTGTTCCTTGAGAGGAGATGTAAGTTGTATAGCATAGAGCACCATAAGCAACTTTATCTAGACAAATACTGCAGGACTTTGACTATCGCTTTCGATGTGGCAGAGATAAGACGCCATGCTTTAGGTTTTAGTGTTACTGACGCTTACATAAAAAAAGAAAAAAGTTCTGTGGCATGTGCGTCTCCTTCATTCTGCATTGGGATTGTAAACCTCTATCAGAAGATGCAGTTTTCCAAATTAGAAAGCAGCTAAGATAATGGCGATTTCACCGATGTATTTATATTATTATACATATCATCATCATCGTTATTTTATCGTAATCATCATCGCCGTCATCACCAGCTCCTTTATGTACTCTGCGGCACGAACGACTCTCCGAGCAACCGCGATCTCGTATTTGTGTCCCCCGACTCCATCGCTACTATACAAGAGCTGTAATTTCATCGTAACATTAAATCTACCGGTTGCGACTGCGTATCCGTTCTTGTGACACCCGGTCCACTTTTCACCTGTTTTTACGCTTATCATAGGACCAGCTCAGCTCTGTTAGACATTCTTTATGCGCTAGAATATCAGCTACCAGCGTTTTCTTTTAGATCAACCCTGCCCTCTTCCTTTCGCAAGACACTTATGAAGCAAGGGGAGCGAGTGTGTGTGCGTTTGGGAGGGGCCGGGGTCACGCGCGTAATTGATATCTTGGGATCACAACACTAAGGTCATGGGAACTGGGCGAAATTATAGTGAAAAGGGGCAGTACAAGAATACAACTGCTTGGAGCTAAGTATCTCGTATTTCGTGGAAATGTTGATTTGCAGCTCAGGAGATTAATTATTATTTACGCAAAATCCGTACTGATCGGCCTTCCATTTACTTTCGGAGTTCATCGATTGAAGGGTGCGATGCGCCGATTAAGCTGTTACTATTAACACTAGTTCTTCTATGTAGAGGGTGCTTTCATTGCAGTAGCAATTATATATGGACCCTCCAAGCGCATTTCTGCCCCGACTGGCCTCGACATTCAGTTTCAAACTGAATCGCATTTTTTTTCGCGTGCGTTTCCATTTAATACAATAGCAGGACAGCTTTTCCAGAACTCCCTGCGCCCTCGTTTTCGATATTGCCTGGACAGATCTTTGAAATTTGTTGATGAATATTGCAAATAAGGTGCAATTTTTATTAGTTAAAAAATGTAGGTACATTAAACTGTAACCACTTCCAATTTTACCATTTGAACAACTGACCTGAAAGTGCTAATTAAAAAGGTAACACATTAGTCATTATCTTCCAGAAGTTCACGTTATTAGCAGCAAAGTATGTCCGCCTCAGTAGTCATAGAGGCATTGCGTAATCAAGGAGTACAGGAGGCATACGTGAATATCTTGGCAAATATCTACAAGGCTTGCACAGTTACCTTGGTTCTCCACAAGAAAAGTAGAAAGTTGCCCATCAAGAAAGGGGTCAGGCAAGGGGACACAATCTCTCCAATGCTATTCAATGCCTGCTTAGAAGTAATCAAGCTCTTAGGCTGTGAAGGCTTAGGAGTGAGGATCAACGGTGAATACCTCAGCAACCTTCAGTTTGCAGATGATATTGTCGTATTCAGCAACAATGGGGACGAATTAAAGCAAATGATTGAGGACCTTAACCGAGAAAGTGAAATAGAGGGGTTGAATATTAATATGCAGACGACAAACATAATGTTCAATAGCCTGTCAAAGGAACAATAATTCAGGATCGCCAGTCAGCCTCTAGAGCCTGTAAAGGAGTACGTTTATCTAGCTCACTTACTCACAGGGGACCCTGATCACGAGAAAGAAATTTACAGAAGGATAAAATTGGGTTGGAGTGCATACGGCGGGCATTGCCAAGTCCTGACTGGGAGCTTACCACTGTCGTTGAAAAGAAAAGTGTATAATCATTGCTTTCTACCGGTGCTAACATATGGGACAGTAACTTGGAGGTTAACAAAGAAGCTCGAGAACAAATTAAGGACCGCACAAAGAGCGATGGAACGAGAAATGTTAGGCCTAACGTTAAGAGACAGGAAGAGAGCGGTGTAGATCAGAGAGCAAACGGGGATAGCAGATATTCTAGTTGACAATAAGCGGAAAAAATGGACCTGGGCCAGCCATGTAATGCGTAGGATGGATAATCGGTGGACCATTAGAGTTACAGAATGGATACCAAGAGAAGAGAAGCGCAGTCGAGGACGGCAGAAAACTAGGCGGGGTCATGAAGTTAGGAAATTTGCCGGCGCAAGTTGGAATAAGCTAGCGCAAGACAGGGGTAGTTGGAAATCGCAGCGAGAGGCCTTCGTCCTGCAGTGGACATAAATATAGGCTGATGATGATGATGCCCGCCTCACCTAAGAACTCCTCTGCAATAAGCCACTTTCAATACGCTCATAGGGTTTTTATGAAAAAAAAATATGTACGATTTAAAAAAATACCCTTTATAGCGGAAAAAATGCATTTCAGCCTTCATGTTTGAGGCAACATGAAGTTCACCGACCAATTCATTAAAAATTGAAAAACTCACCATCGCTTTGGGCACATTGTAAATCAACTTTAGTGATGTCGGATTATAGCGCGACTGCAGTGGTATCTAAAGAATTTATGTGCTCTCGTTTGCTTATTCGTGACAGGTTATCTGTATAACGCACGTACTCCTCTGCGCTCTAGACAAAATGGTCGTACAGTTGGCGTCATCGGTGGGAAGGAAAAAGAAGAAACCAACCGTTGTTTTACTTTGCACTCTGGCGTCCTCCTTTCTTACGAAGTAAAAACTTCCGAAATTCTCCGCGGTTTACTTCTGTTTATGTGCACGTGTCTCGCGATAACACCACGTGATCCCTTTCCTTAAGTGATAACAAAAGGGGGAAAAAGTTTTTCGAGCTTTGCTTGCATTGGCCCAGTTGTGCTAAAATAAATTGTGTGTGGCCGTCACAAAAGCTACATCAATTTCCCCATGCCACTCTCAACTATATTAGCATACTTCACGTCCATTGTTTCTTTTCTAATTGGCGCGTAGGTTCCATTGCTGAAAGGTAGATTTCACGCAAGGAGCTCGCAGGGTCAAAGCAGTACTGCCCTGATACTTTCCACTCTTAATTTTAAGTCTATACATGGGCTTAGTTGCTACGCCCACTTTGGATGGTTCGACGATCTCGCTCAATAAACAGTAGCAGACACCCAGTGACCTACGTTCTCTACTAGCTTGGGTCACTCGGTATGCGCTGGCTGCGGTCTTGCCGAGCAGAAAGAGAGATGAAGGAATGCAGGGATGTTAACCAGTCAAGAATCCGGTTGGCTACCCTACGCTGGGGGAAGGGAGAAGGGGAAGAGAAAGAAGACCGAGGACGGTCTTCTTTATTTACCCGTAAGGTTTGGTTCTTTATTTACCCGTTTATTTACCCGTAAGGTTTGGTGATTATCATTATCGGATGACATGCGGATATGAAGCAGGTTGCAGAAGAAAGCTGTCGCGGACAGTGCAATCATCTCTCGTGGTTTCTGCCTCAATGTTTATTTTGCGTCATATGAGGGACCGGGAACTCGAAACCCTAGAATAAATACTGAGAAGCTACAGAGCACCATAAATAATTGAATATGTCAGCTTTTCTACAACCACTTCCGGCTGTTCCAGTAGGTGACTGTGCCGTGACGTCGGGACGCAGAACCGGGGTCACGTAGGAGCAGGACTTCGCGATGTTTTGGTGCTCACTCGATCGCCTTCTCGACTCCTCAGCAATAAGCCCACTCCCCTGCGCGGGACACGAAACCAAAAATGGCTCTAGGAAAGCTATTATTGTATATTTAGGGCACTCTGAAGCTTGGGCTCGTATTTTTTCTAGGGTTTGCAATGCTATGACCTTCATTTAATGCAAAAAAAGAGAATGAATGGAAAATATCACGTCCGTAGTCTGTTGCCTTTTGCCCATATAGTTCTAATACTTAAGCAATACAACGGCTTCTGAAATTCATGTGCTGCTATGTAAGAACGAGTCGGTGGCTCATAACTGCTGTTTGGCTTAATCATGTTAGGCGTAGTCACTTGGGCACATGGGGCTCTCTTTATGCCTACTTGCAGATTTCAACTTTGTTTTTGACCCTGCTATCAAATTTTAGTGTAACTCAAAACTGGTGCAGGCCAACTAGGTTTACCAGTACGCTGAATGGCAAAGGTTAGTATCAATCACATGGAGTTCCAATAGCATGGTTGCTCTTCCTGTGCAAGTTCCGATTTGGTTCCCGTTTCGTTTTTTTTTTTTTTTGCAGGAACCCTAGAGGTTCGTGACGCAGGCAACGTCGGCTGAACAGGCGCTTCATCATCCATCTGCCAGCAGCGCATGCTGAGCGCTGGAACGTCTGACTACCCCTGAAGGAGCCAAAGTGTCGCGTCCGGAACTCATTCCTGCCTTCCTCTAAATTTCTAACATCTCTGACCTTGATAAGGACATGAATGCGAGATGAAGAGGCGATGAAGGAAAATGGGCGATCGATAAATGGCGTCGGAGCGCATATGTGTAGCTCTGCATCCGCGTATTTGTTAGTGTTTTTTGTATTTGGAGATAAGGTGACTTATGTATCGCACATGATCATACTCGCTCTGTGGTGCCTCTTTTCACTCTTGAAATAAGTTTAAAGAGTGTGCTTTAGGACGCACTATGGCTCCACGCCGTGCATTATACGCAACAAATTGTTATGCAACTGTTTTCAGCGCCAAAACCACATGTGGAATGTCCGTAGTTTCTGAACGTTGTTTGTGAACCGTTTGATGGTTTGTAATCTGGTAAGGCAACCCTTAGCTGTTAGTAAGGGCCGACGTACGATTCAGAGTAGTAATACGTTGCATAGAGGAGCAGACGACTGACTGTATACTCGATGTTTTCGTTGCTTGCTTATAAGACGTTTCAAATAACACATCGCATTTGCTTATGCGCTTAGTTTGCGGAAGCCGTAGCAAGGGGTCCGAGGTTCATTGATAATCTTTGCAACTACCGCTGTCGAGATTTACCCCAGGTTGCTGGCGTCATCGTCCAACTTCGCGATAGAAGACTTGTGCATGCTGCTGTTAAGCACGGCAGAGCATAAGTTTACAATAGTGGTCACAATATATCCATCCCATGGACGATCACAAGCCGCATCCGACGCAATATCGCAGAGCCTATCAGGCTTGAAATTGAAGCTCGTGTTTCTGAGAGAGAATATAGACAATTTGATTGAGGGCGCCGCGATGATGATGATCATTTAGCGGCATCCCCTTCGAAAAGGGGCCATGACAAATAGTCACCTAGCCTGCTTGATTTAATCAGGTATGCTATACATGTTTTTTATCTAGCATTTTAGTATACACCACCTCAATTTTTTTCTCAACATCGTCATTGTACCATTACCTATGACTCCAAGAGATCCGGTCGTATCAATCACGATATTGCGATCATAGCGCCGTCTACCGCATGACACCATGCTGGTGTGTGGCATCGCGCTCGAAGGTGCACAGCGAGCATGATATTGACGAGTTGCAGGTTTTCGTGTTTTCCAGAGTGGTGTACACATTTTTTTGCGTTTAAGAAAGGTCTTAGCGCGTCGTTACTAAGCTTGAGCTACGATATCACCGCAATGTTAAACGGTGGCGTGCCCAGAGTGGCGGCCACAACTCTGCTCGCGATCGAAATAGCATGCGAGTCAAGTATGAATAGTGTAGATACGTAGCACGCCAGCATACGTGAAACGTCTAATTATTGTATGTGTAACCTTGAACTCTATTAAGCTATCATTCAGGTGACAACAGTCAGACATCTCCGTGTGTTATGCCGCAGGCCGCGCCAGCGTAACGTCCCAATCCAGGTAGCTATCAAAGCTCAGAGGTAACAAGTTTGAGTCGGTGTAGCGCTCCTAAAATTTTCGCGGTACAATTTTCAAAGCATTGCTTACTTGACGTCAGCGAATCGAACTTCAGGACTACAAAATAACGCGTCTAAAATGGTCGTTAATAACACGACTGCCCGGAAAACGACCTGGTGACAGTGACCGTGAATATGCGACGATCAACCACACGCGAACCGTTGCAAGAAAACACACACTCTTAGGTCTGAAGTGATGCCTACGCAAGGGCTCTTCGCTGACTCGCGAGAGCTGGAAAACGAAGAACTATTGCCTGCAACTTTATTCTCTGAAGTAATAGAGCGCGCTATGCGGGGCGTTGGCCACAGTGGCTTGCCAGGGAAATGCGGAAGCGCGGAAGAGGTCATGTGGCCAAAGAGCAGTGGGCACACGGCCACACGGTCCTTGGTTACAGAACGAAAAAATTCACCGACGATTACGATGCTCCCTAATGCGAAATTTGAGCGCAGCACCTTAGCTATTTTGAATTCCGCCGCTTGCGTCGCTCATTGTTCAGAAAGAAAGCGTGCACACAGTAATGCGTGGCTCGCGCGGGGCGCATTCTCTAGCGGCGGTGGCGCGAGCGAAATAGCTCATGCGCAGTGGGTCCGAAGCCCACGCCAGCGCTTTGTTTCCATATATGGTATCGGTGGACGCGCGCTTCACGCTTGTCTTAGTAATGGACGTCATCGGTGACAGGTGACGGCACACGCTACTATGACGCCATCTCGTAGCGGGTCGCCGCCGTGGAGCACTGGCAGCTCATGCGGCACTCCGCTTTCCTCACCCTTTCACCATACTATCGTCGTCCTCCGCCGCTTACTCCTCATGCTTTCTCTGTACCCTTGTCCTCGGCTTTCTTCCTCGCCGAGGCCGACACTCAACGAAGGAACGGTCGCCTAAGAGCGGCGCTCTAAAAGAACACGTCATTTTCTTCGTCGGTACGTACGTCCCCGCGGTTAACTTCCACCAGAACGTTGGTTGCTAAGTACGATAATCTTAGAACACATTTGAAAAGATTAACCTTAATGTGCGTGCACCTGGTCCATTCGCACTAGTTGAACGACTCCAATACGCACCTTTAGTTTTTATCACAGGTTGATTATAGGTGCCGAGTTCGTCACCGTGCACTTCCCGGAAACAAAATCTGAACCTACGCGTGATGAAGCCTATGGCTGTTAAGTCATTTGTATTTATGCTGGCAATTCAATAACGACACTTGCCTGCAACCGCAACGGCGGAGTCCATAGAGTAGCCGCGGCTGAAGTTATGCTTCACATTCGCTTCCCAAAGTTCACTTTTACAGCTGAATAGAGCACAGTGATAGCCCGTTGACCTTGAGCCATTTGAAATTGCAATAACCACATAATATATTAGAATCACCGTAATTCGCAATAACACCGCTACCGTTCCAAGCTGCCGCTGGGAGATACTCAGACATATTTTTGTTCCGTATAGGAAACTGTAGGGACGAATATTTCTAAATATTGTTTGCCGAGAATTTGTCATACAGACACGATTTCTGTAAGTTTGATTTCTGTAATTGCCGCAAGCGCCATAAATTATATCAAACGTTAAGTAGAATATTTCACATAATAAAAAATTATTAAGGGAGCTTCAAGCAAGACGGGTGATAGCAAACTATATTTTTTACGTCGCGAGGTTCCTGCAAATGAAAGAAAGAACAATCTAAAATGAACTCTATCAGGTGTTTCTGAATAAGTGCAACATGTTGAGGTGTGCTTTATAGTAAGTAATGATTAAATTGCGCATAATTGAAGTCTATGACATAAATAAGCGCGCTAAAGAAAATATTCGAAGTAAACAAAGATAGCTGAACTATTCCGTTGGGCGTATGCGCCAAGGACGCATTTTTTGATTAAACTTTGCCCTGGAATTTTGTAACACTGCATATACCGATTCTGTAACGAAGCTCGTTCTACCACTCGTGTTATGCGTCGCGCGTTTGATTTGTCAAAGCAACCGTTCTGCAGCACTGCGTTTTTCCAATCAATTCCGAGAAAAGTAAGTTGTACAAAGTAGAACGATTATAAAAAAAAAGAAAACTTATGAAATGATGCATTCGCAAAGCACGCTGAAGATCCAAGGCGCAGAAATAGAGGCAGATGTAAATGCAATAAAGTACGCGCAAGGCTGGCATTGCGACACGCAATGTGTGACACAATGAATTCGGACTACGACCAGGTCAACGAGCGATCGGAAAGGCTATACGAGCGAATGGTTCATTAATGAACACGGGCGCTGACAGCTTACAACCACTTTAGGTAAGTACAGCAAGTTCGTTTTCCCCGAACCTGACGTGTACGACACTGTCACACTACCAAAGTTTCGAGAGAGAAAGCCGCCCTTCCCGCAAGGCCTAACGTTTTCTCCTTTTTTTTCTCCACATAAGGTGAAAAAACCCCGCGCGTAGTGTGGGGATTTTCTCGCTCGATAGAACTCACGCTACGCTCTCGCCCTCATCATCGAACACACCCCAAGGTCGGTTCGACAAGCAAACAGACACCACACCAGAACATGCCAACTTGCCTTCTACGTATATGCTTCTGACGCCAAGCGGTAGAGGAAGAGTTTGGAAGTAGGGAACGGAATGGGGAAAGGTGGGAGGAGGCAGGGTGGCAGAGGACGGGGCATCCTAGGCGCCGGCAGCGGCAGTGGTCATTAAGCGAATCAAGGCGGAGCAGCTGATTAACGAGAACTACGTGACGGCCGTCCTGCGCACCGGATTTCTCGCGACCGCAGCTGTGGTGAACGCTTTGCTGCTCTTCTTTGTTCCTGGCTCACGTCGTCGACGCAGCGCCGCGCCGTGGTCGTGGCGAAAGGGACGAAGTATGTACGTGTGCGTGTGTGTGTGTGTGTGTGTGGGGGGGGGGGGGGGGGAGCGATACGTGGTTTCTCTGTAGGGCCTTGGCGATCACTTTCCTGCTGAGTTTACAGTTCATTGCGTCTACCAACAGTTAGCTGCAGCGGTAGCTGTACAAAGGATACAGCGAGGACAGGCGCCATTTTTTTTTCTTCTTTTTGCACACGTGTTCGCGCTTTGTACGTGCCAGAGAATGTCCCCATGTCTGCGACGGTCAGAAGGGCTTGTGACGACAAACTGCTGATGCTTCTTTCCACCCGCACGTTGCTTTCTCAACTTTCTTAATTGTTCTAGCGGAGCAGCGAGCTCACATCACCGAGTTGGAGGGAACGACGTAGAAAGCTCGGAACTGTCGGAGGGAGAACGAAACAACTTTATTTTGTAAATTTAGCTTAGTAAGGGGTGGCTACCAGGCGATGCCTTGCATCCACTTCCTCGGCTCTTTTGATGGCCCAAAGTTGAACCTCCAGGCTCGGGTGCCGGAGTATTGCTTCCCACTCTTCAGCGAGGGAACGGCCAGGAGATCTGGTGGGGGGGGTCTTCCCCGCAGTCCCACAGAATAGGATTTAAAGAGGCTATGGACCCACATAATGAGCAGTGCGGGCTAGAGCACTGCACGGGCTGATTTTTTCAGCCCGGCCCGGGCTCGTTTTTACGTTGGGCGGCCCGCCCGAGCCCGACCAATAGTTTTATGGTGAGACCCGGGCCCGGAAATATTCTACGTTACCCGCCCGGCCCGGCCCACCAACCCTTTTACCTTAGGCCCGAGCCCGGTCCGAGGCCGAAAAAGACATGTTTTTCAGAGTCCAGAAGCGCGAGCGTAACTCGCTGCACGATACATGCACACCACCAGAAAGTCCGAGCGCGGCCCGGGCCCGGGTCAAAAAGCACATGCCGTGCCCGAGCCTGGCCCGAGCCCGCGAAAAAACTGCCCTACCCGGCCCGGGCTTTCGGGTAAATCTGAGCCCGTGCAGTGCTCTAGTGTGGGCCAGTCAAGTCAGGGTAAAAGTGTGTGTATATTTGTGGATTGTGAAAGGGGTGCGTTTGGAGTCGGCGCCAAGAGACTTCTTGTCCCTTGGTGAGCTTGAGATGAGGTGGAGATTTTATCCGTCCTGCGAGGCGATAGTGTTGTGCAATATCGTGGTATGTGGTCGGTGGCTCGCTGACCAGGACAAAAAAGAAAAAAAATCGGACAACTGTGCGCAAGCGCGTTCATAAATAACGGCGAAGATGACGTTTTCTATCAATATGCACGACAAATGAGGTCGTCCATCTGCATTCTATACAAGAAAAAGATGTTGGCAATGCGAGAAATGACCAGTAAACGAAGGTAAAGAGCACTTGTCAGGACAAAATTTAGTACTTCGTTTTATGGCAGAAAAGAGGAAAAAAAGAGGTGGTTAGATTGAGGGAAATGAAAAGCCGCAAGATGAAAAGCAAGAAGGTCAAACCGACGAGCGTTCGGTTTGTTAATTACGCGATGCATTTCCGGGGAACACTAAATGTTTAAGTAATCGCTTTTGTAGCAAGTCAAACAGGAAACAAAAATCAGCTAGTGAGTTTGTTAAGTTTTCATCAATATAAAAACAAAGAGCATAACAAACTCTTTAGTCCTCTTTCTAGCATGTAGTGCAAAGTAAAGAGTAGATTATCTTTGGACCCTGCTGTCGCCTGAAATGGCTTGATCTTAAGGCTGCGTGGACAGGTTCTATACAACGTTTACGCTACTGCTTATGCGTTAAGTTGCATATTACCACTGCATCGTTTTGTAAGGTGTACAAAATAAATCCAGCTTAATTGAACGGACATAACACCAATCATTTAAAGGTTCAGTGATGCTGTGGTTGCTTTTTGGATCACTTGGGAGCTGTTCTCATGAGCGTTGTTGTGAACACCGCCGGCTGAATATCATCAGTACATGTAAAATATGCTTGGTTAGATTTTTTTTTTTTCAACGCGTTGGTGGTAACGCGCGTGCGCGCTCGTGTATGTGTGTATTTCTGTTCGTATTTTTTGCTAATTATGGTATATGTGTGATACATATAGGAAGCAGATCGTTGCGCGCGCATCAAGGTCTACCTTCTTAGAGGCCCGCCGACGTGTTCTTTCCTGTGCCCAATTTCTCGCCATTTTAGGAAGCGGTATTAAGAGCACAATGATAATGGTAACATTAGAACAGCTTCTGCAGCACAACGGTACCGCGGAAACATGAAGAAGGAGGCGGCGAGGAGTAAAAAACAGTAATTATATTTTTAATCAAGAGACATTTCATGCGTACGCCTGCTTTGGTATAGGATGGGCCGACATAGACTAATGCTTTCCGTTTAATGCGATTAGTATTCTTACATGACTTCCCGCAGTTTCCGGGGAGCTATCTATCTGTCTGTGCGTGCGTGCGTGCGTGCGTGCGTGCGTGCGTGCGTGCGTGTGTGTGTGTGTGTGTGTGTGTGTGTGTGTGTGTGTGTGTGTGTGTGTGTGTGTGTGTGTGTGTGTGTGTGTGTGTGTGTGTGTGTGTGTGTGTGTGTGTGTGTGTGTGTGTGTGTGTGTGTGTGTGTGTGTGTGTGTGTGTGTGTGTGTGTGTGTGTGTGTGTGTGTGTGTGTGTGCGTGCGTGCGTGCGTGCGTGTGTGTGCGTGCGTGCGTGTGTTCAGCTAACCGTTTTCACGCGAGCCTGGGTCACTTGTAGTCCGTGGTCGAATGATCAGCGCGTGGGGCTGCTGTGCTGAGGGAGTTAAGTTCGAGACCAACCCTAGGACCAACCTGGGTCACCGGGTGTGTGGCACGGAGTACCTATGTGCCGCCCTTCATCGACCCTCTTTGACGCCGACGTGGTTCTCTGCGGATGCGGGACTGGGCATGTGGCATGAACATACGTATACCACTCTTGAACTGCTATGATACCAACTTCGGTCACTGGATATGTGTCAGCAAATGTGTGTAGTTCTTGAATGAACATGTTTGAAGCCGACTTCGGTAACTAGGTAATTGCAACTTGGAATGGGCTGATCTATAATAATAAAAAAAAGATCGTTTTAGTTTCTTCGGTACTCCGCTGTATCGATACCACGTCGCCAACAGACTGCGCAGCGTGTGCACTGGGCAGCAACTTGGCCGTAGCAGCCGTGCAGCGGGAGATGAGGAGCCTGGCTGCATTTCGAGTAGCCTATTTCGCGATGGGTGATTTCGACCAGCTGAATGTACGAGAAAACCTTTGAAGTTTCTCCCGTTTTGGGGGAGAATTGAACCAAATTCACGCGGATTCTTCGAGGACAGCAGCCTGACGCTTTAGCAAGCTGTGTCAGAAATGCTCTGGGTATGTGCCAATGAACGTCTCTCCCGGGTGTCGTCCGCAAGCCATGCATATTTCTCATTAGTGGATGTTTGAATATTATTGGGCTGTGGAGGAGGCCTCTTCGGGCCCTCCCATGTGATGTGCTTTAGTGTGGGTGTGTCTGTGCACCACGGGCACGTGGTCACAGGTATTCATCCTGGCCGCGGCGACCGGATTCCATTAGTGACAGTATGCGAAAACGCTCGTCTACCACAAATTGTGGGCGAATGGTAAAGAACCACACGTGGTCAAAATAAATCTGGAGCCCTCCACAAGCACGTTCCTTACAAGCCACTGAGCAGTTCCCGGACGTTATAGCCCACAATTTCATCAATCACGCACATTAAATTTGGGGGCCTCTATCCTAAGGTTTCAGTATTGCGCTTCACGATCAATTCCACACTCTTCTTGCTGACCTAGAGCACTTTGGTCGTGCACCAAGACACGGTTGTTCGCTTCGTCCACATTAGCAGACCACTTTGATTCCGGGGAGCTGACGTCTTACCATAGCAGCACATCACTCTACGTTACCGCGCATTCTCTGCTTCAAAGTGTTTCGAGAGATGTGTGGCAAGTTCAGTAGCACTGCGTACAACTCACCTGAGTCCGCATTGCGTGGAACCAGGTTGCGCAGCAGCTCATTTTTGCTTCCAAAAACGGCAAACGGCCCTGTGGCGCGGCACGTACGCCGGATCACGAAAGCCTCGTCCATCTAAACTGTAGCTTACTTTGGGGACAGGAAAGCCGGGGAACGGCAGTGGTTTGTGTACGTGACCTCGTCTGTAGGTTACGCGTTGCAGGGTCAAACAGGGTGGAGCGCGGCTTGCAATCCGCGACCTTGGACGCTGTGTGCTACTGGCGATTTCTCATGGGTGTAGCTACTTTCGGACACTGATCGCCCACCACGCCTTTTTTTGCCCAGTCCATTTTTTGCGTAGTGATTGCAGCGACATTTCATGACACCCAAAGTTGCAGTAAACAGCTCTGTTTGACCATCATATTCAGTAAAAGAGCGACTTCTGTATTGCTGGCGCTGTGCAGCAATAATGGCGTACCATTGAAGTGTGACTGTGCTTACGCCACAGAACAAGCGAATGCTCATCTACACGTGCTTGATACTCACATAAGCTACTGGTCGCAGCACACAAAAATCAGCGTACTACGGAGAAAGTGCGGTCAACCAATAGACTGAAGAAAGGGGTTACGATACTGTATTTTCGCACAGCACTTCTTCACGTCATGATGTTTTACGTACGCCAAGCGAACACTGCGTGAAATATGACAAACTATCATGCCTATGGTCGTGAATGCTTTGATAGTCTGCAAACTCGTGCATAAGCAGCTCCTAGTGGCATAAATTTCGACCCACTCCTATAGCGTCCTCTGCTGTATTGGCTGCTGACGTTTTCTTACCAATGGCAGCATAGAAGGAGCCACTACTTGCGTAAACAGTGCTTCTCTAAAATAGTTAACGTATTATTTCCGCAATACCTGCTGTGAACTGCTCAGGCTTTCATATTATTCAAACAAGCGCAAGTGGCCGATCAAATTCGAAAAAAAAGGTACGAAAGAAGAGCCAGTTGATACCGCAGCTGCTTGCCTCTTGCGTACTCTCTCTGCGAAGCAAAATATTGTTTATTTCAGACTATGATGACCACCCCTAAAGCGGGGAAGCCTCTTGTCTGCTAGCACCGCTTAATATGAATGCAGAAGGAACTCAAGCTTCACTTACCCCTACTCACTGGGCGCTCTAGGCGCAACCTTTGGTAAACAGAGACTACAGCGGCAAAAAATATGCTCGTGTTTGACAGACAAATACAGCTGTTTGCGCGTTTTAAATTAAAGTATGTGCAAGTGCCACCTCTAGGCATGGTTCTTGCTTATCGCGAAGTTCTTGTTCAGCGACCGATCTACTGGCGAGTGGTCGGAGAATGTTAAAATATTGGTCCGACGACTACAGACAGGTTATCTTTCTCTAAACTGCTACTATTTCTACTTAACAGCAATTAGGCGTCGTATTCAACCAGTAAAAGAATGTAGTATATCCGCAACACTGCCAACCGATGACTCGGCCGACCGCTAGCGTCGCGCCGGCATCATTGCCTTGTTCGTCTAAAGTGAGTGCGGACAGACAAGGTGAGCACGCTCGAATTTGCCAGCTGCTGGGAAGGATTGTCCAATAACTGTATACATTCAGTGTCAGCAGCTCATTGTACTCAGGTTGTCTACGATGAGCAGACGGTGCACCGTATGCCGAGGATCTTGTCACACGCTGTGTATCAACACGGTGGCCACTGCCGGTGGGAGGAGCTTTGAGCTGGAATTTTTGCTTGTCAACTTTGGATAAATAAAAGTACGCCGAGCTCTGAAACTTCTGAATTAAGCGAATGGGTTCTCATAAATTTTGTTGCTGTGTGAAACGTTACTTTGACAGTCGACTATTCTATGCCTCTTTTACGGATGAAGCAGCTTGTCGAATGCAATGTAACGAAGTCGTCTGGCTTGTTCTCATGTTACTATTGTAAAGAACATAAATTATTCGCATATTCATGTTATCAAGAGCTCTGCAAAAAGCTTCGTGTTGAGGGTAAATGTCAGCAGAAGCAAACCCACGCATGCCAACAGAAAATAAAACATTACATGCATTGGCTGCCTTCAGTCAAACACGAGTATATATCCTGCTCGGAATGGACGAATGCCGCGACTGCGCTGGCAAAGCGCCTAAAAAAGGGGGGAGGGGTTTCTAAACTTACATGGAATTCAGCCTCCATCAACACTAAAGAAAAAGTTTACACCTGGGCCAGCTGATTCTTTTATTCTTCGCTTATTCTGCATTTCGCATTTTAACCTGAAATTTCTGCCTCGAAGCCCCTCGCACGGACCACGACTGCCATTTTGATATTGTTTGTGTGACGTCAAGCATTGCGAGGCCATCGCTGCGTCATCTGCTCCAAAACAGCACAAAATCACGTCTTCCTGCGTACGCTTTATAAAGCACCAAACGGCGCAGCAAGAGTGTGGCAGCTGAATTAGGTCACAAGCGCGAGAAAAAAAAATTATGCGTGGTTCTGCTATCGGAAACACCAGAGACCAGCGGAGCTGGGGAAAGCCTAGTAAAGTAGGGGCAAACCACACACTTAGTCTAACTTTTCCTGGGCTTCCCCCATCTCCGTTTGTCTCCTGTGTTTGCTATAGCAGAACCACGCATAATTTTTTTTACATGCCAGGGCAGAGTGAGATTGCCAAGATTATCAAGCTCTCTTCTAGCAAAGCCACAGGAATTCAGAAATCTAATATGAAAAACCAAGTATAATTTTTTTCTAATTCTCCTAAGCTAATCTTCGCCCACACTCATACTTTCTACTCCACATTCACTCATCCTGCTACACTCTAAATAATTCCACGCTTAATTTCACGCTAAACTGTCAATTTAAGCGTGATACGTATGTAAATAAGGCATATATGACGTTTCAAGCACCACGTGACTGAAAATAAGCGCGACAGTCCTTCATGTAAGCGTGGGGACATCACTGCGTGCCATGATTCGGTATGGGGCTCTTGCGTTGCCCAGGGGGCGCTGCAAAAATGGTGCTAAAAAGCGCCCTCAATCCGAAACTGGGTAGTACCAAGCTCGGTCGTCTGCTTCGGGAAGCACGTTTACAATATGGACCCGCCACTTTCGATTGTGTTGTACCACGGCTTGCAGCGAATATAGGGCGCCGAAGATTTTTCCATGGGTGGCATGCTGCGTAAAGGCAAGAAATTATGCAACGCCGAATACGTGTACGCTGTTCAAAAAATAAGCGGCGAAGTTTTAGCGCGGTGTCAATCGCAAGTGAAGCGAGTCACGCACGTGCGAAGTTGAACTTCAGGTAAGGTTTGCAAGCTGCTAGATTCAGGCGCATAAACGCGAGGAAATGCTTTCTATAAATGAATTCACAGCAGCGATAAGCAGACGTGTACGGAACTGCTCGAGCGCACGACGGTACGCGCCGCGACGGCAGCGGTCTTTCAGCATGCCGCGGTGTACGAACTGCTCGAGCACACGATCGTATACGCGCCGCGACGGCAGCGGTCTTTCGACATGCCGCGAAACAGCGGGTCTCGTGCAATCTTTGTTGACTGCATGCCGCTAGACAAGTAATTATGTCTGCGCTGTAGTAGCGGCCATCTCTCCCTTTAGCAATTGATAAATAAGTGATGCAATGCATATAAGCTCTCAGTAACGTACGTACGGGCAAATCGCGCTTTAGCACGAGCTCGTACGTGCGCTGCTCGCTTGACGTAGCTTTTAATGACAGCGCTCGAACATCGATGTACTGTAATCAATACTACCTTGCTGTGCTGCCTCAACGTGCTGGCTTGAGGTCAAGGATGAGCCATTCAACTCTCTAACCTGTGCTGCTAGTAGTGGGGTGTGAATTGTCACCGAATCAGCCGGATCATTTGTGGTCATTTGCACACACCTGGTCACTTCACCACTTCGCACCGGTCGAATTGTTAATTGTCGCTGTGGCCGGGTCTCGAATCGTGAATCACGAGCCATGCCTGCTGCTATGTCGGTCTTCCATTTCGCTTACCCAGCGCGACGAACTGCAGTTATCCAGCGCGCCCGACGCTCCACTTCGTGAGGCCTTGAAGGAAAACGGTAGAATCTGATGTTGGGATTCAGGCCTTCTTGTTCATGGCAGTCCACGATGCAGCAGTAACGACGGTGACGCTTTTTCGAGGCTGTGATAGGTCTCTCCGGATCGGCGTCGCCGATGTCTTCTGCTTCCAGCATTACGGCACACAGAGAGTCCGTTTTCGTATAACTATTGGCTGCGGCCAGCTCGCAGCCTGGTCGCCATGGTCTGTGAGAAGTGACGAGCCTTTTCGCACTCGAAACAGGGCAGAAAAAAGTGCGAATCGACGCAAAACGCGGGCTAGAAACATGCTTCGCCACAGCCAGGGCTCAATACTATCCAAGCTGGTACTACCCAGATGACGGTTTTCGCCGCCACCAGGCGCCGCTACTATACCTCAAACTCCAGCGCAAGACGCCCATAGTGCGAGCGTGAGCGAGTTGCGTACGCCGGAGAAACGCAAATCACGCGATTAAACATCCCACGAAGCGCTCGTGCGGAAAATTTCCACCACGCATAAAAAGATCGGGGAGCGAAATGCAAAAACGCCCGTGTGCTTGCGTTGTAGTGCACGTTAAAGAACCCCAGGTGGTCAAAATGATTCCGGAGCCCTCTACTACGGCGTGCCTCATAATCAGAACTGGTTTTGGCACGTAAAACCCGAGATAGAAGAAGAATATCGGGGAGCCGCTACTTATCACGTGATCTGCACGGAGCGTGGGCGAGGGAGAAAAACTATCTGCGCCTTCTCACCGTCCTGCCGGGAATACGCAACTTTACTTGGGGAGGCTGCCGAAGAGCTTGCTATCGGCCATTTTTTGGCGTGGATTCACCGGCGGCGGGTTACGAGGTTCGTTCATTGCAACTCGTAGCTTTTGTCAGAGTTGGCGTGTATAGCCGTGTTTACTTCAACGGACATCCTTGGCGTGTAGCGCGGGTGGTGCAAGCAATCAGAGTGCGACTGCCCTGAGTTTACGCGAGAAAATCCACCACGGTCTGACGGTTCCGCAGCAGCAGTTCCACATGGATGGTGCATACATTGCGGCTACTCACCTGCCATTCATGGACGATTGCAATATATAGGTAAGTCATGGTTCGTTGTTATTAAATGGTGGCTAATTGTTTATTCTTCATGCTTTACGGTTTCTGCTTGTATCACGTCTGGTGCGAAATTTGCGTTAATGGTGCATATTAGTTGAAAAAGAGAACGTTTTACGCTAGCAGTATAGGTTTTATCGAAATAAAGAGTATAGTCAGCTTCGTGATTTTTAAGAAGTTTGGTAGCCTGACTGTTGAATTCATCTGAATTGTTGTGTTTATTTTGGTCGAGTACTGTTGAATTCATTGTTCCGTTTATTGTGGTCAAGTACTGAATTCGCACGATTATAACGCGAGGATTATTTCAGAAATGTTTGAAGTCGGAACGCGCCTTGCGCGTTATATTCTGGCGCATCATGTGAATATAGTGTGTTTTTCTTTTCTTTTATTTATATATTCCCAAGCTCACCATTCCCTCCGTGCGCGCGCTGCCACTTCGTTACAGCCAAGGGTGACGGACTGGGAGTTGCCACTGTGCATTTTGCACCCTTCTCATGATTTAGAACGCTGTTAGTGACGCATGCATGTGATTACGGCGTATTGATCGCAACATTGAGCAAGATGATCAGCGCTGTTGTGCCAGTGCGTCAAGCGAGTGGTGCATCATCGCGCAATCCGAGAAAGGCTTTGCCGTGCTCGATTGCATCGCGGGCACTTCTGCATAAGGCTTGTCCGTGACCTTGGTGGGTGTCGACAGGACGACGTCGTGCTCGCCGACAGTGACAAAGGCGTCAGCTGTCGTCCTTTGACTTAATTCTCCGATGGCATTTGGCAGTAACGATGAATGAAGCCCTGTGAGCGAGCGCGGTCAACTGTCGTTTCCTATTTCTTCGCAGAAACGTTCGTGTTTTAGTCGTAATGTATTTTTTTTTCTTTTCCGAATATTCCAATAGTTTCCGCCTCGCGTTATCTTTGTGCTCGCGGTCTTTACGTGCACATAAGATATACCTGTCAACAAGAAAATTAAACCTTCCCGCGGTGTTGCAGCCTGAAAGTGATAGAGAATTTTTCACACCTCACTCTGAAAATCGGTTACAGCCGACGTTCTGGCCGGACATTTGTTATTAAAATCTGCGTTGGTCCATGTGAGAATCGAAGTGCGGTATACTGTACCCCTGTGATGGCGGTAGTACTTGGCGCCTAATGTACATGCCCCGTATTACGTACGCTCCCCACTGGTATACGTATATGCTCGGCGGACGTACTGGTGGTTAGAAAGGTTATGCATCGAAGTAAATAATTTCTCACTACGAGCCTATCCTGTCTGGTATTTGGTGAACGTTGGCGTCGGGCAGCGAAGCTAGGAAAAGCGACATCTGATACAACTATTATCATGCGTTCTTCACCACGAAGGGTCAACAGGAGATAAAACGGTGATGAGTAAAGGTTACGAAAAGTGACCATACATCTTTGGGGGTAATTTTAAAAGCATACCGATGGCTGCATTAAAACTGGTTACCGGAAATTACGGTACGAGCGCACTGCAAGCTTCCTGGAGAGTTGTATTTTCTGCAAGTTGCACGAGTGAGGTGGTTCACTGACGTCTCCCCGCTAATCGGGCTAGTTGAAGTGCAAGCTGCTCATGTTATACCACTGCCTATAAAGTGATCAATCCTAACTTTCTCAGTTATTTAACGACTGACAGTAACCTGTATCTCAGAACCGCTGCACGTGGGCTTGCACGCACACGTGCTACCTGCAACCTGAATTGCGCGCTGAATTACGATATCTATTTAGTCCAGCTCCGCATATTTTACATTTTGGGCTTTAAAGAGAGGAACATGAATATACTCTGCCCGTTGCAAATGTACTGATGCAAAATCGGAGTACGTTTTCTTATTTTTACTAAAACGCAGCTTTCATGCTATATTCAGCGCTGTCTATAAACTTGACCTTTAATTATCTTACTACTGCTGGCAAAAGTAATTACAATATCAAGCACCTAAAGTGTAATCGACAAACAACACTGATTTACAGCAACGCAGGGGAAAATCTGATTTCAATGGGTTTTTGAGCTGCTTGGTAGAGTTTTCTTTTGAATGCACAGTCAAAAGGAGAGGCTGTTTTGTCCTGTTCATCGTAAAAGAATATTTACTCCTTTCTTTGTGGATAACCCGAACGTGCGTAAGAGGGCTTCTCCGCTTTTACCGTCGCTGCGCAACTTTATTGGAGAGGATCGTTTTGTTCTTCCAACCACTTAAGGTTTTATTTTTGTTCTTTTTTAACACACCATAGAAGGATAAGCTGTTTCGGGAGCGAAGATATCTGTAAACCACATTAAAAGGCTGATGAAGGCATGATTTTCACTCCGACATCAAGACGCGCTGACAGTAATGCCCACGTATATGCTCAATCAGAAACTGGTAAGGAAATCACTTATATTGCTTTAAGCACCCGATGAAGTCGTTGTTTGATAGTGTTCATAGCTGGTGGTAGCAAAGCAATCATCTGGGCGTTTTTGACAATGCCCGCTTGGTAGAAGAAGAAATAAACTTTATTTAAATTACTTTGCTTTTAATGGCCTCAGGTGTCGGCTCGAAGTTCTTCGACTCGGGCGGCATCCTCGGCTTGCCGGACGGGCCAGAGCTGGTCTTCCAGCTCCGAACTTTTCAGGGCCGCCTCCCAGCGGCGGCGACGCCGACGGAGAAGGTCCCCGGCAGCCCCAGCAGCCGGGTCAACGGAGGGAATGAGCGAGCTCGATGCTTCCTTTAATCCAGTAACGCCTGCCGTTATGGGCGCGTCGCGAACGGCGGCGGTTTCAGTACCGTTGTTGCCGGCACATTCCCAGAGCATGTGTCGCAGCGTTGCTCCGAGTCCGCACGCTTTACAAGCATCAGTCAGATATAATCTAGGGCAACAGTGGCGTAAGACTGCCGGACTTGGGTAACTGTGTGTTTGTAGTAAGCGTAAGTTTACGGCCTCTTTCCTGTTTAATTTAAGGCGGCGGTCCCACTCCGGCGGCACGAGCCCCCCGTTTTCAGTACTTTTGGAGCAACCGTGGCGGCTCTTCTACTTCGGATATAAAGTTGTCGAATATATAATAAAAAGCTTAATTCTTGTAGATTCCAACAATATATAATATACAAAAATTGAATAATTTGATTTAGAAATAAATGTTCAAGGACACGCATGAGATACATGGTTTTTGCAAACTGTGTCTCAGTTGTGACCACATTTAGAAGGAACTACCGCATTTACAGCATTGCAGCTTTCTCTGTAGCTTAGCACATATTCATCTGTTTCTTAGACGCAGCAAAATAAATTTGAATTTTCACTTTTCGGATAAGTTGCTTTTGAAGATTGCCAAATATCGCAAGCTTCTGTTGTAAACAGCCCCGTAACTACACGCTCAAGGAAGCCAAATTTTGGATAAATTAGAGGTCAAGCAGTTTCCATTTATGACGCAAAATTTCATTCATGTGCCTTTATTAGTTTAAAACCGCAGCTTCGTAGCTTTAGTACCTTCCCGCAAAAATAGGCAAAAGTAAAACCAGAATTCTAAATATTGCTTGATTTCTGTCGCATTACTAGGAAAACTACTAAAGGTACATGAATGAAATTTCGCGCACTAGATAGAAATTCCTTGAACTCTAACGTTTTCAAAATTTAGCTTTCTTGAGCGTGTAGTTGCCGGGCTGTTTACAAGAGAAGTTTGCGATATTTGGCAATCTTCAAAAGCAAATTATGCAAAAAGTAAAAATTCAAAATTATTTTGCGGCGTCTAGGAAATAGATACATATGTCCTAAAGCTACACGGCAAGCCGTAATCTAGTAAATGCGGTAGTTTCTTCTAAATATTGTCACCACTGAGACACAGTTCACAAAAACCATGTATGTCATGCTTGTTCTTAAACATTTATTTCTAAATCACATCAATTCAAAGTAGAATTGAATAAAATGAACAAAACCTTAAAAAGTTCCCTTCTCATCACATCAAAAATCCTGAAATTTCCTGATTTCTTTCTGTAACATATAGTTGGAATCTACAAGAATAAAGCTTTCTATGGTATTTACGACAACTTTATATCCCAAGTAGAAGAGCCGCCACGGTTTCTCCAAATGTACTGAAAACGGGGGGCTCGTGCCGCCGAAGTGGGACCGCCACCTTAACGTGCGGTGGCGGGAATTTGTGTCTTTCGGAGTCTGTAGTGTTGTGTGAGGTCTCTGAACGTGGTCAGGCGATCGTCCCACAGCCATTGTGATTGTTGTTGTTGCAGCGTGTCTGTCGTAGTGTCTCGATCCGGCAGATCCGACGCCCCGCACTCGGGCCCGCTTGGTAGTGAAAAATGATGGCAAAGAACTTATGTTCGGAAGTCATATACATATTTTTGTGCTTCAACAAACCGCAGGAAAGGTTTTTCAGGCGTATAGTTCATTTCGTAAGAAAGTGCATTACTTGAAATGAAGGCAATCGTTTTTTCGTGTTGGAGTCCATAGTGACAAGTTCACATAGAATGTCTTCTTGTCAAAATTCTCATTTACATCGTGTTGGAAATTTATCATAACAATGCATTTCTGGCTCAATTTCACTCCGATATTAAAAGGTTGCATCAGATACGTTGCCACTTGAGTTCGAATTTTTTTAACGTCATGTTTATGGAGAGCATATGATCGACTAAAACCAGTTTAAACTATGCGTCTTCCCTAAATGCGTTTTGCACACTGTTCATTAGATTTTTCAGGCCTACTTTGAAAGCGAACTAAACTTTTAAAGTAGAATTGAATAAAATAAACAAAACTGAAAAAGTTCCTTCTCATCGCACTAAAAATCCTGAAGTTTCCTAAGCCATCATACATCGCTTTAGATGCATACCTGAGACCCAGGCTGGCAAAGCATGCGCTCATTACTGTGGTGAGTTGACGATCTTTCTCATATCGCCAGCTTCTAAAAACTTCCAGACTGCAACATTTTAATAGCGGCCAATATCAGCCATTTCAGAAGTGCAATCAGTGTTAGAGCAGTGAAAGAACAAGCGGTCATAGGTACCATTCATACTCTAAAAAACACGTTTTCGCCGATTATACTCTTGTTAGCGCGACATGCTTTTTTTTTCAGGCACCGCCAAGTGATCACATAGGACCTTGCATTGTCTGGGGGGAAAGGAGGCACCTCATCTGCGGCTGTGAAAATCATAGACATCAGTTCTGACACATCCCTAGAAAAGGCACTAGTGATTTGCCTATGCCTCTATTGTATCAAAGATACATCCGGCTGCATAAGGCCAACTGCTTGGCTTCATACAGTCAATTATAAAGCCAGGAAGTAGCACCGAAATTTCATTAGCGCAAATGGGAGGCAACTAATATAAAGACATAAAGTTTTTCAACTATCTGAACTTCTGCTAATTCTGCAAGTTTTGTTTTTAAATATCAATGCCCCCCCCCCCCCCTCCAATGTATCCGATTTTCTGTGAACGAATACCATAAATAAAACATTTACCGAGGAAAATATGTTTGTCACATTCGTTTGACTACTTAGAATACTCGCCTTTATTACTAAAGTAGGCTAGTGATAAATGATTTGGTAAGGCATTAGATAATGCATGATTTGATAATGCTCTCGTGATGACTCTATCCTGCATATACAGCTCGATATCTTGGAACGCGCGGCGCAGCAGAGCACGGTTGATAGGGCATTCCTCCTATTGTGCGAAAAAAAAAATACCGGGGGGCATCTTTACGTTTTACATTTCTTGGTGTCGTTGAAATAAATGTGCCAGGGCTTATACTAAGCGAAGCCCCTTCTTAGTCCATTAGTTTCAGTGTCACCGGCAGGATCGTCTTGCGCAATCTCTGTGCCGCATATTGAGCTTCTACTTCGCCGACCTGCTACCAATGCCATATCGTCTTGGTTCATCACAGTCTCGATGTCGAAGCAGAAGTTGCATATGCTGCGAAGAGCGTGTTGAGCAAAGCTCGCTTCAGAGAAGTGACCCAAGCTGACAAGGTACGCATGGAGAGAAGGGGCGAGGGAGGCGAGGGATGGGGCATGCTCCTTCACCCCATCCCCCTTCCCCCCTCGCCGCCGTCTCTAAGCGTGCAGAATAGCAACACCATATGCGTGGGAGCAGGGGTCCTTATATTACTAAGCGTGAAGAGGGGTTGCTGATCACTCCTAGTAGGCGTGATCGGTAAGTGTGGATAAATATCATGGTTACATCTAAGCGTGTAAAAATAACCGAAACGCACGCTTACATAAGCGTTGATTCTTTTACAGTGTGCTTTCATCTTCGTCCGTCTCTTCTGTGTAGTCTTCTTCAGCTTCTTGACATTACCCTCTAAATGCTTCACACATCTCCTCAAGTTCTTCTTCCCTTTGTTCAGGCATCGGCTCAACTTCAATGGTTGTGGTGGTGGTGGTGGTGGTGGTGATGTTGAAGCAGGTGGGGTTAGCCAGGCATACATAGCCGGCAATTGTATTTGCAGGAAGCAAATGATCTGCAGTCACGGACACCGGGCGCGTTCGGCGCGAACGCGGGGAAACGCGGTCGGCGTCGGCAGCAGCGCTACGCGTTCCACTACCACCTGCTTTACTCCTCCTCTTCACCTCGCATCTATGCTGCGCGATGCTATTTTTATACGCTGCGTTCATTCTCTCTCAGCTCTCTCTCCCCCAGCTCGGCGAAGCGGCGGACGACGAAATGATTATTATGGCGAGGTTCTAACAGCTCCGCTGCAAAAGCACTAACCAGAGGACGGACGTCTGCAGAAACTATCTCAGGCTGACCCTCCAACGCGCGAAAACAAAACCACGCACGCAAAGTGACCAAGACGGAAATAATTGCGACTGCAATCACTTCCGGTGCTTGTAGTACAAAAAAAGGCATGACCTTTGAGATTTTCTTCCGTTAGTTCAAGAAAGCCGTTTTGGAGGTACGAGTTCATTTTGTCACCAGCTATTGCCGTCAGTGTGCTTTGCTGTTTAGGTACAATATAAAACAATAATACAAATTTTCCACCCGACCAAGTGCACTCACATTTTGCCAACTTCCTGTGGGACGCGTAGGGTATAGCATGCAATGCACATTTCAATAAAGTTGTTTGAATTGCATAATCAAACCTCAAAGACTCGCTTACATGGCACCCTATAATACTTATACAGGAGTAGCTGGTAGCACAAGTACAGTGTAAGTATAGCTGCTTAGTTAATACATATTTTTCGTAAAGGATATTATAAGGAATACTGGGTTTACTCTTCATTGAAAAACTAATAATAAAGAGCTACTTCATTTTGTTATATTTGTCCATTCGTAAATCACATGCTCCAATCGGCGTAGTTTCATGCGCCAATACTGTAGCCGGGACTTCCAAAGAACTGATTCAGCTTGCAAGTGAGAGCAACTTCGGCCAGATCGTTCACATACAGGTTAAGTAGTAATAGAGTGTACTAGAATGGGGGAGTGGGTATAGCGAACGCCTTGGCAAGCACCGAGGGTTAAGCAAAAAAAAAAAAAAAAACGCTGAAATTACGGCGGCGCTTGCGTCGCCTTATCCTGAAACTCTGGCTGTTTTGGCAACACCCATTGGCTCAGGCGAGCTCCAGGGCTGAGTGGCTGTCGCATGATCGACGCAGCGTGGTTGTTGCGTCGTTTCGGTTGCTGTTTCTCCATTTCATTGACTACTGGTCGGTGGGGAATAAAATCACTGTTTCCGCCGCCAATTTTCAAAACTATAGATGCAGCATAGTGAAACGCCTATCAAAGCTCCATGCAGCACCGGTAGGGTCTCCGACATGACAAGCGTCCGTCCGGTGCCTGGGGCCGCTCATTCATGTGAAGGCGACGGGGGCCCCACCAACTATAAAACTTAAAAAAAAAGCCTCAGCGGGAAGCCCGCTCCACTGCCCCTATCTAGTACTACGCTGTAGTAGTAAGACGTCTAAAACTGACCCCTGCCGGTCATTATTATATAGGGGGGAATGAACTCGATTCTTCTGTTCATAATTCAAACGATTCCACCGCAGGGCGAACTGATTCCAATTTGTGCCTGAAAATTTCCCAACTTCATTACCCCACATAGTTTTCTGCCATCATCGACCGCGCTTCCCTTCTCTTGGTATCCATTCTGTACCTCTAATGGTCCACCGGTTATCCATCCTACGCTTTAGATGGCCTTCCCAGCTCCATTTTTTCCTCTTAATGAAAGCTAGAATCTCGGCTATCCCCGTTTGCCCTCCGATCCACACCGCTCTCTTCCTGTCTCTTAACGTTAGGCCTAACATGTTTCATTCCATCGCTCTTTGTGCAGTCCTTAACTTGTTCTCGAGCATATTTGTTAACCTCCAAGTTTCTGCCCCATATGTTAGCACCGGTAAAATGCAATTATTGTACACTTTCTCTTCAATGACAGTGGTAAGCTCCCAGTCAGGATTTGGCAATGCCTGCCGTATGCACTCCAACCCAATTTTATTCTTCTGTAAATTTATTTGTCATGATCAGGGTGCCCTGTGAGTAATTGATTTAGATAAACTTACTCCTTTACAGAGAGTGGTGGCGTGTAGCAGAGGTAGAATACCCGGTTTCAAATCTGAAGGTCGTAAGTTCGAGTCCTACTCCAGTCCACCACATTTTCAGGCATGGAGTTGTGCCTGACACCGGCAAGAAAAAATATATTGCCGAGAGCTAGTGGGGCTATACTAGTTCAGGTGCAATCAAACTAGGAAGGCCCACTAAGCTTCATCAAAGTCACTCCCTCACCAGAACAGGAATTGGCCTTCTTGGTGCAGTATTCGGCCACTACCTCCCTCATGACTCTGACTCGCAGGTTGCTGAGATGTTCGCCGCAGTGTTGCCAGGTTTGGCTATATATAGCCAAATTGGGCTACAGGAAAACATTTTTGGCGTCGACTTGGACGAGTTGGCTATGTGGCTATATTTGGGCTACTGAAAATCTGCGACTTGGCTTTGTTTGGGCTATAAGTGGCGCCCTAATCCACGCTCCAGAGGTGGCTCTGATCGGGTAGAAGCAAATCTCGAATGCTATGTTTTAGCTGGCTAAGCGGGCCACGTGACTGTGCGTGTGTGCGTGCGCGAAATGACCCCCCTCCCTCCCCTTCCCATCCTTCCCTGCACCGTTGTCGGAGCCGGTGGCTTTGATCTTTGATGCACTTAATCTTACACCCCGCTTGACCGTAATGCACCCGATCGCAGGGCATCGGGATAAACCTGTAAGTAGTGGTTTTTTTCACAGTACACTGTACTAACATGGCTATGCCCAGGAAGGGAGAGCAGTAACATAGGGTCGGGGCCGTCGGGCGATCGTGGCACCGACATGAAAGAAGGGAAGCACGGGTGGATGACACGTCCCAGTGTGTTCATGGCCATGTCTTAATTCTGGGTGAAGTATTGCGTCGGGTACAACTTTCGACCTACTCCACGTACCTCGCGCGACGAAGTTTCACTGCCATTTTCCTTCTCCTGCTAGATGAATTTTTGTCCAAGCTTACATTCGAGATTCATTTTGATAGGTCGGACGTAAGATCGGAACCTCCTCCGAGAGGAGAATCCAAATATGGGGAAGTGGGTCAAGTATGCGAGAACGTATAAAAAAGAATGGTAGCAAGACCCCGAGCCAAATGTGGCTTCTGCTGCTGTTACTTCTAGATGCATGGTTTTCCCGTAATGTCACGGATGAAGATACTTATTCTGCTATTATCGAAACATGTTTGCCACGATGACATCAGTGCACCACGTCACGTGAACTTCACCCACCGTGTTAGCTTAGCTTGTGAGGTGTCGCGCTGCTGGCTAGAGGACGCGGGTTTGATTCCCGGCCATGGCGGTCGCATTTCGATCAATGCGAAATGCAGGAACACCCACGTACTTAGATTTAGGTGTACGTTAAAGAACCCGAGGAGGCCAAGTTAATCCGGAGTCCCCCACTGCGTCATGCCCCCCAATCATATCGTGGTTTTGGCACGTAAAACCCCAGCAATTATTAGAGAGTTTTGGGGCCCCAAAGAATTAGCGTCGAAGCCACTGCGCACGCGCTGGACGCAAACTGTGTTGGGGTTTTGCGTCTGGCACGCTATTTCATCATTTAGCGGCAGCCCCAAAAGCTGCCCCAAAAGCTTTCGTCAAGAAACATGGCGGCGCCCATAGAAGCGACGGCTCTAACCTAGCACCCAACTGGGCTCGATTCGTGGTAACGCGTGAAGTTCGTAAGCTAGAGAAGTGATTGCGATTATCGCTTTCTCTCAACTAACATGTGTTGTGAAGATTGATTCATTAGGCGCCACTGATTCTGAATTCAATTGTCGATTTCATGGCTCGTAGGCCTAACACGGATTGACTTGGCTGGGTAAAGGTACGTAAAGTTGGTTACTAAAAGCTAAGCGCAACAAGTTGCGTGCTGCTAATAGATTAAGTTATAAATTGTAATTAAACACGAAAATCTAAATTACTCTTATCATGAAGTGGTATATTCTATATTAATATTTATGCCCCTATACGCTAACAGCCGCAAAGCTCTTTGGGGCCCCTAATTTTGGGGGCCCCTATTCTAAAACATCATTAGCACATCGACATGGTTTGCTTTTTGACAGTAACCGGTTTTCACAGTATAACCACTGTAATCAATTTGTTGTTTACCTTTGCTCTTTGTGCGCCGTCGCGGTTTTTACCATTTCGAGCGAGTTACGTTCGGGACGTGCTCGTCGCCGAAAACGACTGTGCGCTTCTTACACTGGTGTGCCGTTTGCGCAGTAATCTTTTAAAGCTTCGCTTACACCAGTTCAGACAGCGAGTGGCATCTGTTGTCTGTCACGTTATTTTAACGCATGTTCTTGCCGTGCTAAGACCTAAGATGACGGCCAGGTTGATGTAAATCGACATATATAGAGAATGTACCAGCTTACCCGGGCCAAGCTAATTGAAAAAAAACGAGAAAACAAGATAGGACGATGAGACAAATAACACGAGGTATCATAGCGCGAAAGACTTGTTTTGGCTCATAAAAAAAGAAGCCGTGAGCACGTCGCAGATCGCTGGACAGCTTAACTTCTACGCCGTAGGCAGATATGACGTGAGAGATCGATGATGCTAACATTATTTTGCGTTCACGACAGCTAAAAAGCAGAGTTCGTAGGTAATATTACTGTAAATAACTAAAAATAATAACTTATTACTATCTGCCATAAAATAAAATCCCCGAATTTGCCCTCAGCAGCGATTCGCTGGAACTTAAGAGCTTCCGGGCCCAACCAAAAAGTGTTCTGTGCAAGCATGATGTAGCTGTTGTTGATGTCAAGGGCCGACCGTCACGGCAGCACTGGACGTTTTGTTCGGACGGGTTGTGCAAAAAAGGATTGCCGTAGTCGAATATGAAAATGTGTGCACAAATAAAACTGCAAATGAAAATGGCTACATTTGGCTACGAAATATTTTGCACTTTTTTGTGTTTGGCTACATTTTGGCTACAACTTCTCTAGCTTTTGGCTACGCCGCCTCGTCGGACCTGGCAACACTGGTTCGCCGTTGATCCTCACTCCTGAGCCTTCCCAGTCTAAGAGCTTGAATACTTCTAAGCATGCAGTAAATAGCATTGGAGAGATTGTGTCTCCTTCCCTGACCCCTTTCTTGATAGGTAACTTTCTACATTTCTTGTGGAGAACCAAGGTTACTGTGCAATCCTTGTAGATATTTGCCAATATATTCACGTATCCATCCTGTGCTCCTTGGTTGCGTAATGCCTCTATGACTGCTGGTATCTCTACTGAATCAAATAGTTTTTTTTATAATCTATGAAAGCCATATAGAGAGGTTGATTGTACTCCGCTCATTTCTCTATTACCTGGTTGATGACATGGATATGATCCACCTGAAGCCAGCCTCTTCTCTTGGGTCAGTGTTGCCTGATTCAAGTCAAGTGTTGCCTGATTCTATTTGAAATTACCTTGGTGAATATTTATACAATCCTGAAAGCAAGCTAATGGGTCTATAATTCTCCAATTCTTTAACGTCTCCCTTCTCATGGATGAGTATAATGTTGGCGCTCTTTCAGCTTTCTGGTGCACTTGAAGTCGTGAGGCATTGCGTATAAAGGGCCACAAGCTTTGAAGCATGATATCTTCTCCGTCCTTGAATAAATCGACTGTTGATCCATCTTCTCCAGCAGCTTTTCCCCTGGTCATGTCTTGGAAGGCCCTTCTAACTTCATTGCTAGTTATAGAAGGAGTCTCTGTATGCTGTTCACCACTACTTCGATTTAAAGTAGCTTGGCTGCTCTGAGCACTGTACAGCTCTGTATAGAATTCTTCCGCTGCTTTCACTATATGTTATCGAAATTAATGATATCACCCTGCTTATCTTTAAGTGCCTACATCTTACCTTGTCTTATGCCAAGTTTTGTTCTTACTGATTTCATGCTGCGTCCATATTTTACGGCTTCCTCAATCTTTTCCACGTTATAATTTTGAATATTTCTTACTTTCTTTTTGTTGATCAGTTTTGAAAGTTCAGCGAATTCCCCCTGATCTCTCGTGTTTGACGCTTTCATGTTATGCACAATATGCACGGTATACGGACGTTATTACATTTCGCCCGAATCAAAATGCAGGCCGCTGCGGGCGGGATTTGATCCCGCGCCTTCGGGCTCAGCAGAGTCCTGCCAAAGCCACTAGGCCACCACGGCGGGCGTATGTAAAAAAAATGCTTGTGCGGAGCGCATTATAGTAAGTTGAATTTGTCACGAAATGAAACGACTTGATAATCAATAGACTTTTTCTAAACAACCATGAGAAATTTGTTATTATCGCCAAAGGCCGGTAACTTGCCCAATGTAATTTTCTTGCCATTTATATAAATAGGTATACTTATGGGCATCTTTATAACGTTTGGAATCTGTCCTGCTTCAAATATCGCACAACAGTGAACGCCAGGGGCGTCTCCAAGGTGCAAATTTGTTTCTTATGTATGTGATACGCATTCCATCAAGTAGTCGTGTTTTTTAGAATAAGATTTTCACTAGTATTGGCGAATTTAGTATACCGTTAATTCGAACAAATGTGCGGAATCCATGTAAATTTTTATTGTATTAGAATCAGTGATACCTGACATTTTCCCTCTAAATATCAAGTGCACCAACACAATTAACTCACTGGCAAGCTGTTTAAGAATAATTATTACCTATGACTTCATATGCGCTACACTTTGATTGCGTACCTGCAAATGAATTCGCGATATTCAAGAACTTTCTTTAACAGTGGATGTTTTTATTCGCTTTACTTTTGTCGTACTACTAGAGCGGAATTTCGGGCTAGTTGATTATTTATGATCATTTTATAACAGCCCGTAAGACAGCCTGTTCAATGTGGTCCTCTTGCTTTACGCGCCGTTATTAGGTTATACTGCAATACTGCTTATTTTCTGCTGAGTTCGGTGGCAGCGCATTGAATTGTGCAAACGATAATGACAAACTGCATCCTTTGCAGCCATTTCAAGAAGCGGCAGAGATAATCTACACTACCATCAAGATCTGTTGCGCTCACCAAGGCTCTACCAGGTGTACGATGATAGCTGGAGCGTTGCTGTGCGCTTCTGATGGCCGACAGGCCTAAATACGGCCCCCTTGAGCCCAGGCGTACAGTTCGGCGGCAGCGCATTGAATTGTGCACATGCTAATGACAAATTGCAACCTTTGCTGGTGAAAAATAGTGTTGATTTGCTTTGAAATCGTCTTTGCAACTCTGTGCTGCTGCCAAACACGCCTGTTGTCGTTGTCTTTTTTGTATGAAAGTATTTGGATTGATACATGTGCTATCGTACAACGTCGCCGGAGAAAAGGAAGGGGGGGGGGGGGGGGTAAGTGATGTAGCAGCCTTATTTGCAGAATTTAAGCGAGGAATGTGTGCTGAACTCAGGGACCTGAAAATGTTTGTTCAGCACTGCAGTGACACGTGTGACGATGTCAAAGTCGTGACTCAGGATCTAAAGGGCCTAAGAGATGAATAAAAAGCTTGGTCTTTGAGAATAAAAACCTAAAAGCTGAAAACAAACAGTTACCTCTGAAATTACAAGAGTTGGAACAGTATCAAAGAAGTAACAACCTTGAGATGAGAGGCGTTCCGGACGAGTGCGACTCTTCAGTAGTCGTTCGAAAAATCTGTGAACTAGTAAGAGAGGCAGTTGACGAGAGGGACATTGATATATGCCAGAGAGTCCTTACTGCGAACTCAACAACCAAGAACGTTGTTTTTCGTATTGTGAGGCGTGCTAAGAGAGAATCAATACTAGCTAAGGCTAAGAAAATGAGAATTGGCACAAAGGACGTTGGCCCGGCTGGTGATAATAGTGTAATTTTCGTCAATGAACATTTGACGCGGCACAACAAACAGTTGCTTGGAGCAACAGCGGTATAGAAAGAGCTCAAATGGAAGTTCGCGTGGACAGCAGGTGGCAAGGTCCTAGCAAGGAAAGATGAAGATACTCGTATCCTGCGAATTTCTTCTTCCAATGACCTTGCAAAAATAAACTAAAGATTGCATCAGCTAATTATAATCTTGCTTTCTCTTTACTGTAGATGAGCACATGTAATGTATACACATCAGATGTATTTAACACCACATTTAGGACCAATAAACTCAACTTCTTGATTCATTTCAACATTAGAAGTATAAAAAAAACAAGCTTGACAACTTACAAATTTTCTTGGAGTCTCTCCTGCTGAGATTTGAAGTCATTGTATTTACGGATACTTAGCTGGCTATTACCGATGATATACCCGTCATTAACAATTACACATGCATACCCTTGGACCGCGTAGGGAAAAGAGGAGGGTGTGTGGCAGTATATATCAATCATCGCCATGTTTATAGTATCATCGAGGAGTACACAATTACAAATGTAGATGTCGTATGCTTAGTTATAAAAAACATCTCAATTTCAGCTTGCTGCCATATATAGGAAACCAGAGGCTTCTAAACGTGACTTCTTAGACTTTCTTGAGCAATTGCTGCAGTTTTTATCAGACAAACAAGTTACTTTTTTTTGTTGGCGATACAAATATGAATACCGTTAGTAATGACCAGTAGGCGATGAATTATAAGAGTGTGATTATGTCATACGGATGTGATAATTTGCTTTCGGCTCCCACACGCATTATTCTTTAAACAGGTATAACCATTGACATCTGTGTTAGGAATATCAATGTATCAGAACTAGTTGGTGGAGTGATAGCGACATACACGATCATCTGCCTGTGTTTTGTGTTACTGCTCACTTCACACGCGGACAACATTTTGAAGTAAGCTAGTATCGAGTGATAAACGACAAATCACTCGAAAAACTTTTTTAGTTGGTGAAGGCAATAAACTAGACTGGCGTGTATGGCTGCAATGAATCTAATGATGATTACGAGAACTCCAGCCCCATAAAGGCTTTTCCTAACTCAAACGTTCCTTGCGTGATGTTTACCACCCCGAGACCATGTAAAAAATATTGGCGAGCCTTCCAGGATTTATTTCCTGAATACTCGGTTTCACACTTCGCAGGGACATGGATTATGAGAAGCTAATGGGAGTAGCCAGTTCTCTGGGACTTAGCCGCAAAGAATCGCTTAGCCTTTTTTGATCGAGCACAAAAAAGAAGCTCGAGAAGCACGCGAAGCGGAAAAAATAAATTTTGTTGTTGGAAATGCCCGAGGTAAACTTGCATCTTCTGTACAACAATCCATTTCAATTAAAAAAAATGTAGAAATGCTAAATTTTTGTGAAGGCGACGGAACAGGCATCTAAAGATGAAGGTGATGAAGAGGCAGCCTTTGCCATCAATAGCAGAGCGCCAGATGCTGCAGACGAAAGCAAGAAATTTTCGGAGGTAGAAACAGTGTCCGAGGAACATAACAGTGTCCGATTGGTCAATTTGAACCGTGACGATCAAATTGACCAATCGTGTGCGGCTCGATGGAACGGACCACCTCCATTCCATTTTGGAACGCGTACAAGATCGCGCCCCTAATCACGGACCGCGGAACGGCATTCACTGCAGAGATTATGCAAGGGGTCTTGCGCTACAGCAACACGGATCACCGGAAGACGACGGCGTACCACCCCCAGACGAACGGACTAACCGAACGCCTCATGAAGACGATTGCGAATATGCTGTCTATGTACGTCGACGTTGAACATAAGACGTGGGACGAAATCCTGCCTTATGTCACGTTCGTGTACAATACAGGAAATCCAGGAAACTACGCAAATGACTCCGTTCGAGCTTGTCTACGGACGACAGCCGACTCGACGCCATGCTGCCACACGTAGAAAACGACGACCTCAACGCCGACGTCCAAGAGTACCTTCAACGTGCGGAGGACGCCTGCGAGCTTGCTCGAGTTCGTACAACGGACCAGCACCTTGTGGATGCCGGACGCTACAACCTCAGACGCCGAGACGCCGATTATCACCCAGGTGATCTTGTGTGGGTTTGGACTCTAATTCGATGACGGGGTTCAGTGAGAAGCTCCTGCGACGGAATTTCGGGCTCTACATAATTCAACGACGTGTTGGCCAACTCGGCTACGAGGTCGTCCCCGACGGTGACTCCGGCACATCACGACGACGCACGCAGCCCGAAGTCGTCCACGTGGTCCACCTCAAGCCTTACTACTGCAGATGACGGACTCTTCATTGTTTGGACTACCGTTTTAGCATCAGACCGATGCCCTTTCAAGGGGGGGGGGGGGGGGGTGTAATGCCGCGAACAATGCCTTCTGTATTGTTTTCTGATGTGTTTTGTTGCCAGCGTCTGGGCCGCCCCCGGTTGTATTGTCTGTGTTCGAAGCACGGTGTAAGAACATTTAGGTGTTGACACTGCGCGAGCGCGAGTGTCCAGAATATGTTGGGCAGTGCGCGAGCGCACCGAGTAGCTCTGCTGCGAGCCTATAGATGGTACTGCGGTCAGCGGTCCCAGCTTAACGGCGCAGGTGGCTTGACATTGCTCTGCCTCCCCTAAATTTTCGTTCATAGTGGAGCGAGTAAAATTCAAAGCGCGAAAAAAATCGTTATTGCAGATTAAAGTGATAAGTGTATCAGGCTTAATGCTTCGCTAACATGAAGGTTTTTGTGCAGGGCGTGGATGACGTGATACGGATCGATCGGGCAGTACTCAAAGCCCACTCAAGTTATGCTCGCGCGCACAATTTGTTTTGTCCTGTCTAGCCTTTCATCCACGCATAAAAAAGATAAAATCGTTAGCCTACAACATATGCTCTGGCAGTGTCCTGCGTTACGGGATACGTCACTCACTAGCGAACAGGGCTGGGACGAGGCCATGTCAAGTACGGAACTCAAGCTCCAGTCCATGGCCGTCCAGAGGGCCCGTGAAAGAGCGGAGAGGCTTGGCCTCCCGATTCCGACATGGGAGCAGCCAGCGGCGAGCCGGGGGCCCCAGCGGGTCTCCGCCGGCTAGTCCCTCCGGACCTCAATAAAAGTTCATTGTCTGTCTGTCGTTAGCCCACATGCTATCCCTCGATCAGAAGAATATAGTGAATGCACCGGAAACTGTTGTTTTTCATGCCTATCACTGCTTCCATTCACACTCGGAAAACCGTTCAAGCATCGTGCGCGAATTTAGTGTGGCCGCGATATCAATTAAGAAATGAAACGGCGCAAGCTTTCGATATGCAACGCACTAGAGAAGGTGGCTGTTCATGGCTAGAACTTTGATTAGAATGCACATCTGCTATGTAAAAGCTCTCAAATGGGAATTTATTAGGCGGGACGAATGCAGCGTCTTATCTTGGATTACAGCATGACTATAATACAGTTTACTGGTGAAAACCTGAGCAAATGCCTTTTTATTTCAATTCTAGTCAACATAGACCGTGTATATTATTCATTTGGCTTTCGTCCATCGAAGACTGAGTGACTCTTGCAGGATCTAAAAAAAAAGAGGTGACTTTCTTTTTTCTTAAATTGCATATGATAATGTACCAATGTAAGCGTGTTTGACAATGCATGCTACAGCCTGTCCTCAAATACACTTACACGCACCACACAATAATCTCATAGACCTTTTATTTTAATTTTTTTGCAAGGACACAATACAAACACATTGTGCATGAAGCAGCTCGATAATAGGAGATAACCATCCTAGAAGCTTACGCTTTCATACACTCCCACAATGCAAAAATGTTGAATAACACATGCAAGCAGGTAATATCCATCACACGCGCATTGTAAACAAAGTTTAGCAGCCAAGATGAAACAAATTTGAAAACTAGGCACACATCTGCACAGAAAATAGTATTATACAGGGTGCACAAACATTTAAAAATATGCAAATGTCACGTAGCTGGACAGAACCAAGGTAATGTCGTTTGCCGTCCCTTGGAGATACTCAGATTATTTCTTGCATTCCGTCCTAATTACATAATTAGTCTTAATAAATAATCTACTTCTCAAATATTTTAATTAGATAAAAGGTCTGAACGAGAGAATTGCACCGCAACATGGAAAACTCCTGATACAGCTTTCTATTGCTAAATGCGCACTACGTACGTAGAAGTGTTTTTCCGAGCGTGAAAGAAGCGCACGAATACTCGCAAAGTGCCTCGAGCGGCCAGTCGAGCGCCAATTTCGCGTGTATTCGCGGGTTTATTCCACGATCGGAAAACACTTTTATGCATCATGTATTGAGCAACAGAAAGCTGTATCACGAGTTTTCCACGTTGCAGTGCAATTATCTTGTTCACACTTTGTATCTAATTATAGCATTAGAAAAAACGATTAATCAATTATGAAAATAACTATGTGATTAGGCGGAATGCAAAAAAAAAATCTGAGTACCTGCAAGCGACGGCAGACAACATTACCTTGGTTCTGTCCAGCTGCATGACATTTGCATATTTTAAAATATAGGTGCATGATAGTTAAGACACCCAGTATATATCTCATGCATGCAGCAAAATTTGCACAAACTGCTGTGGCACACAGCATTTTTGTGGCGCACAGGAGGTTCTCTCTTCCGCAGCGGCTTTCGAGGTTTATTTGACCGTGTGAGATTCTTTGGACAGTTCGGAAATAAGGTGGGAATTACATTTGCAGACAGAACAGGGCTCTTTGGCGCGTCAAGTAGCACCCTTTCATTGAGCTGCGCGTAATATGCCATCGATATCATGTCCTCTGAAGAATGCTTGGGGCAGACATGGTCAGGTAGGCATTAGAGTTCAGTCTGCCCTCAGATTTGCACCTCGCCACTGCTCTAGACGACCGCTGTCGGATATCGCTTTGAATAAAGGGACACGCTCCGCACAAGTCCGGTATCCAGAATTGCAGTTCGGAACGAAGCACTTTCTACCCATTTCAAAAGTCCCTCAGAAGGCCGCTGCCACCTTTGTCGAAGGTCCGTGGCGACAATACCCAAGCACAAGCTCATGAAACACACGCGAACATAAAGCGTGCCTTCAAAACAGCGCGGCCGCACATGCGAGCAGGAAGACGCAGCAGCGGCATTGTTGCCTGGTTTGGCTATAATAGCCAAATTTCCAAATTTGGCTATATATAGCCAAATTTCTATATATTTGGCTACAGGAAAAAAAATTTGGCGTTGACTTGGACGACTTGGCCATGTGGCTATATTTGGGCTACGAGAAATCTGCGACTTGGCTTTGTTTGGGCTATACGTGGCGCCCTAATCCACGCTTCAGAGGTGGCTCTGATGGAATGGAAACAAATCTCGAAGGCTATGTTTTAGCTAGCTGCGCCGGTCGCGCCGCTCAGCGTGTGTGCGTGCGCGAAATCCCCCCCCCCCCCTCCTCTCTTTGCGCCGTTGTCTCAGCCGGTGGCTTTGATATTTGCTGCACTTAAACTTACACCGCGCTTCATCGTCAGACACCCAATCCCGGGCCATCGAGATGAGCCTGGAGTAGAGGGTTTTTCACAGTACACTGTACTTACATGGCTATCCACAGAAAGTGAGAGCAATAAAACAGGGTAGGGTGATCGTGGCGCCGACATGAAAGAAGGGAAGCATGGGTGGGTGACACGCTCGAGTGTGTTCATGGCCATGGCTTCTGGGTGAAGTATCGCTCCGGGCACAGCTTTCGACCGGCTCCACGATTCTCACGCTAAGCTTTACTGCCATTTTCCTTTCCCTGCGAGATTAATTTTTCTCATGCGTACATTCGAGATTCATTTCGATAGGTTGGACTTAAGATCGGATCCTCCTCGGAGAGGAGAATCGAACCATGGACAAGTGGCCAAGTATGCTTGTCACAAAAGAGCGCGTAATCAAAGCGCGCGCCGCGTGTCACGCAAGCCAGCGAAAGAAACACGCCGGCACGCGCCAGTTTCAACAGAGGGGAGAGCACATACGCTTCAAACGAGCGACGCGACCAGCGACCAACGGCGTCTAGACATACATAGAAGAGCATAGACGAGGTAGACGAGGCGACGGTAACGAGAGAGAAAGAGAGCGCGCGCGCGGAGGCACCCTCTTACCCGGCGAGTCGAGAGAGAAAGATATTACTACAGCATGAGCGAGCGCCAACGGGAAGAGTGATCCTCCCCCCTCGACGACGGTCCGACGGCGGCGGTCGAAGATGCGAGAATGGACTAGAAGAGTCCCAGGCTTTGACCATGCTACGGGAGCACGACTCGGATAGGAAGGTTCGAGAACGCCTTTGACTGGTATATAACCGCCGTGCGAGAATCAGAAGGGAGTTCAGGCCGCTCCGGTAAAGAGATGTAACGTGAGGACTGACCGTCTGCGGAACAAGGGGATTCCCCGGCAAGCTAGTCGACGAGTTCATCGAGCGTCTGCATTTCCGGAAGAAGCTAACTTCTTCGAGATTTGCCCCCAGCTACGCCGAGATCGCCTGACTCAAGGACCAGCACGGTGAATACGATTGGACACTTGGTGTTCCTATTCAGTTTCTACTTTACGTGTTGGTCTCCTAGTGCTTGTCGTGAATTATTTCCCTGTGTTTTGTGAATACCCATCTGATTTGTATTGTGTTGTGTCTAGCCTAAGTGTGCAAGTGTGTGTGTAACTGCCTTGTGTGAAGAATGTATTTTGTTGTGTTTTGACAACTCTGAACTCTGACTCGGTCTTTGGACAGCAACCGGCATTCGCTGGCGCACCAGAAGGCCCATTCCTAATTGTCCTTGCTTTCGTGGGATTATTTTCCGAAGCTGATAAGTCGGCTTTGGAATTTGGTCCGGCGTCTGCGCCTCGTTCACGGGGTCTGTGGCAATGCTAGAAAGTATAAAAAAGAATGGAAGCAAAACCCCGAGCTAAAATGTGGGTCCTGGTACTGTTACATATGCATGGTTTTCCCATAGCTGTAACGTCACACATGCAGATAGTCGTTCAGTGCACCACGTCGAATGAGCATCAACCACCATGCAGTAAGCAGGTGAGGTGTCGGGCTGTTGGCTCGAGGACGCGGATGTGATTCCCGGCCACGGCGGCTGCATTTCGATCGAGGCGAAATGCAGGAACACCCGTGTATTTAGATTTAGGGGCACGTTAAATGACCCCAGATGGTCAGAATTAATCTGGAGTCCCCCACTGCGCCATGCCTCCTAATCAGATCGTGGTTTTGACACGTAAAATCCCCAGCAATTAATATTATTAGCACATCAACATCGTTTGCTTTTAGATGCGAGAGCAACTTATGCTCGGGGCACTGTCCGTTGTGCGGCGTCCGCACCCATAATGCGCATGCGCAACACTCCCTCATTCTCCTCTCCTACGCAGGTGCGCGCTCTCCTCCTCCCCTCTTCCCCTCTCCGCCACAGGTGCGGCGCAGCAAATCATTGCATATATATTATATATATATATATATATATATATCACTCTCTCCCTCTCTCTCTCTAAGGGTACGCCGGTAGGCGGCGCAAGTGTCGTGGCGCAGTTAAATCCCCTTGATAATTTGAAAGTAGCAACACTCTCCTCTCCGCCGCGCTTTCCTCCTCGATTCTCCTCGCCCGCCGGCTGCGCGCGCTGCGCACAGCACGCTCTTGCGCCTGGGCTCCCGCGGACGAGCCGCAGAATTCGATGGAGGCGCATGATTTTGGGCCAGTTGCGCGCCCCAGCGGCGTAGAAAATTTTGAAAAATGGTGATAACAGCATGGAGAATGCTGAAGGCAACGTTTATGAGGAGGTTGGCTTCATCTTAAAGCCGTATGAATGACACACACTGATGTAAAAGGAGCTTTGAGGCCAGTTCTACACTCCAGTTATTTTTTCTGCCACATGATATGCTGCTTTACTTTGTGCATCTGATGTAGTATTGCTTTGGCAAATCTCTCTGGGTTTTGGCAGTTTTTTCTTGCATGTGCGCGCATGTGACACCGTAGGTATTATATCAGCGTGCCTTCTTATCATGAATTACTGGCGAGTGCATCGTCCGTCCATATATGTTTGTCTCAATGTCAAAGTAGCTTTTTGGCTGTGGTTTCTGCATTGAATAGGACGGTTGCGTAATTTCAGTGCGATTAAGCGGTGCCGGCAACCACTCATTGCCCACAATAACAGAAGATGAGGAAAGGTATTACAGATTATTCTTAGGCGTCGGTGTCAATGAGCTTAAAAATACTCGGTATACCTATGCGAGAAGGCATTCTATATTTTTAGGCAATAGAAACGCCTCTAGATAATGTATTTTGATAGTTCACACCGACATACCGTTAAATTATGTAGTAGGATAGTTAAATTGTGGTTTTGATTAGCGGGGGTCCCTATTGCCGACGCATTGTAGATTGCGG
>NC_051155.1:103612517-103716702 GCF_013339745.2 Dermacentor silvarum | reverse complement strand
TCCCTTGAGAACGTGGCCAACCTTGTCAACTTCGACCATGTTCTCGTCGACTTTCCGGCAAAGAGCTAGCACGTCTTGTATGTACGAGACATACGATTCAGTGGAAGACTGTACTCGTGTAGCAAGCTCTTTTCTTGCAGCCTGCTGCGGACCGGTCGGATTTCCAAAGAGGTCGCGGAGCTTCTCCTTGAAAGCGTCCCAGCTAGAGTTCTCCTCCTCGTGTGTCCGGAACCAGACACGAGGTGTTCCGCCCAAGTAGAAGAGGACATTAGCGAGCATTATGGTAGGGTCCCAGTGGTTGTTGCGGCTAACAAGCTCATACATGCGTAGCCAGTCATCAACGTCAACACTATCTTGGCCGGAGAATATGCCAGGATCGCGGGGAGTGGCAACCGTGACGTACGTTGTGGTTGGAGTTGCAGTAGTAGCAGCAGACGAGTTGTCGTCACTGGGAGCCATGGCGGAAAGCTGGACGGTGCGGCCGCTGCGGAGCTCCGTGGTGAGGACGGGGAACGGCACGCTCCACCAAAATGTTACGCGAACGAAGAATTAAGTACAGGAGACTATTTACAAGTATATTTACAAAAGATAGCTGCAGCGCTGGCCAGATCAGCCGATAGCTCGAGAGCCCGGAGCAGTTCGTCTTCTTCGTCTAGGCGCCCGCGCGCATCGTCCAGAAGAAACACGTAATATGCATGTAGCAATATTATTCAAACAAGCGCAAGTGGCCGATCAAATTCGAAAGAAGAGCCAGTTGATACCGCGGCTGCTTGCCTCTTGTGTACTCTCGCTGTGAAGCAAAATATTGTTTATTTCAGACGATGATGACCACCCCTAAAGCGGGGAAGCCTCTTGTTTGCTAGCACCGCTTAATATGAATGCAGAAGGAACTCAAGCTTCACTTACCCCTACTCAGTGGGCGCTCTATAGGCGCAACCTTCGGTAAACAGAGACTACGGCGGCAAAAAAATATGCTCGTGTTTCACAGACAAATACAGCTGTTTGCACGTTTTAAATTAAAGTATGTACAAGTGCCACCTCCAGGCATGGTTCTTGCTTATCGCGAAGTTCTTGTTCAGCGACCGATCTACTGGCGAGGGGTCAGAGAATCGTAAGAGATCGGTCCGACGACTACAGACAGGTTATCTTTCTCTAAACTGCTACTATTTCTATTTAAACAGCAATTAGGCGTCGTATTCAACCAATAAAAGAATGTAGTATATCCGCAACACTGCCAACCGATGACTCGGCCGACCGCTAGCGTCGCGCCGGCATCATTGCCTTGTTCGCCTAAAGTGAGTGCGGGCAGACAAGGTGAGCACGCTTGAATTTTCCAGCTGCTGTGAAGGATTGTCAATAAATGTTTACATTTAGTGTCAGAAGCTCATTGTACTCAGGCTGTCTACGATGAGCAGAGGGTGCACCGTATGCCGAAGATCTTGTCACACGCTGTATATCGACACGGTGGCCACTGCCGGTGGGAGGAGCTTTGAGCTGGAATTTTTGCTTGTCAACTTTGGATAAATAAAAGTACGCCGAGCTCTGAAACTTCTGAATTAAGCGAATGGGTTCTCATAAATTTTGTTGCTGTGTGAAACGTTACTTTGACAGTTGACTATTCTATGCCTCTTTTACGGATGAAGCAGCTTGTCGAATGCAATGTAACGAAGTCGTCTGGCTTCTTCTCATGTTACTATTGTAAAGAACATATATTATTCGCATACTCATGTTATCAAGAGCTCTGCGAAAAGCTTCGTGTTGAGGGTAAATGTCAGCAGAAGCAAACTTACGCATGCCAACAGAAAATAAAACATAACATGCATTGGCTGTCTTCAGTCAAACACGAGTACCCTGCTCGGAATGGACGAATGCCGCGACTGCGCTGGCAAAGCGCCTAAAAAAAGGGGGGGGGGGGGGGGAGGGGTTTCTAAACTTACATGGAATTCAGCCTCCATCAACACTAAAGAAAAAGTTTACACCTGGGCCAGCTGATTCTTTTATTCTTCGCTTATTCTGCATTTCGCATTTTAACCTGAAATTTCTGCCTCGAAGCCCCTCGCATGGCCCACGACTGCCATTTTGATATTGTTTGTGTGACGTCAAGCATTGCGAGGCCATCGCAGCGTCATCTGCTCCAAAACAGCACAAAATCACGTCTTCCTGCGTACGCTTTATAAAGCACCAAACGGCGCAGCAAGAGTGTGGCAGCTGAATTAGGTCGCAAGCGCGAGAAAACAAAATTATGCGTGGCTCTGCTATCGGAAACACCAGAGACCAGCGGAGCTGGGGAAAGCCTAGTAAAGTAGTGGCAAACCACACACTTAGTCTAACTTTTGCTGGGCTTCCCCCGTCTCCGTTGGTCTCCTGTGTTTGCGATAGCAGAACCACGCATAATTGTTTTTTGACATGCCAGGGCAGAGTGAGATTTCCAAGATTAGCAAGCTCTCTTCTAGCAAAGCCACTGGAATTCAGAAATCTAGTCTGAAAAACCAAGTATAATTTTTTTCCAATTCTCCTAAACTAATCTTCGCCCACACTCATGCTTTCTACTCCACATTCACTCATCCTGCTACACTCTAAATAATTCCACTCTTAATTTCACGCTAAACTGTCAATTTAAGCGTGATACGTATGCAAATAAGGCATATATGACGTTTCAAGCACCACGTGACTGAAAATAAGCGCGACAGTCTTTCATGTAAGCGTGAGGACATTACTGCGTGCCATGGTTCGGCATAGTGCGAGCGTGAGCGAGTTGCGTACGCCTGAGAAACGCAAATCACGCGCTTAAAAATCTCACGGAGCGCTCGCGCGGAATCTTTCCACCACGCATTAAAAGGTCGGGGAGCCGCTATTTATCACGTGATCTGCACGGAGCGTGGGCGAGGAAGAAAAAAAAAATCACAGCATATCCACGGGGTCAATGATGATGAGTGGGCGAAGCTCCGGAGGGAATCATCGGATCTCCCGCTTAAGGGGACGCTAGCACAAACGTGTTAGAAACGTGCAGTACTCTCTAGTAAGGGGGAGCGGCCACAGCGTCTTACGCAGCCATTTACACATGCCGGAACGTGCACCGCGTTTGCCGACGCCATCACATGACTGCTGAGAGAGTATACCCCCCGTATTCATAAATGCTCCTCCACTTGAACTTGACTTGCCACCGCTTTGGGCAGCGCGTTCGAAACGCGTTGAAAGTAAGGTGGAGAGGAGACAGCGTCTTACACCAGCTTCTTACACGGGCCGTAACGCGCTAGCACAAACGCGTTAGAAACGCGCTAGAAACGCGGCCTTTCGTTAATGTTGGGTATTTATAGCCATCGTGGTGCGTTTGTCCATGTCCGCTTCGTGGCGTAGTGGGCTAACGCCGCGCGCTCGGAAGCGAGGGGTCCCTGGTTCGATTCCGCGCTACGGACACAACTTCGGAATTTTTTTCTCATTTTTCTCAGACTGGTTACACACTACTACTACTACTACGACGGGGACGGAACGGGTGCCGCTATAATAAGCTTCGCCCCTAAAAACACCGCATATCCACGGGGTGAATGATGATGAGTGGGCGAAGCTCCGGAGGGAATCATCGGTAAACCGTGAATCTTCCGTGTAATTCACCCAGTCTCGCCGCACGAAATCGAACGCTTGACTTCCACCAATGACACGCGCCATATGTGACGTCATTCCTATTTTATAACAGCGCCCTTCATTATAATTGCACCATCTCCCGCTCAAGTGGACGCTAGCACAAACGCGTTAGAAACGTGCAGTACTCTCTAGTAAGGGGGAGAGGCCACAGCGTCTTACGCAGCCGTTTACACATGCCTGAACGTGCACCGCGTTTGCCGACGCCATCACATGACTGCTGAGAGAGTCATGTGATGCAAGCGAGTCGGAAGCGAGGGGTCCCTGGTTAGATTCCGCGCTACGGACACAACTTTCGGATTTTTTTTTCATAAAAGTAGACGTGGCTACCTACTACGACGACGACTACTACTACTACTACTACATACTACAGAGGAGGGACAGACCCACACCCTAAGGAGCTTCGCCCCTAAAAACTCTCTGCGCCTTCTCACCGTCCTGCCGGGAATACGCAACTTTACTTGGGGAGGCTGCCGAAGAGCTTGCTGTCAGCAATTTCTTGGCGTGGATTCACCGGCGGCGTGTTACGAGGTTCGTTCATTGCAGCTCGTAGCTTTTGTCAGAGTTGGCGTGTATCACCATGTTCACTTCAACGGACATCCTGGGCGTGTAACGCGGGCGGTACAAGCAATCAGAGTGCGACTGCCCTGAGTTTACGCGAGAAAATCCACCATGGTCTGACGGTTCCGCAGCAGCAGTTCCACATGGATGGTGCGTATATTGCGGCCACTCACCTGCCATTCATGGACGATTGCAATAAATAGGCAAGTCATGGTTCGTTGTTATTAAATGATGGCTAATTGTTTATTCTTCATGCTTTACGGTTTCTGCTTCTATCACGTCTGGTGCGAAATTTGCGTTAATGGTGCATATTAGTTGAAAACGAGAACGTTTTACGCTAGCAGTATAGGTTTTATCGAAATAAAGAGTAGTCAGCTTCGTGATTTTTAAGAAGTTTGGAAGCCTGACTGTTGAATTCCTCTGAATGGTTGTGTTTATTTTGGTGAAGTAGTGTTGAATTCCTCTGAATTGTTCTGTTTATTGTGGTCAAGTACTGAATTCGCATGATTATAACGCGAGGTTATTTCAGAAATGTTTGAAGTCGGAACGCGCCTTGCGCGTTATATTCTGGCGCATCATGTGAATATAGTGTTTTCTTTTATTTATATATTCCCCAGCTCACCATTCCCTCCGTGCGCGCGATGCCACTTCGTTACAGCCAAGGGTGGCGGGCTGGGAGTTGCCACTGTGCATTTTGCACCCCCTTCTCATGATTTGGAACGCTGTTAGGGGCGCATGCATGTGATTACGGCGTTGTCATAATATATTGCACGCGGGAGTGGCAAACACAAACATATGAAGACAGTGTGCCGTACGGTGGCGAAGAGGACAACGACTCCTGGCCAATACCCATGAGTGGGTATGTACATTAAGGTCGTCATCATCATCATCGACACCGATTGGTGAACGTCGACAGTGGCGCCTCAAAAAACGTGGCTCGAGGGAGCGTGGCCCGTGGCGTGAGCAGTGCGCGAGGTTCGGCGTTCGACGGCACAGGGCTTCCTCGCTGGGCGTCCGGCCCATAGGAGCTATCGCCGGCCGCGTCACTACGTCTGCACCCCAATCAAAGCTAGCACCAGCTGAGAGGCCACCTCGTCAAGGTCTTCCACTGGGCAGCTGGTCAAGGAGGGCTGGCGGTCCTGAGCCTGGCTGTTCGAGCGTTCGGGTGAGTGGTCACAGGGTTACCTCGTCCAGTTCTTCCGCTGGGCAACTGGTCCAGGAGGGCTGGCGGTCCTGAGCCTGGCTGATCGAGCGTTCGGGTGAGCAGCCACGGGGCTACCTCGCCAGCTGTGGACGTGACCTGGTAGGCTGCCGCAGTGTTCTCCGGAACACAAACCCCGCCATCGGGTAACCGGGCACGCGGAGGCTCCGGTACATCGACTGTGGCGCAGGGCCACCTGAGCTCCACGAGGCGATCTGACCCTGTAGTTAAACCCTAATGTCCAACCAGCTGTCCGACACTGCTGTCCGGCACCGGTTCCCCGACGTCTCCGACATGGCGGCAACTGTTTCTACATGAACTGTAGGCCGACTACCTTTTGACTAATCTATATTAGCTGTATATATCTTCCAGAACATATTTTGGGGAACTGTTGTATATGTGCTGCTTTAATATGTTACCTGTGTCCAATATAAGTCTGATGTGTGTTTGTGCTTCTGTGTGCTGCTTCTATCCCTTTCTGGAGGGATCCTGCACCCAATAACATCACAGGCGTATTGATCGCAACATTGAGCAAGATGATCAGCGCTGTTATGCAGGTGCGTCAAGAGAGTGGTGCATCATCGCGCAATCCGAGAAAGGCTTTGCCGTGCTCGATTGCATCGCGGGCACTTCTGCATGAGGCTTATCCGTAACATTGGTGGGTGTCGACAGGACGACGTCGTTCTCGCCGACAGTGACAAAGGCGTCAGCTGTCGTCCTTTGACTTAATTCTCCGATGGCATATCGCAGTAACGATCAATGAAGCCCTGTGGGCGAGCGCGGTTAACCGTTGTTTCCTATTTCTTCGCAGTAAACGTTCGTGTTTTAGTCGTAATGTATTTTTTTTTCTTTTCCGGATAGTCCAATAGTTTCCGCCTCGCGTTATCTTTGTGCTCGCGGTCTTTACGTGCACATACGATATACCTGTCAACAAGAAAATTAAACCTTCCGGCGGTGTTGCAGCCTGAAAGTGATAGAGAATTTTTCACACCTCATTCAGAAAATGTGTTACAGGCGACGTTCTGGCCGGACATTTGTAATTAGAATATGCGTTGGTCCATGTGAGAATCGAAGCGCGGTATACTGTACCACTGCGATGGCGGTAGTACTTGGCGCCTAATGTAGATGCACCGTATTACATACGCTCCCCACTGGTATACGTATATGCTCGGCAGACGTACTGGTGGTTAGAAAGGTTATGCATCGAAGTAAATAATTTCTCACTATGAGCCTATCCTGTCTGGTATTTGGTGAACGTTGGCGTCGGGCAGCGAAGCTACGAAAAGTGACATCTGATACAACTATTATCATGCGTTCTTTACCACGAAGGGTCAACAGGAGATAAAACGGTCATTAGTAAAGGTTACGAAGAGTGACCATACATCTTTGGGCATAATTTTAAAAGCATACCGATGGCTTCAGTAAAACTGGTCACCGGAAATAACGGTACGAGCGCATTGCAAGATTTCTGGGGAGCCGCACACCGGCCGGCGGTGGATTTTCTGCAAGTTGTACGAGTGAGGTGGTTCGCTGACGTCTCCCCGCTGATCGGGCTATCTTAAGTGTATGCTGCTTATATTAAAGCACTGCCCATAAAGTGATAAATCCCAATTTTCTCAGTGTTTTAACGACTAACAGTAACCTGTATCTCAGAAGCGCTGCATGTGGGCTTGCAAGCACACGTACTACCTGCAACCTGCTTTGCGCGCTGAATTACGATATCTATTTAGTCCAGCTCCACATATTTTACATTCTGGGCTTTAAAGAGAGGAACATGAATATACTCTGCCCGTTGCAAATGTACGGATCCAAATCGGAGTATGTTTTCTTATTTTTCCTAAAACGCAGCTTTCATGCTATATTTGGCGCTGTCTATAAACTTGACCGTTAATTATCTTACTACTGGCGGCACAAGTAATTACAATATCAAACACCTAAAGTGTAATCAACAAACAACACTGATTTATCAGCAACGCATGGGAAAATGTGTGATTTTAATGAGTTTTTGTGCTGCTTGGTAGAGTTTTTTTTTTTTTTTTTTTGAATGAACAGTCAAAAGGAAAGGCTGTTTTGTCCTGTTCATTGGGAAACAATATTTACTCCTTTCTTTGTGGATAACCCGAACGTGCGTAAGAGGGCTTCCCCGCTTTCACCGTCGCTGCGCAACTTTATTGGAGAGGATCGTTTTGTTCTTCCACCCACTTAAGGTTTTCTTTTTGTTTGTTTTTTAACACACCATAGAATAAGAAGTTGTTTCGGGAGCGGAGATATCTGTAAACCACATTAAAAGGCTGATGAAGGCATGATTTTCACTCCGATATCAAGACGCAATGACGGCAATGCCCACGTATTTGCTCAGTGAGAAACTGGTAAGGAAATCACTTATATTGCTTTGAGCAGCCGATGAAGCCGTTGTTTGATAGTGTTCATAGCTGCTGGTAGCAAAACAATCTTCTGGGCGTTTTTGACAATGCGCGCTTGGTAGAAGAAGAAATAAACTTTATTTAAAGTGCCGGCACTATGCTTTTAGTGGCCTCAGGTGTCGGCTCGAAGTCCTTGGACTCGGGCGGCATCTTCGGCTTGCCGGACAGCCCAGAGCTGGTCTTCCAGCTCCGAACTTTTCAGGGCCGCCTCCCAGCGGTGGCGACGCCAACGGTGAAGGTCCCCGGTGGCCCCAGCAGCCGGGGCAACGGCGGGAATGAGCGAGCTCGAGGCTTCCTTTAATCCAGTAACGCCTGCCGTTATTGGCGCGTCGCGAACGGCGGCGGTTTCAGTACCGTTGTTGCCGGCACATTCCCATGTGCCGGCAACAACGGCACATGCGTTGCTCTGAGTCCGCCATGCCATGCGTTGCTCTGAGTCCGCACGCTTAACACGCATCAGTCGGATATAAGCTAGGGTAACAGTGGCGTAAGACTGCCGGACTTGGGTAACTGTGTGTTTGTAGTAAGCGTAAGTTTACGGCCTCTTTCCTGTTTAATTTAAGGCGGCGGTCCCACTACGGCGGCACGAGCCCCCGTTTTCAGTACTTTTGGAGCAACCGTGGCGGCTCTTCTACTTAGGATATAAAGTTGTCGTATATATCATAAAAAGCTTAATTCTTGTAGATTCCAACTATGTATAATATACAAGAATTGAATAATTTGATTTAGAAATAAATGTTCAAGAACACGCATGAGATAGATGGTTTTTGCGAACTGTGTCTCAGTTGTGACCACATTTAGAAGGAACTACCGCATTTACAGCATTGCAGCTTTCTCTGTAGCTTAGGACATATTTATCTGTTTCCTAGACGCAGCAAAATAAATTTGAATTTTTACTTTTCGGACAAGTTGCTTTTGAAGATTGCCAAATATCGCAAACTTCTGTTGTAAACAGCCCCGTAACTACACGCTCAAGGAAGCTAAATTTTGGATAAATTAGAGTTCAAGCAGTTTTCATTTATGACGCAAGATTTCATTCATGTGCCTTTATTAGTTTAAAACCGCAGCTTGGTAGCTTTAGTACCTTCCCGCAAAAATAGGCAAAAGTAAAACCAGAATTCTAAATATTGCTTGATTTCGGTCGCATTATTAGGAAAACTACTAAATGTACACGAATGAAATTTTGCGCACTAGATAGAAATTCCTTGAACTCTAACGTTTTCAAAATTTAGCTTTCTTGAGCGTGTGCGCGTAGTCGGTCGCACGTTTGCACAAGGAGTCAGTGTGGTTTACTGGAATGTTCTGAATAGTACATCGCAACCTTAAGAGAAGTATTCAGATTAGGGCCAACTTCAATTTTCCTATTCAGAGACTTGAAAAACCCAGAAATACTGTTATGAAGGAATCGCTCAACTTATTTGAATAAAATTTATTTTGTTTGAGAGGAAAAAGTTAGATTCTAGTGACTGTAGTACGCAAAATTTAGTTTTAAGGTATGCGAGTTTTTACAGAAAAATGGTGAAAACCGTAAAGTTGAAAGAAATAGAAACATGAAGTTTTCAAATGAGTAGCTCTGCACCAAAATCAAATGTATCACATTTCTGTAAAATGAATACGTTGGAGCATCTACTGTTTGCAAGGGTTTTTCAAAAGTCCTGCTCAAAACATAATGGTATATATATATATATATATATATATACATATAAATGGAGAGTATATAGCACAATTTTGTCCGCTTCAGATGTATTATTAGTTTTAGGTAACATTGCAATACTATCGTTCATGGCTGAGCTACACAGTTGGAAAGTCGATGGTAAGTTTTCCTGAAATTTTGCCGTTTTCAACAATTTTTACAGAAAGAAGTTACAGCCTAATTAAAAAATCTGGTTCCTACGGTCACTATATATTTTTTTATTCATCAAGCCTCATCTTATTTAGTGCTGTGGTTGCTAAGAACAATGTTTTTAATCCGTTCCCATCTAAATACGAGTAGATAGGAGCCCCTGAGCTAAAGTTACCTCCTAATTCTAGCACTTCTGGCAAAGCCTTTTTGAAAATGCCGTGAAGATTTTCAGTATGGCCTTTCTGACCTGTCTGATAAGCATTGTAGGGGATATAATGAGTACCAGCATACCGAATAAACTTGTCTCACTAAAGACAGATTTCGCCTCCCCGATTGCGCTCTGCACTCACTATAGAGGTCAATCCTTCAAAGGTGTTTGATGGAAGCATTGTGTTTTATCCCATCTGTCTCAGTCCACAACCCAAAGAATTCTTCTATGCTTATTCTGTCCAACGCACATTTCCCTTCTACGAAACTCAATGCCTCTTTGCGCATATTGCAAAGAACGCTTGAGCCATAAGTATCACCTTTTCTATGTGCACTAGAAGTACTGCGCACCAGTCTGCCATTCACTAAACAAGCGTCGCGTCAGTGGCCTGGCAGGCACGATACTCTCGGTGAAGGTGCCTAAGTGCCTCCTTTCCTGGGTGCATTAAACCGGAGCACTCCATCAATGCCACGGTGTTCAATGGCCGCACTTTCCCACTGTCCTTCTGTGCGGCAAAGCGACGCCCCTTCCGTGTCTCGTCGGGAAGCGCGGCGAAAGGAGAGTACCGAATGTGTCAAACTCGGCCACAATAATAAGCCGTCTTCCTGCGTCTATGCTGTTGAAAGAAACAAAAAAGAATTAAAGAAGCTAAATTTCTTCTACGACACTCCACACGTGACTAAGGCTCAGTGCGCGAGCGGCTTGCGACAGACTTCGAGTGTCTTTAACCTTGCCACTGAATTAACCTTGCCGCAGAGTCGTGCCGCCGGAGCGGGACCGCCACCTTAACGTGCGGTGGCGGGAATTTGCGTCTTTCGAGTCTGTAGTGTTGTGTGAGGTCTCTGAACGTGGTCAGGCGATCGCCCCACAGCCATTGTGATTGTTGTAGCTGCAGGCTCGTGTCTGTCGTAGTGTCTCGATCCGGCAGATCCGACGCCCCGCACTCGGGCCCGCTTGGTAGTGAAAAATGATGGCAAAGAACTTATGTTCGGAAGTCATATACATATTTTTGTGCTTCAACAACCCGCAGGAAATGTTTTTCAGGCGTATAGTTCATTTCGTAAGAAAGTGCATTACTTCAAATGAAGGCAATCGTTTTTTCGTGTTGGAGTCCGCAGTGACAAGTGCACGTAGAATGTCTTCTTGTCAAAATTCTCATTTACATCGTGTTGGAAATTTATCATAACAATGCATTTCTGGCTCAATTCCACTCAAATATTAAAAAGGTTGCATCAAATACGTTGCCACTTAAGTTCGAATTTTTTTAACGTCATGTTTATGGAGAGCATATGATCGACTAAAACCAGTTTAAACTATGCGTCTTCCCTAAATGCGTTTTGCACACTGTTCATTTCATTTTTCAGGTCGACTTTGAAAGCGAACTAAGGTTTCAAAGTAGAATTGAATAAAATGAACAAAAACTTCAAAAGTTCCTTCTCATCGCATCCAAAATCCTGAAATTTCCTAAGCCATCATACATCGCTTTAGATGCACACCTGCGACCCAGGCTGGCAAAGCATGCGCTCATTACTGTGGTGAGTTGACGATCTTTCTCATATCGCCAGCTTCTAAAAACTTCCGAAGTGCAACATTTTAATAGCGGCCAATATCAGCCATTTCAGAAGTGCAATCAGTGTTGGAGCAGTGAAAAAACAAGCGGTCATAGGTACCATTCGTACTCTAAAAAACACGTTTTCGCCGATTATACTCTTGTTAGCGCGACATGCTTTTTTTTCAGACACCGCCAAGTGATCACATAGGACCTTGCATTGTCTGGGGGGAAAGGAGGCACCTCATCTGCGGCTGTGAAAATCATAGACATCACTTCTGACACATCCCTAGAAAAGGCACTAGTGATTTGCCTATGCCTCTATTGTATCAAAGCTACATCCGGCTGCATATGGCCAACTGCTTGGCTTCATACAGTCAATTATAAAGCCAGGAAGCAGCACCGAAATTTCATTAGCGCAAATAAGATAGAATAACTTGTTCACCGCGTTGCCCATTTAAGGCAAGCTAATATAAAGACATAAAATTTTTCAACTATCTGAACTTCTGCTAATTCTGCAAGTTTTGTTTTTAAATATCAATGCCCCCCCCCCCCCTCCAATGTATCCGATTTTCTGTGAACGAATACTATAAATAAAACATTTACCGGGGAAAATATGTTTGTCACATTCGTTTGACTACTTAGAATACTCGCCTTTATTACTAAAATAGGCTAGTGATAAATGATTTGGTAAGGCATTTGATAATGCATGATTTGATAATGCTCTCGCAATGACTCTATCCTGCATATACAGCTCGATATCTTGGAACGCGCGGCGCAGCAGAGCACGGGTGATAGGGTATTCCTCCTATTGTGCGAAAAAAAAAATACCGAGGGGCATCTTTACGTTTTACATTTCTTGGTGTCGTTGAAATAAATGTGCCAGGGCTTACTAAGCGAAGCCCCTTCTTAGTCCATTAGTTTCAGTGTCACCGGCGGGATCGTCTTGCGCAATCTCTGTGCAGCATATTGAGCTTCTACTTCGCCGACCTGCTACCAGTGCCATATCGTCTTGGTTCATCAGTCTCGCCGTCGAAGCAGAAGTTGCATATGCTGCGAAGAGCGTGTTGAGCAAAGCTCGCTTCAGAGAAGTGACCCAAGCTGACAAGGTACGCGTGGAGAAAAGGGGCGAGGGAGGCGAGGGATGGGGCATGCTCTTCACCCCATCCCCCTTCCCCCCTCGACGCCGTCTCTAAGCGTGCAGAATAGTTGGCGCTGAGCCGTGCTCCCACAAGGGCTGCAGAAGATAGCGTCAACCTTTCCCTTTCCCAACGAACCACTTACTACTGCAGAATAGCAACACCATAAGCGTGGGAGCAGGGATCCTTATATTACTAAGCGTGCAGAGGGGTTGCTGATCACTCCTAGTAGGCGTGATCGGTAAGTGTGGATAAATATCATGGTTACATCTAAGCGTGTAAAAATAACCATAACGCACGCTTACATAAGCGTTGATTTTTTTGCAGCGTACTTTCATCTTCGTCCGTCTCTTCTGTGTAGTCTTCTTCAGCTTCTTGACATTACCCTCTAAATGCTTCACACATCTCCTCAAGTTCTTCTTCCCTTTGTTCAGGCACCGGCTCAACTTCAATGGTGGTGGTGGTGGTGGTGATGTTGAAGCAGGCGGGGTTAGCCTGGCATACATAACCGGCAATTGTATTTGTAGGAAGCAAATGATCTGCAGTCACGGACACCGGGCGCGTTCGGCGCGAACGTGGGGAAACGCGGTCGGCGTCGGCAGCAGCTCTACGCGTTCCACTACCACCTGCTTCACTTCTCCTCTTCACCTCGCATCTATGCTGCGCGATGCTATTTTTATACGCTGCGTTCACTCTCTCTCAGCTCTCTCTCCCCCAGCTCGGCGAAGCGGCGGATGACGAAATGATCATTATGGCGAGGTTCTAACAGCTCCGTTGCAAAAGCACTAACCAGAGGACGTCTGCAGAAACTATCTCAGGCTGACCCTCCAACGCGCGAAAACAAAACCACGCAAAGTGACCAAGACGGAAATAATTGCGCCTGCAATCACTTCCGGTGCTTGTAGTACAAAAAAAGTTGTCGCAGTTTCACCTGAAAGGCGAAGCATCAATTGCGATAGCAAATTTGTAGAGAGCCATACGGAGTAAATTTTTTTTTAATTCGAAAGCTTGCCCTTAGGCATAATACTGATATTAGCTTTATCAGCTGTATAAACTTGGACATGCAGCAGCACCGGCAACACGCAGAACGGTTGTCGACGCCGTCGGCGTTTTGCCCGCGTTCTCTCAAAATGCGTGCGGCGTTGGTGACTGTTGCCGGAGCCTCTGATATAAATAGGCACTTGGTGCCGCAGATAAACGTCGCCTCCCTTCCCTCCCCCTGCCCCCCCCCCCTCCCCCACGGCCTCTCGCACGTAGGAAGAAGGCGCGTTTGCTCTACATATATGGTGATTGTAAAGGAGGAAAGAGACACCTACTTCTGCAGCCCTTAAGCGAGCACGGCGCAGAACGCGCGTTTGTTCTCCGCCGTGCGTTCACTCCCCGTGAAAGCGCGCGCCCCTCGCGCCCTTTCACTCGCACATACAGCGTTATGAGGCTGCGGCGACAGCTGAGCTGTGCTCCCTCAAGGGCTGCAGAAGATAGCGCCAACCTTTCCCTTTCCCTCAAGAACCACTTATCTATCGGCGACACCTGGCGACCCACCACCCAGACAAACGGGTGGCACTGGGATGCCCCCCACGACCACTCCCCCAACGAGGCCTGGCTCGCAGGGAGACCTCGCTCCTTCTCCGGCTTCGCATCGGCTGCAGCTGGACGGCAGCACGCAGCTACCGACTGGGACGAGCGACGTCCCCGGCCTGCAGCTCCTGCGGGGAGCCGGAGACAATCGAACATCTCCTGCTGGCCTGCCCGGCGTACCTCCAGCAGCGGGGTCCACTCCTGCAGGAGTTCCGCCGCCTGGGCCTCCCCTCTGGCAAGGAGAAAGATCTCCTCTTCCCCGGCCGACACCACCTTTCTGCACTTCGAGGCGTCGTGGAGTTCCTTGACTCGTCAGGGCTCTCCGCACGCCTCTAAGGACATTTCTACAAGCGGGAAGGCCTCACGGCCTCCCACCCCAACCCGGGCCTGACCGGCCTGGCACAACACCCCTGCAGACTCTGCAGCACACCAAGGCCTTCCATCTCGGCCTGATACGTGCCGCCTATGCCTGCCGGTTTTGCTTCGCCCAGCCATGGCGACTCCACTCTATCCCTTCTTTCGCTCCCACTTACCCCTCCCCGTTGGCGCTGAGCCGTGCTCCCTCAAGGGCTGCAGAAGATAGCGCCAACCTTTCCCTTTCCCCCAAGAACCACTTATCATCATCATCGTGGCGACGATTTCATCTCCATTGACGTCATACGGAACCTCACGGCGACGGCGACGGCGACGGCAGAAATCTGCTTTTGAGTGTCCATATAATTGCTATCGCAATAAAAAGGCATGACCTTTGAGATTTTCTTCCGTTAGTTCGAGAAAGCCGTTTTGGAGGCGCGAGTTCATTTTGTCACCAGCTATTGCCGTCAGTGTGCTTTGCTGTTTAGGTACAATATAAAACAATAATACAAATTTTCCACCGCACCAAGTGCACTCACATTTTGCCAACTTCCTGTAGGACGCGTAGGGTATAGCATGCAATGCACATTTCAATAAAGTTGTTTGAGTTGCATAATTAAACCTCAAAAACTCGCTTACATGGCACCCTATAGTACTTATACAGGAGTAGCTGGTAGCACAAGTACAGTGTAAGTATAGCTGCTTAGTTAATTCATATTTTTCGTAACGGATATTATAAGGAATAACTGGGTTTACTCTTCATTGAAAAACTGTAATAATAAAGAGCTACTTCATTTTGTTATATTTGTCCATTCGTAAATCACATGCTCCAATCGGCGTAGTTTCATGCGCTAATACTGTAGCCGGGACATCCAAAGAACTGATGCAGCTTGCAAGTGAGAGCAACTTCGGCCAGATCGTTCACATACAGGTTAAGTAGTAATAGAGTGTACTAGAATGGGGGAGTGGGTACAGCGCACGCCTTGGCAAGCGCCGAGGGTTAAGCAAAAAAAAAACACTGAAATTACGGTGGCGCTTGCGTCGCCTTATCCTGAAACTCTGGCTGTTTTGGCAACACCCATTGGCTCGGGCGAGCTCCAGGGCTGAGTGGCTGTCGCGTGCTCGACGCAGGGTGGTTGTTGCGTCGTTTCGGTTGCTGTTTCTCCATTTCATTGACTACAGGTCGGTGGGGAATAAAATCACTGTTTCCGCCACCAATTTTCAAAACTAGATGCAGCATAGTGAAACACCTATCAAAGCTCCATGCAGCACCGGTAGGGTCTCCGACATGACAAGCGTCCGTCCGCTGCCTGGGGCCGCTCATTCATGTGAAGGCGACGGGGGCCCCACCAACTATAAAATTAAAAAAAAGCCTCAGCGGGAAGCCCGCTCCACTGCCCCTATCTAGTACTACGCTGTAGTAGTAAGACGTCTAAAACTGACCCCTGCTAGTCATTATTATATAGGGGGGAATGAACTCGATTTTTCTGCTCATAATTCAAACGATTCCACCGCAGGGCGAACTGATTCCAATTTGCGCCTGAAAATTTCCCAACTTCATTACCCCACATAGGAATGAACTCGATTTTTCTGTTCATAATTCAAACGATTCCACCGCAGGGCGAACTGATTCCAATTTGCGCCTGAAAATTTCCCAACTTCATTACCCCACATAGTTTTCTGCCATCATCGACTGCGCTTCCCTTCTCTTGGAATCCATTCTGTACCTCTAATGGTCCACCGGTTATCCATCCTACGCTTTAGATGGCCTGCCCAGCTCCATTTTTTCCTCTTAATGACAACTAGAATCTCGGCTATCCCCGTTTGCTCTCCGATCCACACCGCTCTCTTCCTGTCTCTTAACGTTAGGCCTAACAAGTTTCATTCCATCGCTCTTTGTGCAGTCCTTAACTTGTTCGCGAGCCCATTTGTTAACCTCCAAGTTTCTGCCCCATATGTTAGCACCGGTAAAATGCAATTATTGTACACTTTCTTTTCAATGACAGTGGTAAGCTCCCAGTCAGGATTTGGCAATGCCTGCCGTATGCACTCCAACCCAATTTTATTCTTCTGTAAATTTATTTGTCATGATCAGGGTCCCCTGTGAGTAATTGATTTAGATAAACTTACTCCTTTACAGAGAGTGGTGGCGTGTAGCAGAGGTGGAATACCCGGCTTCAAATCTGAAGGTTGTAAGTTCGAGTCCTACTCCAGTCCACCACATTTTCAGGCATGGAGTGGTGCCTGACACCGGCAAGAAAAAATATATTGCCGAGAGCTAGTGGGGCTATACTAGTTCAGTTGCAACCAAACTAGGAAGGCCCACTAAGCTTCATCAAAGTCACTCCCTCACCAGAACAGGAATTGGCCTCCCTGGTGCAGTATTCGGCCACTACCTCCCTCATGACTCTGACTCTCAGGTTGCTGAGATGTTCGCCGTTGATCCTCACTCCTGAGCCTTCCCAGTCTAAGAGCTTGAATACTTCTTCTAAGCATGCAGTAAATAGCATAGCAGAGATTGTGTCTCCTTCCCTGACCCCTTTATTGATAGGTAACTTTCTACTTTTCTTGTGGAGAACCAAGGTTACTGTGCAATCCTTGTAGATATTTGCCAATATATTCACGTATCCATCCTGTACTCCTTGGTGGCGTAATGCCTCTATGACTGCTGGTATCTCTACTGAATCAAATAGTTTTTCATAATCTATGAAAGCCATATAGAGAGGTTGATTGTACTCCGCACATTTCTCTATTACCTGGTTGATGACATGGATATGATCCATCTTAGAATTTCCCTTCCTGAAGCCAGCCTGTGCTCTTGGGTCAGTGTTGCCTGATTCAAGTCAAGTGTTGCCGGATTCTATTTGAAATTACCTTTGTGAATATTTATACAATACTGAAAGCAAGCTAATGGGTCTATAATTCTCCAATTCTTTAACGTCTCCCTTCTCATGGATGAGCCTAATGTTGGCGTTCGTTCAGCTTTCTGGTACACTTGAAGTCGTGAGGCATTGCGTATAAAGGGCCGCAAGCTTTTCAAGCATGATATCTTCTCCGTCCTTGAATACATCGACTGTTGATCCATCTTCTCCAGCAGCTTTTCCTCTGGTCATGTCTTGGAAGGCCCTTCTAACTTCATTGCTAGTTATAGAAGGAGTCTCTGCATGCTGTTCACCACTACTTCGATTTAAAGTAGCTTGGCTGCTCTGAGCACTGTACAGCTCAGTATAGAATTCTTCCGCTGCTTTCACTATATGTTATCGAAATTAATGATATCACCCTGCTTATCTTTAAGTGCCTACATCTTACCTTGTCTTATGCCAAGTTTTGTTCTTACTGATTTCATGCTGCGTCCATATTTTACGGCTTCCTCAATCTTTTTCACGTTATAGTTTTGAATATTTTTTACTTTCTTCTTGTTGATCAGTTTTGAAAGTTCAGCGAATTCCACCTGATCTCTCGTGTTTGACATTTTCATTTCATGCACAATATGCACGGTATAGGGACGTTATTACATTTCGCCCCAATCAAAATGCAGGCCGCTGCGGGCGGGATTTGATCCCGCGCCTTCGGGCTCAGCAGAGTCCTGCCAAAGCCACTAGGCCACCACGGCGGGCGTATGTAAAAAAAAATGCTTGTATGGAGCGCGTTATAGTAAGTTGAAGTTGTCACGAAATGAAACGACTTGATAATCATTAAACTTTTTCTAAACAACCATGAGAAATTTGTTATTATCGCTAAAGGCCGGTAACTTGCCCAATGTAATTTTCTTGCCATTTATATAAATAGGCATACTTATGGGCATCTTTATAACGTTTGGAATCTGTCCTGCTTCAAATATCGTACAACAGTGAACGCCAGGGGCGTCTCCAAGGTGCAAGTTTGTTTCTTATGTATGTGATACGCATTCCATCAAGTAGTCGTGTTTTTTAGAATAAGATTTTTACTAGTACTGGCGAATCTAGTATACCGTTAATTCAAACAAATGTGCGGAATCCATGTAAATTTTTATTGTATTAGAATCAGTGCTACCTGACATTTTTCCTCTAAATAACAAGTGCACCAACACAATGAACTCACTGGCAAGCTGTTTAACTTGTATCTAGAATAATTATTACCTATGACTTCATATGCGCTACACTTTGATTGCGTACCTGCAAATGAATTCGCGATATTCAAGAACTTTCTTTAAGAGTGGATGGTTTTATTCGCTTTACTTTTTGTCGTACTACTAGAGCGGAATTTCGGGCTAGTTGATTATTCATGATCATTTTATAACAGCCCGTAAGACAGCCTGTACAATGTGATCCTCTTGCCTTACGCGCCGTTATTAGGTTATACTGCAATACTGCTTATTTTCTGCTTAGTTCGGTGGCAGCACATTGAATTGTGCACACGCTTATGACAAACTGCATCCTTTGCAGCCATTTCAAGAAGCGGCAGAGATAATCTGCACTACCATCAAGATCTGTTGCGCTCACCAAGGCTCTACCAGGTGACGATGATAGCTGGAGCGTTGCTGTGCGCTTCTGATGGCCGACGGCCTAAATACGGCCCCCTTGAGCCCAGGCGTACAGTTCGGCGGCAGCGCATTGAATTGTGCACATGCTAATGACAAATTGCACCCTTTGCTGGTGAAAAATAGTGTTGATTTGCTTTGAAATCGTCTTTGCAACTCTGTGCTGCTGCCGAACACACCTGCTGTCGTTGTCTTTTTTGTATGAAAGTGTTTGGATTGATACATGTGCTATCGTACAACATCGCCGGGGAAAAGGAAGGGGGGGGGGGGAGTTATGTAGCAGCCTTATTTGCAGAAGTTAAGCGAGGAATGTGTGCTGAACTCAGGGACCTGAAAATGTTTGTTCAGCACTGCCGTGACACGTGTGACGATGTCAAAGTCGTGACTCAGGATCTAAAGGGCCTAAGAGATGAATAAAAAGCTTGGTCTTTGAGAATAAAAACCTAAAAGCTGAAAACAAACAGTTAACTCTGAAATTACAAGAGTTGGAACAGTATCAAAGAAGTAACAACCTTGAGATGAGAGGTGTTCCGAACGAGTGCGACTCTTCAGTAGTCGTTCGAAAAATCTGTGAACTAGTAAGAGAGGCAGTTGACGAGAGGGACATTGATATATGCCAGAGAGTCCTAACTGCGAATTCAACAACCAAGAACGTTGTTGTTCGTATTGTGAGGCGCGCTAAGAGAGAATCGATACTAGCTAAGGCTAAGAAAATGAGAATTGGCACAAAAGACGTTGGCCTGGCTGGTGATACTAGTGCAATTTTCGTCAATGAACATTTGACGCGGCACAACAAGCAGTTGCTTGGAGCAACAGCGGTATAGAAAGAGCTCAAATGGAAATTCGCGTGGACAGCAGGTGGCAAGGTCCTAGCAAAGAAAGATGAAGATACCCGTATCCTGCGAATTTCTTCTTCCAATGACCTTGCAAAAATAAACTAAAGTTTGCATCAGCTAAATATAATCTTGCGTTCTCTTTACTGTAGATAAGTACATGTGATATATACACATCAGATGTATTTAACACAACATTTAGGACCAATCAATCTAACTTCGTGATTCATTTCAACATTAGAAGTATAAAAAAACAAGCTTGACACTTACAAACTTTCTTGGAGTCTCTCGTGCTGAGATTTGAAGTCATTGTTCCTACGGATACTTGGCTGGCTATTACCGATGATACATCCGTCATTAGCAATTGCACGTGCATACGCTTGGACCGCGTAGGGAAAAGAGGAGGGAGTGTGGCAGTATATATCAATCATCGCTACACTTATAGTATCATTGAGGAGTACACAATTACAAATGTAAATGTCGAATGCTTAGTTATAAAAAAACATTTCAATTTCAGCTTGCTGCCATATATAGGCAACCAGAGGCTTCCAAACGTGACTTCTTAGACTTTCTTGAGCAATTGCTGCAGTTTTTATCAGACAAACAAGTTACTTTTTTGTTGGCGATACAAATATGAATACCGTTAGTAATGACCAGTAGGCGATCAATTATAAGAGTGTGATTATGTCATACGGATGTGAGAATTTGCTTTCGGCTCCCGCACGCATTATTCTTTAAACAGGTATAACCATTGACATCTGTATTAGGAATATCAATGTATCAGAACTAGTTGGTGGAGTGATAGCGACATACACGATCATCTGCCCGTGTTTTGTGTTACTGCTCACTTCACACGCGGACAACATTTTGAAGTAAGCTAGTATCGAGTGATAAACGACAAATCACTCGAAAAACGTTTTTTTCGTTGCTGAAGGCAATAAACCAGACTGGCGTGTATGGCTGCAATGAATCTAATGATGATTACGAGAACTCCAGCCCCATAAAGGCTTTTCCTAACTCAAACGTTCCCTGCGTGATGTTTACCACCCCGAGACCATGTAAAAAATATTGGCGAGCATTCCAGGATTTATTTCCTGAATACTCGGTTTCACACTTCGCAGGGACATGGATTATGAGAAGCTAATGGGAGTAGCCAGTTCTCTGGGACTTAGCCGCGAAGAGTCGCTTAACCTTCTTTGATCGAGCCCAAAAAAGAAGCTCGAGAAGCACGCGAAGCGGAAAAAAATAAATTTTGTTGTTGGAAATGCCCGAGGTAAACTTGCATCTTCTGTACAACAATCCATTTCAATAAAAAAATGTAGAAATGCAAAATTTTTGTGAAGACGACGGAACAGGCATCTAAAGATGAAGGTGATGAAGAGGCAGCCTTTGCCATCAATAGCAGAGCGCCAGATGCTGCAGACGAAAGCAAGAAATTTTCGGAGGTAGAAACAGTGTCCGAGGAACATACCAGTGTCCGATTGGTCAATTTGAACCGTGACGATCAAATTGACCAATCGTGTGCGGCTCGATGGAACGGACCACCTCCGTTCCATTTTGGAACGCGTACAAGATCGCGCCCCTAATCACGGACCGCGGAACGGCATTCTCTGCAGAGATTATGCAAGGGGTCTTGCGCTACAGCAACGCGGATCACCGGAAGACGACGGCGTACCACCCCCAGACGAACGGACTAACCGAACGCCTCATCAAGAAGATTGCGAATATGCTGTCTATGTACGTCGACGTTGAACATAAGACGTGGGACGAAATCATCCCTTATGTCACGTTCGTGTACAATACAGGAAATCCAGGAAACTACGCAAATGACTCCGTTCGAGCTTGTCTACGGACGACAGCCGACTCGACGCCATGCTGCCACACGTAGAAAACGACGACCTCAACGCCGACGTCCAAGAGTACCTTCAACGTGCGGAGGACGCCTGCGAGCTTGCTCGAGTTCGTACAACGGACCAGCACCTTGTGGATGCCGGACGCTACAACCTCAGACGCCGAGACGCCGATTATCACCCAGATGATCTTGTGTGGGTTTGGACTCTAATTCGATGACGGGGATTCAGTGAGAAGCTCCTGCGACGGGATTTCGGGCCCTACATAATTCAACGACGTGTTGGCCAACTCGGCTACGAGGTTGTCCCCGACGGTGACTCCGGCACATCACGACGACGCACGCAGCCCGAAGTCGTCCACGTGGTCCACCTCAAGCCTTACTACAGCAGATGACGGACTCTTCATTGTTTGGACTACCGTTTTAGCATCAGACCGATGCCCTTTCAAGGGGGGGGGGGGGGGGTGTAATGCCGCGAACAATGCCTTCTGGATTGTTTTCTGATGTGTTTGTTGCCAGCGTCTGGGCCGCGCCCGGTTGTATTGTCTGTGTTCGAAGCACGGCGTAAGAACATTTAGGTGTTGACACTGCGCGAGCGCGAGCGTCCAGAATATGTTGGGCAGTGCGCGAGCGCACCGAGTAGCTCTGCTGCGAGCCGATAGATGGTACTGCGGTCAGCGGTCCCAGCTTAACGGCGCAGGTGGCTTGACGTTGCTCTGCCTCCCCTAAATTTTCGTTCATAGTGGAGCGAGTAAAATTCAAAGCGCGAAAAAAAATCGTTATTTCAGATTAAAGTGATAAGTGTATCAGGCTTAATGCTTCGCTAACATGAAGGTTTTTGTGCAGGGCGTGGATGACGTGATACGGATCGATCGGGCAGTACTCAAAGCCCACTCAAGTTATGCTCGCGCGCACAATTTGTTTCGTCCGGTCTAGCCTTTCATCCACGCATAAAAAAATAAAATCGTTAGCCCACATGCTATCCCTCGATCAGAAGAAAATAGTGAATGCACCGGAAACTGTTGTTTTTCATGCCTATCGCTGCTTCCATTCACACTCGGAAAACCGTTCAAGCATCGTGCGTGAATTTAGTGTGGCCGCTATATCAATTAAAAAATGAAACGGCGCAAGCTTTCGATATGCAACGCACTAGAGAAAGTGGCTGTTCATGGCTAGAACTTTGATTAGAATGCACATCTGCTATGTAAAAGCTCTCAAATGGGAATTTATTAGGCGGGACGAATGCAGCGTCTTATCTTGGATTACAGCATGACTATAATACAGTTTACTGGTGAAAACCTGAGCAAATGCCTTTTTTATTTCAATTCTAGTCAACATAGACCGTGTATATTATTCATTTGGCTTTCGTCCATCGAAGACTGAGTGACTCTTGCACGATCTAAAAAAAAGAGGTGACTTTCTTTTTTCTTAAATTGCATATGAGAATGTACCAATGTAAGCGTGTTTGACAATGCATGCTACAGCCTGTCCTCAAATACACTTACACGCACCACACAATAATCTCATAGACCTTCTATTTTAATTTTTTTGCAAAGACACAATACAAACACTTTGTGCATGAAGCAGCTCGATAATAGGGGATAACCATCCTAGAAGCTTACGCTTTCATACACTCCCACAATGCAAAAATGTTGAATAACACATGCAAGCAGGTAATATACATCACACGCGCATTGTAAAAAAAGTTTAGCAGCCAAGATGAAACAAATTTGAAAACTAGGCACACATCTGCACAGAAAACAGCAGTATTATACAGGGTGCACTAACATTTAAAAATATGCAAATGTCACGTAGCTGGACAGAACCAAGGTAATGTCGTTTGCCGTCCCTTGGAGATACTCAGATTATTTCTTGCATTCCATCCTAATTACATAATTAGTCTTAATAAATAATCAACTTCTCAAATATTATAATTAGATAAAAGGTCTGAACGAGAGGTCTGAACAGCAACATGGAAAACTCCTGATACAGCTTTCTATTGCTAAATGCGCACTACGTACGTAGAAGTGTTTTTCCGAGCGTGAAAGAAGCGCACGAATACTCGCAAAGTGCCTCGAGCGGCCAGTCGAGCGCCAATTTCGCGTGTATTCGCGGGTTTCTTCCACGATCGGAAAACACTTTTATGCATCATGTATTGAGCAACAGAAAGCTGTATCACGAGTTTTCCACGTTGCAGTGCTATTATCTTGTTCACACTTTTTATCTAATTATAGCATTAGAAAAAATGATTAATCAATTATGAAAATAACTATGTGATTAGGCGGAATGCAAAAAAAATCTGAGTACCTCCAAGCGACGGCAGACAACATTACCTTGGTTCTGTCCAGCTGCATGACATTTGCATATTTTAAAATATAGGTGCATGATAGTTAAGACACCCAGTATATATCTTATGCATGCAGCAAAATTTGCACAAACTGCTGCGGCACACAGCATTTTTGTGGCGCACAGGAGGTTCTCTCTTCCGCAGCGGCTTTCGAGGTTTATTTGACCGTGTGAGATTCTTTGGACAGTTCGGAAATAAGGTGGGAACTACATTTGCAGACAGAACAGGGCTCTTTGGCGCGTCAAGTAGGACCCTTTCATTGAGCTGCGCGTAATATGCCATCGATATCATGTCCTCTGAAGAATGCTTGGGGCAGACATGGTCGGTAGGCATTAGAGTTCGGTCTGCCCTCAGATTTGCACCTCGCCACTGCTCTAGACGACCGCTGTCGGATATCGCTTTGAATAAAGGAACACGCTCCGCACAAGTCCGGTATCCAGAATTGCAGTTCGGAACGAAGCACTTTCTACCCATTTCAAAAGTCCCTCAGAAGGCCGCTGCCACCTTTGTCGAAGGTCCGTGGCGACAATACCCAAGCACAAGCTCATGAAACACACGCGAACATAAAGCGTGCCTTCAAAACAGCGCGGCCGCACATGCGAGCAGGAAGACGCAGCAGCGGCAATTGTTGCCTGGTTTGGCTGTATATAGCCAAATTTCCAAATTTGGCTATATATAGCCAAATTCCTATATATTTGGCTACAGGAAAAAAAAATTTGGCGTCGACTTGGACGAGTGGCTATGTGGCTATACTTGGGCTACGAGAAATCTGCGACTTGGCTTTGTTTGGGCTATACGTGGCGCCCTAATCCACGCTACAGAGGTGGCTCTGATGGAATGGAAACAAATCTCGAAGGCTATGTTTTAGCTAGCTGCGCCGGTCGCGCCGCTCAGCGTGTGTGCGTGCGCGAAATCCCCCCCCCCCCCCTCCTCTCTTTGCGCCGTTGTCTCAGCCGGTGGCTTTGATATTTGCTGCACTTAAACTTACACCGCGCTTCATCGTCAGACACCCAATCCCGGGCCATCGAGATGAGCCTGGAGTAGAGGGTTTTTCTCAGTACACTGTACTTACATGGCTATCCACAGAAAGTGAGAGCAATAAAACAGGGTAGGGTGATCGTGGCGCCGACATGAAAGAAGGGAAGCATGGGTGGGTGACACGCTCGAGTGTGTTCATGGCCATGGCTTCTGGGTGAAGTATCGCTCCGGGCACAGCTTTCGACCGGCTCCACGATTCTCACGCTAAGCTTTACTGCCATTTTCCTTTCCCTGCGAGATTAATTTTTCTCATGCGTACATTCGAGATTCATTTCGATAGGTTGGACTTAAGATCGGATCCTCCTCGGAGAGGAGAATCGAACCATGGACAAGTGGCCAAGTATGCTTGTCACAAAAGAGCGCGTAATCAAAGCGCGCGCCGCGTGTCACGCAAGCCAGCGAAAGAAACACGCCGGCACGCGCCAGTTTCAACAGAGGGGGAGAGCACATACGCTTCAAACGAGCGACGCGACCAGCGACCAACGGCGTCTAGACATACATCGAGAAGAGCATAGACGAGGTAGACGAGGCGACGGTAACGAGAGAGAAAGAAAGAGAGCGCGCGCGCGGAGGCACCCTCTTACCCGGCGAGTCGAGAGAGAAAGATATTACTACAGCATGAGCGAGCGCCAACGGGAAGAGTGATCCTCCCCCCTCGACGACGGTCCGACGGCGGCGGTCGAAGATGCGAGAATGGACTAGAAGAGTCCCAGGCTTTGACCATGCTACGGGAGCACGACTCGGATAGGAAGGTTCGAGAACGCCTTTGACGGGTATATAACCGCCGTGCGAGAATCAGAAGGGAGTTCAGGCCGCTCCGGTAAAGAGATGTAACGTGAGGACTGACCGTCTGCGGAACAAGGGGATTCCCCGGCAAGCTAGTCGACGAGTTCATCGAGCGTCTGCATTTCCGGAAGAAGTTACTTCTTCGAGATTTGCCCCCAGCTACGCCGAGATCGCCTGACTCAAGGACCAGCACGGTGAATACGATTGGACACTTGGTGTTCCTATTCAGTTTCTACTTTACGTGTTGGTCTCCTAGTGCTTGTCGTGAATTATTTCCCTGTGTTTTGTGAATACCCATCTGATTTGTATTGTGTTGTGTCTAGCCTAAGTGTGCAAGTGTGTGTGTAACTGCCTTGTGTGAAGAATGTATTTTGTTGTGTTTTGACAACTCTGAACTCTGACTCGGTCTTTGGACAGCAACCGGCATTCGCTGGCGCACCAGAAGGCCCATTCCTAATTGTCCTTGCTTTCGTGGGATTATTTTCAGAAGCTGATAAGTCGGCTTTGGAATTTGGTCCGGCGTCTGCGCCTCGTTCACGGGGTCTGTGACAATGCTAGAAAGTATAAAAAAGAATGGAAGCAAAACCCCGAGCTAAAAGGTGGGTCCTGGTACTGTTACATATGCATGGTTTGCCCTAGCTGTAACGTCACATATGCAGATAGTCGTTCAGTGCACCACGTCGCATGAGCATCAACCACCATGTTAGCTAAGCAGGTGAGGTGTCGGGCTGTTGGCTCGAGGACGCGGATGTGATTCCCGGCCACGGCGGCTGCATTTGGATCGAGGCGAAATGCAGGAACACCCGTGTATTTAGATTTAGGGGCACGTTAAGTGACCCCAGATGGTCAGAATTAATCTGGAGTCCCCCACTGCGCCATGCCTCCTAATCAGATCGTGGTTTTGACACGTAAAATCCCCAGCAATTAATATTATTAGCACATCAACATCGTTTGCTTTTAGATGCGAGAGCAACTTATGCTCGGTACAGTGTCCGTTCTGCGGCGTCCGCACCCATAATGCGCATGCGCAACACTCCCTCATTCTCCTCTCCTACGCAGGTGCGCGCTCTCCTCTTCCCCTCTCCGCCACAGGTGCGGCGCAGCAAATGATTGCATATATATATATATATATATATATATATATATCACTCTCTTCCTCTCTCTCTAAGGGTACGCCGGTAGGCGGCGCAAGTGTCGCGGCGCAGTTAAATCCCCTTGATAATTTGAAAGTAGCAACACTCTCCTCCCCGCCGCGCTTTCCTCCTCGATTCTCCTCGCCCGCCGGCTGCGCGCGCTGCGCACAGCACGCTCTTGCGCCTGGGCTCCCGCGGACGAGCCGCAGAATTCGATGGAGGCGCATGATTTTGGGCCAGTTGCGCGCCCCAGCGGCGTAGAAAATTTTGAAAAATGGTGATAACAGCATGGAGAATGCTGAAGGCAACGTTTATGAGGAGGTTGGCTTCATCTTAAAGCCGTATGAATGACACACACTGATGTAAAAGGAGCTTTGAGGCCAGTTCTATACTCCAGTTATTTTTTCTGACACATGATATGCTGCTTTACTTTGTGCATCTGATGTAGTATTGCTTGTGGCAAATCTCTCTGGGTTTGGCAGTTTTTTCTTGCATGTGCGCGCATGTGCACCGTAGGTATTATATTCAGCGTGCCTTCTTATCATGAATTACTGGCGAGTGCATCGTCCGTCCATATATGTTTGTCTCAATGTCAAAGTAGCTTTTGTGCTGTGGTTTCTGCATTGAATAGGACGGTTGCGTAATTTCAGTGCGATTAAGCGGTGCCGGCAACCACTCATTGCCCACAATAACAGAAGATGAGGAAAGGTATTACAGATTATTCTCTAGGCGTCGGTGTCAATGAAGCTTAAAAAATACTCGGTATACCTATGCGAGAAGGCATTCTATATTTTTAGGCAATAGAAACGCCTCTAGATAATGTATTTTGATAGTTCACACCGACATACCGTTAAATTATGTAGTAGGATAGTTAAAATTGTGGTTTTGATTAGCGGGGGGCCCTATTGCCGACGCATTGTAGATTGCGGGCAAGCATGCGGTGGCGACAGGCTCTGCATAAAGGATCATAGTGTTGTTGGCTGCGTCGTTAAGCGACCGAGATCATTATTGCTGATATTATTAGAGGCGGGACCAGGAGCCAGCAGCAGCAATCACTTAGTACTGTCAGTTCAAGGTTCGTGCCGCTGTGGAGGGGGCTTCCTGTGCTTCACGACAGGTTGGTGGGAGAAAATTGTTGGAACTGCGTTGGGCTTCAGCTTTTTTTTTTTTACAAGTTCTTGCAATATGCACGGCTCAAATTGGACTTTAGTGAAATGTAGCTAGAACATTTATCGAAGAGTTAATCACTCAGGCAGGATGAATAAAACGTCCTTTATATAAGTACAAGTGGCTAATACGCTGCAGTGCTAAACATTATTGCCTACATATATTCCCTGCATTGCTACATCATAACCATAATCATTATGTATTGCTCAACCTTCGTAATCAAAGCGCATTGATACAATGACGGCTCGTGTTACATGGATGGAAAAGGTTTACCCACAGAACAAAACCGAAGAAAGGTGATTGTAACGCATTCGCTATTAAAGCGAAGATTCCCGGCCTCCGCCTAGAAGTCAATTTACAGCAAGGGTGCGCGATCGCCTCCTGCACATTGCCTGTATCCATGAGAAAAATAAATAATAATCGTCACCCACTTACGCGTGCATGGCAGCCCAGTTCAAAGCAAATTCAAGAACTGAAAAAGATTACCAGGTGTCCTTAGCTATCGCCTAAGAGACGCGAATGCGAGTCTTGTAAAATCTACTGTAATTCACCTCAATCCACACTAATCCACCTTCACGCACCTTATTCGACCTTAATCCACTGTTATCCTCCTTAATACATCTTAATAGACCCTAATCCACCTCAATGCACCCTAATCTCCTTAATACACCTTAATAGATCTTAATCCATCTTAATCCTCCTTCATGCACGTTATTCGACATTAATCCAGCCTAATCCTCCTTACTACCTCTTGATCCACCCTAAACCAACTTAATCCTCCTTAATCGACCCTAGCCCTCCTTATTTAACCTTAATCCACTTTAATCGACCTTAAACGTACTTAATCAATCATTAATCAGTCATGAATTTATTTTGCTAATAATTAAAAATCTATTATACACGGCTGGACATGATTTGGCTCGCTTCTAGCCTTCATTAGGTCACGTTACTTTCTGTACCTGAAACGCTCACGTTGAAACATATCCAACTAAGGGTCCTCGCCTTAAAATGTGGACTAGCTGGCGCTCATCCCCTGCAATACCACGGTTATACTTCCCACTAATTTTTTTCAGGCCCTGCATTCATTGTATTTGGGTGACTGACACACACATCGAAGCTGTAAATAGCTCCTCTACAAGCTGCTATTCCGATTTTCAGTAAAACAGGCAACGGATCCTAACAATCCCGAAAAGTGCGATCGAGAGGCTGTATCTTCAGGTATATTTGTTCAGTGGAAAGCAGAATCTATAATGCTGCATTTCCGATTCAATAACAGCTCACCACGTGCGAGGTGATGGAGTCCCAGCAGGAATATTCAGCATTCTGAGGGGAACCCCATTTTTATGCAACGTACAAATTGCCATAACAAAAACGCTAATGAGCAGGCCGAAGAATAATAAAATGCAGCATTAGGGGATGCTTTGATATGACCAATAATAAAGGCGCCTTACCTCGCAAACAATACTGTCCCTTGTCGGAACAAAGTTCTTTCGGCCAATGTTACGCAGCCACTGCTTCTTGCGCACGCCATCACGCTTTCCTTGCGGTATTGTAAAAACTGCATAACCATCATCACGCTTCTTGCTGGAGTTATATGCGCAGCAGCACGGCATAGCGCTAGCAGACAGTGCACGAAACAGCGTGCATTGTTAGTGCGCCGTTCTCTATACGCCGAGCCAACCGAGCTAAGGCGCAAAATGGCGCGATCGAAAAAGCAAAACACAAGCAAAACGCAAGCGACGCTCGTTTCCATGGGCAACGGCAGGGAGACCAATCATCGTGTAGGAAAACGGGCGCAAGACCGTCTGCCGCGGAGGGGACTCGCGAGGGGCGAGGAGGAGGCGAGGAGGTCGCGCGCCGGCGGCAGAGTACAAAGAGTGGCGGAACTTTAGAATTATCAAGGAGCTTTAGGCGCAGTTTAAAGCGCGCGTTCGCTGTGCTTCCGTCATTCTCTCTCCTGTGCAACGATGTGCGAAACGCCATGAACAGCGGCAGCGCCACCGCCGCGGAGCAGAGGAAGGCTCGGGAAGCCGAACGTAATCGTCAGCGTCGGCAAGCGGACCCCGAACTTCGGGCCAGGGAAGCCGAACGTAAACGTCAACGTCAGCAGGAAACTCCGTACAAACGTCTCCTCTCTTCTGAATACATTCTCTCACTCTAACTTTCATTGGGTTGCGTTGCCAAGTGAAACGAAACGGAAACTCGATGCGCAGCGCCCCCGATGCTTTCGCATCCCACCATGGTGGCCCGTAGGGTGAGATGATGTAATTTTTGTTACTGTAACTGGTTTTCACAGGATTACCGCTGTTCTCAATTTGTCGTTTACCTTTGCTATGTTTGCGCCGTTGTGGCTTTCACCATTTCGAGCAAGTTACGTTCGGGATGTGCTCGTCACCGAAAACGACCGCGTGCTTGTTACACTGCATGGTGTACCGTCTTGCGCAGTAATCTTTGAAAGTTTCGCTTACACCGATTCAGACCGTGAGCGGCATCTGTTGTATGTCACTTTAGTTTAACGCATGCTCTTGGCGTGCTATAGACGTAAGATGGCAGCCTGGTTGATGTAAATGGACACTATATAGAGTGTATCTCAGCTAACTAGGGCCAAGCTAACTACAAAAAAAAAGAAAAAAAAGATAGTACGATCAAACTAATAACGTCATATAGCATAGCGCGAAAGACTGATTTTGGCTTATAAAAAAGAGCCGTTGGCGCGTCGCCGTAGCAGACCGCTGATTTTTTTCTACATCGTAGGCAACGGTCACTGTGAGAGGTCGATGATGCTGGACATTATTTTGCATTCACGACAGCTAAAAAGTAGAGTTCGTTAGTTAATATAACTGTAAATAACTAAAAATAATAACTTAGTACTATCTCTAACAAAATGAAAACACTGTGATTACGCCTTCTGAAGCGATTCGTTAGAAGTGTTCTGTGTGCAAGCATGATGTCGCTGTTGATGTAAAGGGTCGACCGTCACGGCGACACGGATATTTTGTAACGACGGGTTGTGCAAAAAAGGATTGCTGTAGTCGAATATGAAAATGTATACATAATTAAAAGTGAAGATAGAAATGGCTATATTTGGATACGATTTTTTTTCTCTTTCTTGTGTTTGGCTGCATGTGAGCTACAATTTCTGTAGCTTTGGGCTACGCCGCCTCGTACGACCTGGCAACCCTGAGCTCCAGCGGCCGCACGCACCTGGTGCGACTGTTTCCACAACAAATCCGTCTAGGGGCGGGGCCTCGCCTCGATGACGTATCACCATTTTCTTTTTATTGCGATAGCAATTATATGGACACTTCAACTGGATTTCTGCCGTCGGCGTCGCCGTCGCCGTGAGGTTCCGTATAGATTCCAAGGGCGATAAAATCGTCGCCGCGCGCCGTATGCGCGAGCGAAAGCGCGCGGGGGACGTGCGCTATCACGGAGGGCGAATTCCCCCGCGCGCTATCACGGAGAGCGAACGCACGGTGGAAAGCAAACGCGTCCCGACCGTCGCGCGAAAGGCCGTAGGGGCATGGGAGGGAGGAATGCGGGACGGCGCTGTGCTCCGGCACCAAAGGCGTATCTTGCCACTCAATCTCCCACGCGAAAGCAAGAAACGGGAAGAAGGGGGGAGGGGGGGGGGGCAGCTTCTCCTCTGCCAACAACTTCTTTGCCCGGATGTGCCGGTCGCCCGCACCGTCTCTTATCTCCAGCACGGCTCTAACCTTTGTATGCGCGGTGCATTCGCCACTCAGTTTCCGTTGAAGCGATAGACCGCGCGAACCTGCGCTTGCTGCCAGCGTTGTGACAGTCGTTGGCTGCGGTCATTCAGTGTGATCTATTCATGTTTGCTTGTGCGTGCTGACACCACGATTGTTAATTCAGTTAGTAAGCCAATGTGTCCAAGTTTAAGCAGCCGATAAAACTACTATCCCTTCTCCAAATAGCTCCCTACTAACTAGCTATCGCAATCGATGCTTCGCATTTCAGGCGAAACTGTGACATTTTTTCCCCTCTCTGTTTGGCGGCGCGGTCGGTGTGCGGCGCTTCAGTTGGGTGCGACAGTTTTCACAACAAATCCGTGCAGGAGCGGGGCCTCGCCTCGATGACGTATCACCGTTTTCTTTTCTTTTTTTTTTTCTTCTCTCTTTGGCGGCGCGGTCGGTGTGCGGCGCCTCAGTTCGGATCAGCTCATTCCACGTGAGCAAGAAGTTTTCGCGCGTATCATATTCGCGGCGTGCGTTTTTTTTTTCGCATGTGAAAGCGCGGAATGGAACGATAAGCGAGCCTCCTGACAAGGTTGCCAGATAGCCCCAACAAAAAATAGCCAAGTGATCTCAAAATGTAGCCCAAAAATAGCCAGATACGAATTTTTCGCGAGTGAAAAGTAGCCAAAAACATAGGCAAAACGTTTGACGATGTTGTGCAGGTGTCTTGAAGGTGGTGTAGATGGTGTTTAAATCTACACGTGTATTTCCGGCTCCAAAATTGCTTCCGCCGCATGCAACCAGCGCAACACTACCCTCAAGGTCTGCGTAAATAATTCTAGTGAGAGCTGCCACTCAGACGTGGATTTGGACACCACTTATTGGTACAATGAGCCGACGGATTTCTGTTCCGATTTAGTCATGACGTTAATGGTATTTATTGAGCCACGTTCTGAGATAACTTTAGTTCATGCCTCGCTTTACCCGTGGTATTTTTCTATACGAGTCGGGCAAAATACTGCCAGCTCCAACCTCGTGGATCAGCTTCGGCTGGTCACGATCGAATGTTCAAGAGGCGGCCCGAGTTCAAGGTATTTTGAAATAGGGATGCCTTGCCTAAGCTTGATTCACAAAAACAAGCATGCTATTTCTCTGGCACTCTCTCTCTCTCTTTCTCTCAGTTTTGTCATTTTTACTCGAAAGCAGCTCGACACTGAGTTAACAAATGCACCCCCTTGGAGGCATACTGGACTCTGGAGAACAAAGTTGAAACCTTCTCGCATTTTCCTCGTGCAACGAAGAAGCGGCATGATACTTGATAGCGCAAAACTCGAAATAAAAGACAACAGTGAAAGACGAGAGGAAAGGAAAGACGAGCGCTACACTCGTCTTTCCCTTTCCCTTTCCTCTCGTCTTTCACTGTTGTCTTTTATTTCGAGTTTTGCGCTACCAAGTATCATGTTCAGTAAATAAACACCAACTCGCCCAAGAAGAAGTTATTTTGAAGAAGCGGCAGTTATAACTAGAATTCGCCTTTGAGTGGAAACAAACAGAACGATCTGCTTGCCCATAACAGAAAAAGTGAATTAACGTTTCTAGTTTTAATTTCCACGTGGATTATGGCACTGGCAATAATCCGGGTGGTATCTGTACCGAAAAGAGTTGAACTGCGCAATATTTATACACAAGGATTCGCTCGCAATATTCGTGCAATAAGAAAACGTATACGTAAGTTTCTGTGAATGCTGGTCGGAATGCGTGCGTTGTCACATTTGCCAGGGGGGCTGTATACCTTACTTTCAGTGTGACTTGAAAAAAAATATATGTAATTCCGCTATAGAGAACCTGCAAAATTGATTTTATGGGTCGCGCACGGCTGTCATGAAGTTAAGTACAAAGTAAGTCCCTTTGTCTAACGAATTCAAGCACCATCAATCAGTATATGAAGTCAGTAGCGACAAGCGAAACAAAACAACGCACGCCGCGAATACCTTTACAAACTGGCAAGAGCTCTTTGCCCTACGACTAATACAATGTGTGCAAAAATAAAATGTGGACGTACGAGTACCACAAGCGCCTATTATGTATATCGAACGCAGTTCTTTTTGTCATCACAGCTGGAAAATACGCGTGAGCAAAGTACAATATAATGACTAGTAAGGGGGACGAACAAAGAGGAATTACAAGTATTATGAGCTTTCGCCATCATAAGTTACCAATGTTCTCACTGGAAAATGGTGTTCATGTAGTGTTGTCGTGAACATGCAGACCACAACTAGAGCAGAATATTTTGTTTTGATCGTTAGTAGAGATTACTGCGCTTCGTTGAGCATGTACATAAAAACCATCGCGTTTCTCGTTGAAAGCGATGCGTATTCTTTCGTAAAGTCATTGGATGAATAAATAACGCGATGATTTGCTGGAAAACCAAGCAATAGACTTCGAGGAACCCTTGATAAACATTGAAGGAGCACGGGCGAAAATGACGCGCCATGACATGCCTACGAATACTTGAGCTGTTCTGTAAGTCCACATAATAGTTTGCAGTGTAGTAGCCCGGCCGACACGGAACACGTACTCGACAGCTGTCAACCCCACCATTTTTCTTACTGAACCATGCGTGAACCGGCAGCAGATAGCGCCGAAACCAAAACAAGACGACGAGATCATAGCGCTGGAATGACGTGAAAACATGGCAGCCATGACTTAACGCCATCCTCCGTGCGCCGACATTGCCTAAAAACACAGCCTTCGAGATTGCCTACATATCTTTGTAGCAGCAATGAGCTTTGGGTTTTCATAAAGCGGCGTTCCCGAGTGTTGTCAGTGTTGACGTGGTCCTCGGCACTCCAAAGTCCTTAAGCCAAAAATAGCCCAAATATAGCCATGTCGCCAACTCAGAATTTTCGACGCCAACCAGCATAAAAAGTAGCCCAATTTGGCTATTAATAGCCCAATCTGGCAACCCTACCTACTGACCGACAGAAGGTGATCGCTTGTGAAAGCGCGGAATGCAACGATGAGCGAGCCTCCTGACCGACAGAAGGTTGTCGAAAAGTACCTCCAAGGGTTACATCATCATGAAGACGGCCACTCCCATGGCTACCTGAAATCAGACGATGAGCTTAAGCTTTTTGAGAGGTCCTTGGCTGCCGTCAACGAGAGGTATGCTGTGTGGACATCAAGAGACCTGAGCAAGCCGTCTAAATGTAAGGATGTATCTACTCCTTCCTAATGCTTCGCTCTGCGTGTAGATTTATCATTGAAAAACGCAGTAGTAATTTTAACCAGGGACTCAACCTGGCAGAACGACATGTTTTCAGTACGGTTAGTGCGCAACACTAGACAATTGATTTATCCTGATTCGCCTTTTTGAAGATCGGTTTATCATTGTTCTGGTTACCGGTTTAGAGTTCCCCTGGCACCGATTTATTTCGGTTTGAGTGGAGTATTGTTCTGGTTACGGCGACATGACCCGATCATCAGAAATTTTGATGACCCTAAAAATAACTGAACTGTTATTTTTCGGTTTCAGTCATGATTAGAACCTCGCATGCAAGCTAATTGTGACTTTAAAAAATGAGAAAGTCTACCACTGTGCTCTTTACATAAATGCTTCAAAGCTGCGCTTGGGCGTTTCTTTTGTAAGCATCTACGCATGTTTTTGTTTTGTTTTTCTACGCACAGAGGGAAACATTAAGAAGCAGTTGATACATCCTTACATTTAGACGGCTTGTTCAGGTCTCTTGATGTCCGCACAGCATACCTCTCGTTGACGGCAGCCAAGGACCTCTCAAAAAGCTTAAGCTCATCGTCTGACTTCAGGTAGCCATGGGAGTAGCCGTCTCTATGACGAAGTAACCCTTGGAGGTACTTTTCGATCACCTTCTGTGTGCCAGGAGGCTCGCTCATCGTTGCATTCCGCGCTTTCACAAGCGAAACAAAACAACGCACGCCGCGAATATGATACGCGCGCCAACTTCTCGCTCACGTGGAATGAGCTGATCCGAACTGAGGCGCCGCACACCGACCGCACCGCCAAACAGAGAGGGGAAAATGGTGATACACGTCATAGAGGCGAGGCCACGTCATCGAGGCAAGGCCCCGCCCCTGCGCGGATTTGTTGTGAAAACAACCTCACCCCGTCCGCCGACGCGCCCCTGTGTGACATTATGACGACGCGGGAAGGAGCCGAGTTGCGCCAGCAGGTGTTCGCATTTGCAGACCGCCACGGCGGAGAGCGCGCACGGATCGTGTTCGCTGTAGCCCCGCCCCATCGGCCCCTGAGCAGCAGCGCCACCCCATGCAGCTGCGGCCAGCGCATGTGCTGCAGCCACGGTGTAGCTGTGGCATATGCGACAGCCGCAGCTGCGTGGGGGGCGCTGCGGCTCAGGGGCTCGTGGAGCCTAGCCAGTAACCTAGGAAACCTGGGCCATTGCATGCTGGCGTTTCAAAGAAAGGTCGTCCAACCTGCGCGTCAGCCGATTTTGCGCCGAATAAGATGTGGTGGCGCCGTTGGGCAGAATTTCAGCACTTGAAGTATATTTCTTATAAGACAGCGTGGTTGCGCCTCCTAAATTATTCTTTCTCCCTGGCCGTTGCCATGCGTGCAATTATTTTAGTACACGCTCCCACTTAGGAAACATTGTTCTGGAAGATTTTCAGAAAAGGCCGTGAGATATAAAAAGACGCTGTTAAATATTTTTGCTTGCCTGCATTGTGTGCCGCAGGCCTGTCAAGTTCACGTGCAAAAGGAAAGATCGATTCGTCAGTAACAAAGAAGCTAGTAACTCTGTTCGTGCAAATATATCTTAGCAAGAACGTTGCTGAAGTATATTGTCCGGTGGACGGGGATTAGCCTTGCCTGTCACTTCCTTGTGGCCAGTATTCCAACATTGTCGAAAGGAGTCTTGACAACATTTTGTCGTTCAGGCACACAAGCAAGGAGTGATGTGGTATTTTCAGCATTCCGGATATTTTTTAACACAACAGAAAGGGAATTCTTAAGTTGCAACATTTTACAAATGGCGTGCAAAGTATGAACAGTGTTTGGAACCCGAGAAAACAAGAACACGCTAATACGTAATTTTGTTGCTATGAACATAATTTCGTTTCATTATTACGCAAAGTACTTGTGTTACATCAGTATTCCGCTGCGTGGAAGGTCTCCTGCAGTTTCTAATCATTCCTCTCAATTGCTTATTGGACGAGGATGTTAGGCTAGCACTATTTTCAACGTCAGTGTAAGACATACACGAAAATATATATTTCACTTTTCACTGACTTTTGCTTAACCTGCAGATGATTAACTCTTCTGTAAATTATAAATATAAATCATATGCACAATACACAATTGAGATTAGAAATTTGAAATTTGCGGAACTACAAGAAGGGGAGGGATTTCAAGAAATTGTTTATATTAGATGAATATTATTGGAAGTTAAAAGGCAGTGCCACCTGCATAAAAGTTCTTCGAGGGCATTTCTTTTTTTAACAGCGGAGCTGTTAAGCCGGGCGTAATGTGTCTGCTGAATCCAAAAATGTGGGCCGATCCTGGCGGTAGTGCAGAAAGGGTCCAAGCTCAATGGCACTAGCGCTTGGACCCTGTGAACTAGCGAAGCTGAGCCTGGCTAAGTCTAGCTAGCATGGTTGGGACTTAGGCAGTCATCAATAGCCAATCAATAGCTAATGGATCAATAATCATTAAATTCCGGAAAATGCTGGGGATGACTTGGTAGTGCTTAGCCTAGCCCAAATACGTGGCCAATACCTTGCGATAGCCAATCAAAAGCTAATCGATAATCGATCAACAATTATTAAATTCCCGAAAATGCTGGGGATGACTTGGTAGTGCTTAGCCTAGCCCAAATACGTGGCCAATACCAATAAATAATCGATAATCGACAAATGCTGGCGATGACTTGGTAGTGCTTAGCGTAGCCAGAAAGCCAGGACTAGCTAGGTGCCCATCAGCTGCGCTGTCTCTTCAGCATTGCGCCTCCGGTGCAAGAGTCGTTAATTTTTTAACATACTTTGCTTGGGGATAATAGATTTTTAAGCGTAACTTTAATCAAAATGAGACATTTCTACAGTGTTCAAATTTTCGTTATTCTGTTTAGTTTGCCAGTATATCAGGCGTTTTTTTTTTTGGTTTGCACACAACGTGTTAAGCTTATAATAGGAGCGCGTGTTGTGAGTCGCAGAGGAGAATCCGTGGGGTCCTCCGCCAGCAGGTCCACAGCCTGCCACCTCAACCACGGTGGAGCTTGACGCGAAAGGCAGCCGGCACAATCCCGAGCGCTGAAGGGCTGGGAGCAGGCAGGAGGCTGTGGCAGATCCCAAGTCCGCATGGATGAAGCCATCCGTGTAGATGTAGATGTGTTTGTACAGCCGGTCCTACAGCAGGGAGGCCGACGCCTGGTACAGGGCGCAGCATGGGGACAGCCTTTTCGAGAGGCCCTCCAGCATGGTTGACACTTCCGATGGCTGATGATGTGGAAGAGGTGGCGGGAAGGCTAGCATGGGAGGACTGCCGACAACCTCCTCGTACATCTGGCGCGGGCTGTCCATACACGAGTGCGGTCCGCTCCGCAACCTTCAGAGCAGAGCCGCGCTCCCCGGGCCGCGATGTTGACTGTCGACGCGATGGAGGCGAGGCAGTTGCATCAGCAAGGACAGCGGCCAGGTTTTTGCCTCAGCTAGGGTGGCAGCGATGTATGAGGTCCTCGGCAGGTCAAGATTCATTCGGATGGCTTTCCGGTGGTGAAGCTCCAGGCGGTCCACGCGAGCCCGTCGTTGGGTTACGAGGGGTAGTGCATAAAGGAGCCCCGAGACTCCGCACTAGGGGTTGCACTAAAATAAAATTGATTCTCTCTCTCTCTCTCTCTCTACAGATACGCGAGGGACGCACAGTGCATCCCGCTGAAAAACCAGTAAAGCCAAGTAGACGTACCGTCCCGCTCCACACATCAGGCTGTGTAGGGGATCCCGGGCAGCATTCTAGCTTCTGCTGATGGCATGAGCATTGTGTGCACAAACACTAGTGTTCCTGCTAACACCTGTGTGCATAACACAGTAGTGTATACGTACAGGTTTCTGATCGGAACGTACAGTATACATTTCAAACTACTAGCGCATGTGCATTTCTGCAGGCTTCATCTCGTGCCCGATTGCGGTGAGAGGCCTGTAATGCCAGTGGCGGCACTCCACATCACGCCAGCGCACTGAGTCGCCTGCTAGCTGCCAGGATGCCCTTTCTTGATGCGCATTGGCAGCTGACTTGCGTGCTGCGTTGCGCCAACACATCACTCCCGTGTATTGATAGAACACCGTGTGACGAGCTTAGAGCGCAATGCAAAGCCTCGCTATTTTGGTCAATGCTTCGGCCTTCGTTCCAAACTACCAAAAATCTTCTTTCCTGAGTTTTCCGTCCAATACTATCCGGAAAGCCTGTCAAGCGAGATATGCACTTATATCACTGCTAAGCATTAATAAAGTATGATTTCTCTGTGCTTAGGTTGTCAGTCCGCATCACACTACCTGTGCAATTACACTACTCTGGAGGTGTACGCGTACACCTCCACGTACGCAAAACATTATTGTCGGTTCAGCAGTTTGGCCATTAGCACCCGATCACGTTTTTGAGAGCAGTTTTATTACATTTGCGTTCCTCGAATGTGTGGCTAGAAAGAGCTTATTTTGTGGGCATTCTGCTGTGACGATAAAACCTCTCCATCGTTTCTTCCTCGTGTTAGCTCCTGTTGAGCAAATTGCATCTACTGACTTATTGAATTTATAGTGATCGGCAATTTAAACGCGATCTCGGACAGCATGGCGGCTGACGCTTGTTGCGCCACTGGTGAACGCTGGGTGATCGTTGAAGGGGCCGAATGCAGTTACGACACATGAAAAAGCTTCTCGCTTTCATATGAAACAAAAAACACCGCATATCCACGAAGTGAATGATGATGAGCGGGCGAAGCACCGGGGGATCATTCGGGCAAAACGCCGGAAGCGTTCTCCGGAAGCTGGCTTCCGGAACCGGAACCGGAAGTGGAACCGGAAGCGGAAGCCGGAGCTTGGCGTACAGATACTCTCTCTCTCTCTCTCTCTCTCTCTATATATATATATATATATATATATATATATATATATATATATGTCCTCTCAAACGTCTCTCAAAACGTCTTCTTCATCGCTCTGTCACAATATATATATATATATATATATATATACATACATAGCGGTCTCCATGCCAACCAGGTCTACGGACTACGAGGGACAAGGCTCGGCCCTAAGGTAGGGTGCCTACATGCAACGCCGTTTTAGGGTGGTGACAGCCTTTGTAAGGGTACTTGCCGCTGCCAGCTGAATTGGCGGGGTAATTGTGGGGACAAAAATGGCGAAAGATCAGCCGACAGACCACACTTTCCGCAACCCTTGTTGACGTGAAATTAATTAACTTCTTTTAATAAACTTTAGCCTCAGCAGCCAGAGACAAACGGCGCGTCGGAGCGCCGTACACAGTACGTCTACGTTTTAGTTAAACAGATTAGTAAGGACAGTCTTTATTACAGCACACTTCGAAAAGCACCCTTTATATATTATGTACAACTGGAAGGCAACGACAATGCTTAATGTAGTTCACATTCTTGGTGTGAGATAATCCTACCATGAGCACGCCATCGTGCCTTGTAACTTCTTGCTTTATATGTGTCACATATGACATGCAATAGAAAACTTAAGTTTGATGTGTTCAAATAAAAGGGAAAGGCAACTAGTATATTAAAGATGTATGCAGGTTTCTTGTGCACACTGGTGGAAAACTAAATTAAAGAAATTTAATAACGCCAACTACTCATTTTGCTGATGTTCGACACCATGGCGTCACAGAAGCCTTCATTTGGGCCGCAAATTGGCGGTGTTGATGCGTTTGCAAATTTTGTCTGAGTAAAAACACGTTGAGAAAAGTACAAGTCCACGATGTCGATGTGGCTGGGCACCCGCATTGGTCAATGTCCAAAATGAGGCACCTTGATTTGCTGTAGTAGTAGTAGTAGTAGTAGTAGTAGTAGTAGTAGTAGTAGTAGTAGTAGTAGTAGTAGTAGTAGTAGTAGTAGTAGTAGTAGTAGTAGTCAGGCCCGTAGGCAGCAAGGGGGGGGGGGGGGGCTGGGGACCCGCCTCCCCGCTCCCTCAAAATTTGGATATTGCCGTTCCCATGTGCTACGGCACGGAGTAACGCTGTTTTATTTTTATTCTGACATTGACTGAGACGAATCGTCCATATAAAAATATTGTACTATTAGGAAGATTCATCGCAACACTAAATATATAAAACTATTAATGAAGGAGTATTTCAAACGTCATATGATGTACATTCTGCGGTTTTTACCGAAAATAAATACTGAAAAATAGGCGCTTTGCTCAAATAGCCAAGGCCTTCAGCAAGTGACCCCCCCCCCCCCCCCCCCGAAGAGCATTCCTGGCTACGGGCCTGGTAGTATAGTAGTGGTAGTAGAAAAACTTTATTATATACAGAAACCGGACGGGCGCCTAGTCCAGTCCCCCAGAGAGGGTAGGGGGTGGTTCACCGGCAGGGTGGTGCCCCTATTCGAAGGCCCCACTAGCACGGGCCATCCGCTCAGCTCGTTGGATCAGTCGTAGCTGATTTTACAGGGCCGGGCTAGACAGCAGCGCCTCCCATTTGTTCCATGTGCCGTTTGTTTCGTGTTCTTCTCCGTGTTCTGCACACTCCCAGGTGGTGTGAAAGAGTGTTGGTGTTGCTCCACAGCACGGGCATATGTCTCTGTATGCCGTCGGTAATATCAGGTGGAGAGTGCGCAGATTTATGTAGGTGTTCGTCGGTAATCTTCGCAGCATGCTTGCCTCCGCAGCGCTGAGTTTGCCGTGCGGGGGTGGACAGATTTTTCTATTTTCTCTATAGTATTTCAGGATTGTTGCAAAGCAAGTGTCTAGGTGTGTAGGGTCCTCTGTGTAGAGTCTGGGGCGGCACGGCGATTTCCAAAGCCTCGAGCCGCCTCGTCCGCATGCAGGTTCCCGTTGACGCCCTGGTGCCCCGGTGCCCAGGTCACAGTTAGGATGTATTGAACAGTGGGGTCCCATCCAGTCCCGACAAGCATTCGGAGCGCCTGTGCTTCAGTTTTGCCCCGTCGATAGCTTCTGCAGGCTTCCTGCGAGTCTGTGATTATTGCTAATGGAGCTTCTCGCGTCCACTCCCCTCCCCCCCCCCCTTTTTTTTTTATTTTGCGAACGCAGTTGCAAACTCGACCGCTTCTTTTGTAGAGGCGCGATCTATTGTAACCTTAGCAACGTTTGAAGCATTGGTATTCATAGCCTATTGGACGTTAGCTATTCGACGTTCTAGTAGTTCGAAATGTCAGTATGTTAAACTATCTACGTAAACACAGATGACAGGGAAAAAAGGCGTTATTCACTGGCTGTAGCATCGCCTCCTTGTTTGGAATTTCGCCTGGAGTTGCCAGGTATTGGGATTTTATCCTCCTGCCTGTGGGGGCGCCTGCAGGTGCTCGGTAAATCTGCGCTGTGGTTTGCAGTTCACGATAAAATAGTGAAGACTCGCGTGCAACTCGTGTTCACGGTCATTGGCATTCAGAACGTGCTGCTACTCGGCAGAATGATACCTGAAATACTATAACATAACGTTGTGTCTGTTCTGGTATTTGCTACCATGTGTCACGGCTCTACAAAACTAGTCTGAAAATTTGCTGCCCCCTTGTAATTTATTTCATGGTTGGCAAGAACCAAGCTATCGTAACTGCCCAGTGTTCCCTTCTGGCTATTTGCCTGTCAACCGATCAAAGAACCGAGCCATCCATGCGCTGAAAGAGGTTTTGAGCTAAACAGCTCTGAACGGCCCCTCCAGATTTGATCAGTAAATACTCATGTTTTTACTGTATCTGCCTGTGTTTTGTCCTGATGCCATTATTTTTTTATCTCTTCTTTCTCACTGAAGGAAGCCACAGGGCCAGACTTCGGTCTCAGTCCGACCTGATTGTTTCTCCACATGTTTTTAATTTTCTCTACTGCTTTCACGCATGCTGCGAGTGCTACGCACTTTACTTTTATGCGACCGAATTCTCAGAAAAACATGTTATAAGAAAGAGAGAGAAAAGAAAGGATATATAGAAAGACAGGGATGTTAACCAGAGGTAGTTCTGGTTAGCTACCTTGCATAGGGGGAAGGAGTAAAACGATATAAAGGGAAAGAAAGATGGGCACGAATTAAGTAAGCCACGTACACAATCATGCAGTTGCAACGGCAGCAGGCAGCGTTATCAAGGCATTTTCTGTAGGTCTGTGGACATCAGGCAATCCATCAATGCAGATATAGCTTTCTGTATGGATTTACTTTGGCTGTACTGACCTAGCACGTGTTGTTCACATAACGGCCGATTGTCTAGTTTCTCAAGGACAGCGCCAGTCACTTGCCTCTCAGTTATAGTGCGGGTAGGCATAAAGGAGGTGTGCGAATGCCTCGTCACAGCAGTATATGTCGTATACAGGGCTGTCAGACATTCCAGATAAGAGGGCATAGGAGTTAGTAAATGCCACGCTGACATGCCGATGCACAGATGGGGCAGTGTGGTCTCTTTGTGTCGTCGTAAAACCAGGCGGTAGACGTACTTGTACGTCATGGGACGTCGAAAGTAAGTGAGACATGGTGTAAACGTTCAAGTCTCAGGGGAGGGGGAGGCAAACCATATCCTCGGCTCATCGAGCTTAACCCAGCTGCAGCGTCTGTTCACGAAAGCGGCATAAATATGCGCCAACAGCTCTTTTGTGCCGATCGGGAGGCTTCGTCAGCGCGCATATCGCTGATACAACAGTAACAATGTTAGAATATGTTCTTTTGTCAAGACAGTTGTCATAAGTTTTTTTTTTCTTCCAATTTAGGAAACTTGTTCAGTTCGCCCGCTGTGCGTTGCGTTCCTCGTGCTTTGAAGGGCTGTTTTGGAAGCACAACATACTCTCCATAGTTGGGGTGGCCTTTCAGTAATGAATTCTAGGTTGTTGTGCCTGGTGGTCCCTCGGGACAAAGGATGCTTCACCGGCAGACGAGCAACTGTGGAGTGCTATTCACGCTTCATCGTTTTCTCTAGGCGAGGGAGCTGGCGACTGAATCAGCGTCACCTCAGGCTAGTGGTCAACTCATTATGTTTCTATCTTCGGCTGTTCGACCACCTAAAGCTGACGGGTGAGACGACAACAGCCGCCCTCCGGTCTGCCGACCACCTGACAAGCTGACCGTCATGGAGAGACTACAAATTCTTGCAAGGGGCCGACGCCAAGCACTTCCGTGGGAACAGCGTTGACGTTTGGTTCCCAAGTTGCCACCCGTTGCCTGGTATGCGGGGGCGATCGAGCAACATTGGAGGCGGAGCCCGGCGGAACTGGTGCCACATTATGGGCGTGATTTTGTGAACGGTCGACGACTGTGATTGGCCGAGAAGTACCACAGGGCGGAAGTACCCTCGACGAGTGAAAGGTGGAAATGAACTGATAAAAAGCGGGGCTTGGGTGTTGCGTAGGAGCTCGAACATGTAAACGGTCGGCCATGCAAATACGTTAGCATGTAGTCGGCTCCCACAGTCATGAGCCCTTCGTGTAAAATATCATGTACATTTGTATATAAACCATGCTCTGATCTCTTGAACGTGGCTCTGGGCCTCTGTTTCGCCTGTAACCTGGCACGGCACCCTCCATGGAGCCTTCGTGGCCGCTCGGACCCCCGACTTCACAACGAGGGCAGCACGAGTGGAGCCAGTTTTGCACTCGCCGATGTTGTCAGAGAACAAGTCTTCTGATTCATTTCTACAGATTTCATCGGGATATTGGCCGCAGCTGAAGAGCTGTTGTTTCACCGAAGCATGTCCGTAAACAAGGTGTCGGGTTCTATATACCGGGTGTTCCAACTATCATGCACCAAGATTTAAAAATATGCAAATTCCACGGAGCTGGACAGAACCAAGGTGATGTTGTTTGCCGTCGCTTGGATATACTAAGATTATTCTTTGAATTCAGCCTGGTTACATATTTAGCCTTAATTAATTATTCAACTTGTCAAATATTATAATTAGATGAAAAGTGCAATGAGAAAATTGTAGAGCAACATGAAAGACTTCTGGTACAGCTTTCTGTTGCTCAATACCGGCTACATAAAAGGGCTTTTCTGAGCGTGAAAGAAGCCCGAGAATAGGCGCAAGGTGCCTCGAGCGGCCAGTTGCGCGGGAGCTTTGCGTGTATTCGGCACTCGTGGCAGCACGCTGCCGCAATGTTGCATGACGTCAATTTTGAAATCTACATAAAGTAACTATAGCTGCAATGTTTATAATGACTCTAACTGATATGGTTTGCGAATATTTGCTTCGACTTCGGTAATAAAAAAAATTAAATTATGGGGTTTTACGTGCCAAAACCAGTTCTGATTATGAGGCACGCCGTGTTGGTGGACTCCGGAAATTTGGACCACCTGGGGTTCTTTAACGTGCACCTAAATCTAAGTACACGGGTGTTTTCGCATTTCGCCCCCATCGAAATGCGGCCGCCGTGGCCGGGATTCGATCCCGCGACCTCGTGCTCAGCAGCCCAACACCATAGCCACTGAGCAACCACGGCGGGTTTCGGTAATAAAGTAAACTGGGATATGATATCCCCAGATAGGTACGATAGAGTGCAGACATAACTCCCTAAAACCAGACAAATTTTCATGACGTGAATAAAAATGGATGTTGCTTGAAGTTGGTCTAGCTATCGCTAAAGCATACTTCTGGCTAGCTCGAGCATGGACACACGGAAAGCACGATGTCTCTCACTTTTATTTGCAGATAGATGTCTACTGGCAATAGCATTTATTTCGTGTCTAATATTAAGTGACTGGCATGCATGCAGTGAGTGAGGACCAAAGCTGTGCACCCTGCGAGCGAAGTTGGCACGCTCAGCACTTATCCTTGCGCTTGTGAGGAAAGAACAGAAATGCCTTAAAAGTAAACTGATGCTCCAAATTGCGCACATTTATGAAATGATGGTTGGTGAACATCTTTGCAGCACGTTTTATTCGTTCGAAGCAGATTTTCATGAACAAACAATGACGACGATGACGAAACGTGTGATTGCATCATCTATGCCATTTGTTTCTGCGGGTGACAAGTGCTAGCCCTTTGTTCGATTACGTTGAAGGGTTGATTTTATATGACAGGCTCAGTCAGGGAAATACAAAATTTTAGTACATTTTGCTAGCAAGTACAATAAGTATTCCCGATATCTCGGCCGAGAAGTCACTTAGGGAGCTGCATTCGTTCCAGGTAAATATTATATTATGCTTTTGTACAGTCACTTGACAGACCACATAATATAACTTTCATAATAACATAAGACTGCAATACAAGCGGTAAAGTGTCAGCTTCTGTTATGGGTGAAACGAAATGGAGTATTAATTAGAAAACTACAGCTTGCCTTTAGGGGTGGCTAGCGATTGGAATAAATCTGTTTGTATGAACACATGTTATAGAAATAGAGACAGCTGGAATTGTACCTTTATGGCATAGCCCCTTAATGCAAAACCTCTGTAGCTAGATAGGCAATTTACTCTAATTCGATACGTATAGATAGGTTACTGTCGCCGCTCGAACGCGGGCCTCTTCAAGAATAAATTAGGCGCCCAATGAAGCGACGGAGCCACGTTGCCCTATCACAAAAGCGCGATGCTCTTTCTACTGTGACACAGACGTATGCGTACGTCCCTTGTACCAGCTTTTCCATGCGCTTTCAGACTATATGTGCATGCGTAACGTCGCATGGCAGCAATTTGTTCTTATGCAACGTCAGACATGCCAAAAGGACATCAACTGCGCGCGCGCCAGTTTTGATAAGTCCAAAGACACACGAAAGCGCGGCATGTATGTCAAGCTTACCTGTAGTCTGGCTGATGAGTGCTTCTCTATTGTCACCTTGGTGCGACATACTGCAAGCTTATATTGCGCGAAAAACGAGGACAGAAATAGAGAGAGAGAGAGATAAAATGATTTAATGAAAGGCAGGGAGGTTAACCAGGACTGAGCCCGGTTGGCTACCCTACACTGGGGGAAGGGAAAGGGGAGAGAGAGAGATTAAGAGAAGAATATAAAGTCCGCTGTGGATATCGCCGAACTAGCAACAGATCTCTGCTCTATCACTGGCGATCAATCAGTCTGGATCATAGGCGGTCACTCAGTCCTGTAGTTTTCAAAAATAGCAGCAGCGCTTTTGTGGCCTTTTGCAGCTGTGATATTCGAGGCCATGGTCCCAAAATCTTGCTCAACGTGAACGGTGTTCTATCCAGCCAATTAAGAACGTTGCAGAGGTCATTTCTTTCGTTTTGAATAGATGCGCAGTAGCACAGTAGGTGTTCTATAGTCTCATCGACACCGCATGCATTACACTCGGCGCTATCAGCCATTCCAATCAAACACGTGTAAGCATTGGTGAATGCAACACCCAAGCGTAAGCGGCACAGCATTGTTTCCTCACTTCGTGGAAATCCAGCCAACAGCCGCAGCTGCATAGATGGGTGGATAGAATGCAACCGATGCTGGGTGAATTGAGGTGTATGCCACTTCTCCAATGTCCTACTGTGCGCTAGCTTGCTTAGGTGTTTGGCTGCGTCAGTCCTCGATAAAGGCACATAAACAAGATTTGCTCCTTTGTGTGCTTTCCTAGCAGCTTCGTCGGCGATGTCGTTGCCGGAGATACCGCAGTGACCCGGCAGCCACTGAAACACGACGTCGTGTCCTTTTGCGATCGTATGGTGGTGCATTTCTCGTATCTCCGAGACGAGTTGTTCGCAGGACCCGCCGCGAAGAGCTGACAAAAAACATTGTAGGGCCGCCTTTTAATCAGATAATATTGCCCACCGATTAGCCGGTTGGTTGTTAATATTGTGACACTTTTGCATGTGTTCGAGGTTTACGCCTTAACAGAATGTGGGGACATCCAAGACGGGTGAAGAAAAAGACGAGGTGCGGCTGGCTAGCTAAATCTCGACAGGCACTCAGCTGATCAAGGCCGTCGCGACTAACTCTGCCTGGCTGGCTGTTCAATAAACGCCTTTCGCGGGCGTAACAATATAATCAATGGCAGCTGGGAGGGCAACAAGCTCCGAAACGGTCGATGATGTCACGTGAGGTCTTGTATGTGATGCTCATTCACTGCGCCGGTGGAAGAGCGGTCTGAGTGGAAGAGCCATTCGTATATATGTGGACAAAGATATATGTACCCACATTACCAGCGCCCACAGCACTGATCCGGTGTGTAAGTGTGCTCGTCTTTTCGCGCTGTTCAAACACGTACTTTACCTCTGTGTACCGCGTGGGTCTCTCGCATAGCAACTACTTGCACATAAAAGCGACAACTCGCCGTTTTCATTCATCCTAACATGTGACAGCTAGCCTTCCTGGAGACGAAGTGGCATTGCAACCGCCTTTTGAATAAGCCCACTATCCCCAATCCTTGTCTTGCAGCAGCTAGCTCTACGTGAGCACTGTGCTAAAACGTACCGCTTGCGGCCTCGGCTCAGGTCATAACGGAACAGCTTGCGGCGTTTCTTCTCCGAAATACGATGAATCATATGCCGCATCATCGACGACGCCGTCATCCTATCGGCGTCGCCTTGCTGCTGTGGTCCTACAGAAAATCCATCTAATTACACAAACATGTTATTTGATCTGTTAACGCACTGCAGAAACCAGAACGATCATGGTTAAGCAGATATTTTTAAAATGCTTACCATAAAATGTTTTCCAGTGTGCTTGAGATCTACGTATAATATAGAAGATGCTCGAAATAAGCCGAGGCAGGAACCTATACCACAAAATGCCTGGAATAAGTCAAGTACTTAGCAATCAAAGCACACACACGTACACACACACACACACACACACACACACACACACACACACACACACACACACACACACACACACACACACACACACACACACACACACACACACACACACACACACACACCACTCACACTGCAAACTTGTGAGAGACCCTACAAGAATGAGCTCAATTCCCAGCGCGCAGAAGTTTCAAGCAGTTGCATTAGTAGTAATATGCAACAGTAATCAAACAACATACCTAGAAACGTCGCCCGTATATGACTCACAAAACGGGCTCCATTTTGTGAAAATTGATACCTGGCGTCATATTTCCTTCCCTCAGGGCTCCTGGAAAACATGCGCGTCACAATTTTATAACACTGTATCTGAAACATACACCACAATAAACTTTCCGTGATGATCAGACGTAATACACTCCCTATTTTCATTCAGTTTGAAGTCGCGCTGCTGCTCTCAATTATTACACGACAGTGGTTAAATACTATACGCACTTCGCGTAGCACATGAGAATAGAGACAAAAGCAGTATTCCGTAGTTATCTACACATTCATTATTGAACGCATAATTTTGCTATTTTCACCCCGCACTATCGTAAAGGTACGCCTAATGTGAACTTGTTATCACATACAGTTCTCACAGGACACTGCATGGGCAACATTTCAGATAATGTCCTCACAACGCTTTCGAACTCTTGCAAGGTACATTACTGCAAATGAAATAATTCACCCACACGCAATTATCTTAGCTTGTATATTAGCCGGTATCCCCCCCCCCCCCCCCCCGCATCCGACCCTACTTTCCGTTTTCACAGAATTTGAACTAGGTCGCAGACATTTCTCGCCCACTACAGCGTGAGAAGTTGGTCAAACACCCTGCACAGCCAATAATTCGGCAATTAGTGCTGAAGGCTGAGCTAGTTGGCTACTGGCTTTATGAAATCTGGTTATATATTGCTAAGGAAGGCAAATACATGAACAGAAAATTCTCTTCGTGTTTATGTGCACTTCGCGTTCATGTGTGGGTCGTCTCGCAGGCCCTCGTGACATTTATGTGAGCAGTTAAAGCAAGCATGAAGAGGGTATATAATAAACCAGAATAGATGGGCGAAGAGGTTAAGATAAAGTTCACCGACGATTACGATACTCGCTAGTGCGAAATTTGAGCGCGGCTCTATATGTGCTTTCATTTCGCGATGTAATGGCTGGCGGGAGCTATCTGTTGCATACGGCGCGTTGCAAGCGGAGCGAAGTGTGGCGCGTCTGCCTCATTCGAACGCGAGAGACAGCGCGTGGGTGACGCGTGGGTGCGATTGACAGCAGCCGCCGCAGACATATTTCCGCACATGCAGCGCTTTGTTTCCATACAGACGACGCGCGCTACTCTGGCGCCATTCCGTAGCCCTCATCACCGCAAAAGCCGTCTTACGCAGAAATAAGCTTTTCTTCTCATGCTTTCGCCATACCCTCCTCCTCCGCTTTACGCCTCATGGTGCCGCTTTCTTCCTCGCGCTCTGATCGCTATCGCCGTCTTTCATTTCGGTTACGCCGAGGGACGACGCCGACGCTCGACGCACTAACGGGCGCCTTAGAGCTGCGCTCTAAAAAATCACCGCATATCCACGATGTGAATGGTGGTGAGTGGGCGAAGCACCGGGGGATCGTTCCGTTAACCGTGAATCCTCCGACGCCGGCAAGCGGACCCAGAGGCGGCGAGAGCGCGGGAAGCGGCGGCAAAACGCCGGAAGCATTCTCTACCTGAGGTTGGTGGCACCGATGCTCGGTTCGAGAGCGAGCCCTCAGCTCCGGGTCCGCTTGCCGGCGTTGCCGTACTGCTGCAGCTTTGCGAGCCCTCAGCTCCGAGTCCGCTTGCCGACGTAGCCGTTTTGCTGCAGCTTCCCGCGCCCTAGACTCCGGGTCCGCTTGTTGTCTGCGTTGCCGTGCTCCAGCAGCTTTGCGAGCCCTCGACTCCGCTTGCAGTTGAGCCGCCACTCTCGCCTTTTCATTCATAGCGGGCGCGCCGTTATCAGAAGCAACCGTTATCATCCATGGCTGAAGTGAGAAAGAGCGCGCGCGTCTGGAATGAACGCCCTTGTGCACCGCAGCGCCCCTAGCGGTTTCTACGCAAACCAGAGCTACGGACGACGGACGACAACGAGGGACAAGGCTCGGCCCTAAGGTACTTCGACCCTAAAACCGCAGTTGTATTACTCTTTATTCTTTATTCATACATTTCCCTGCTAATCCCGAAGGCGTTACATCAGGGGGATTACAAGCTTATGAAAAATACAACTTCATTCTCACTACACACTTTCTCAGACGTCAGTCGACTCCACTGAGCGATAGTTCTTACAAAAAAAAAGAATTTACATACAAGCTCGTCCTAGCCTGGTATTCCCTAATTTTGCACTTGTCGTCCAGATATATAATGTGGTTATTTTAAGTAACTTTCGCTATCAATTCAAGTTTTGTTATTAAATATGTGGTATAGAAGCTTTACCACAGTTACTCTTTTTTGATTTCATGCGCAACTATAGTAGTTTCTACCGTACAGGACGACCCAATCTGCTCTATTTTGGGGGCGAGTTCACAAAACTTTTCGTTCCTAAGTGCTTCTTGCGGTTGGCCAGCCGCCTTCGCTAATGATATGTCCAATACCGCGATTGGCTGACACTTGCTTCTACTAACAGTTTTAGCGTAAGAACGTTTTTGTGAATCCGGGCCCTGAATTTTTTCTAGTTTATTGATCAGGCATGCTTGAGACCAGTCCCAAAAAGTACAGGCGTATTCCAATAAAGGTCTTATACTTGTTAAGTAGGCCGTTGTTCTTAGGTTGCAATTTGAACATATTAAATTTATTTGAATATAATTCAATGCTACTGTAACTTTGGCAATCACATAGTCCATGTGTGCATTCCAAGAGCACTTGCCCGTCAGCAGCACACCCAAATATTTACTCGTAAATTTCTTACCCAAAGACTTGTTCATAATATGGTAACTTGCATGAATTATTTTTATTTACTAAAACACACATGGACGCACTTATTCGTGTTCAGATTCATTTTCCACATGGAACACCATTGACAAATACGCTCAACATCGGCCTGTAGTTCTAGGATGTCATGTTCAATCTGAATTTTTCTATATATAATGCAGTCATCCGCGAGGAACCGCATATTTGAGCTGATGCCTAAGTGAATATCATTAATATAAACAAGAAATGAAACAGGCCCCAGCAGAAATCCCTGCGGTATGCCTGATGTGACCTCTAGATAATCTGACTTGATTCCATTCAAGAGAAAACACTCACGGCGTTGTGACAAATAGTTTCAATCCAGTTGAAAACACCTGAATCTGTATTAAACATTCGAAATTTTTCAAGAAGCAGAGAAGGAGAAACAGTGTCAAATGCTTTGCGGGAGTCTAAAAAAATGCTGTTTATTTGCCCACCCAAGCCAATTGCAGACGCTACGTCATTATAGAACTCAAAAAGTTGTGTCGTACATGGAAACAGCTTGCGAAAACCGTGTTGACTGTTCGTTAGCAGCACGTTGTTTCATTATAACCTAGTATATTATATGCTCTATGATCTTACATGAAATTGATGTGAGCGAAATAAGTCTATAATTAGTAACCTCAATTCTTGAACCTCGTTTAGGAATTGGAACCACGTTTGCTACTTTCCAATCCTGTGGCTACTGACCAGTAGGTAACGATTGCTCAAAGATTAGTTAAAGGTAAAGTGAAAAAGGGTGACCACATGGTTTTAAAATTCTTGGAGAAATACCATCGGGGCCAGTAGACTTACTTTGATGGCGATTCCTAAGCAGAGCTTCATTGCCGCTAACGCTAAGTTCGATTGGTTGCATAAGACGAGCGCTGCTATTTCACGATTGTTGGCTGTATGCAGATTTAGAAAGAAAAACAAATCGAAAGTAGCTGTTTAAGCACGTCGCTTTTTGTACGTCGTCAACAAGGGTGTATTCATTGCAAATAATATCATTTATCCCCAACAGGATCACATGCATTATCTTCAAGTACTGCCAGAATTAGTTTTTTTCTAATTTTGTCATTTAGTAGTTTGAAATACTGGTCTTTCGCATTTTCAACAGTTTTTTGTACTCGCGTGTTAGTTCCTGTAGACTTTTGAAATGAATGTGTCCTTTCGTTCTTTTATATCTTTCAAACACGCGCCTTCTTTTTTTAATGAGCCTCAAGATGCGAAAGGTGATCCATGTTTTTTACGCTTTTTAAGCGTAGCAGAATGAATACTTGGTATGAACTCCCCTATAAGTTCAAGTAACCTGTTTCTAAATGTTATCCATAAGTAATCTACGTCGTGTTCCTCTACCAAGCATTTCACATTCGAATGAGCTTTTTCACGAACTAAAGAACGTAAGAGGTCGCTACGGTGCAAAAGTGGTTTCTTTCTGCCCCAAACAAGCTACGAGAAATATGCCATGACTCGAGAAAGAACAAAGGGGGCACAAGGCAAAAAAGGAGAAAAAAAAGAGGTTGTGGCATGCGGCACAACTCGCAGATGGTGAGATGCATGACAAGGTCTTTTGTATTACACGGCCATTGTTATGGCCATGCTCGTGTCTACATAGGACTGACGGGACGCTGTAATAATGCGAGATCGATGGGGGCACAAGTCCCCGGCCGTGTACAAAAACCCTCGACAACCCTCAGTCACAGGGGTAGCCTTTAAATAGAGGTGGATCATCTACCTCGTATGCGGGAGGTATTGGGTTCAAGTCCGAGAGCGCCCAGGAACCAACCAGTTCTTCTAATAGGTAGAGTTGTTCGGCGGTCTAGTGCTCGGCTACTTGTGGGGGTTCGCAATCTCGAAAGAGAGCCCTATAGAGACGGCAAGGTCTCCGGGTGCAGTATGTCCTACCACCAACGGCTTTCTACTAGAGCCTCCACCAGGACTGTGGGTAGCATACGAGAGCTGCCGCCAGGTACCTACCGGTAAAATAGGTACAAGTGCGCTCTTCTACCAAGAGCTCGGCTAGTACGGGGCCCCGATGCTTGCGAAGAACACCTATCTGTTGGCATGGAACCGACAGGCGTCCTTTCAAATGCGTAAGCATTTCTATGGTTACCCAACGAGAAAACTATCCGAGCGTCCGCCCGTCCTTCGCACAAGACGATCGCTTTCTAGTTCGCCAGCTGTGGAAGAAGCCGAAGACGAACGCGCGACGCACTAGGCACACCTTTGGTAAGCCAGAACTGTGGAGCAGCCGTGGCTTTGGATCGAAACGTCATCAGCGCACTTGGCGCCGCTACCTGCAATAGTTTGCTTGACTCATCAGTTCATGTTGTGCCGTCTTCAGCAGCAGTTCGTGTCGCTGCAGCGCTGTCGAATTTACGGTATTGCCGCCAAGACACCGCAGCCGCTGAACAGCAGTGTTAAGTATGAACACTGAACGCGACGTCGTTACTACGAAATGCTTACGCATCATTCAGAGATAAAGAAAAAACCCGGTAAACCACTTGCGCTGGAGAACACGGGGCCGATATCGCTAACCTCGTGCGTGGGCAAGACGGCGGAACATGCCATACGTAACCGAGTATCGCGGTAAAAGAGACTGTTCCCACACAACATGGCGGGCTTCAGACCGGGCCTCTCCTCACAGGACTGAATGCTACTACTCAAGAAGAATATAATCGACGGCATGACCAGAGACACCAGGGACATACTGGCCCTGGACCTAACGAAAGCGTTCGACGCGGTCAAGCACAGATTTTTACTGGAATCGATCTCGGTGATGGGGCTCGGCCGGAAATTCCACTCTAACATAGGCTCATTCCTCAGAGACAGAAAGGCCACGATCAAAATAGGACAGGCCACGTCCGATTCGTACACGCCGGGCGCGAAGGGCACCCCACAGGGGGCGGTGCTCTCCCCACTATTATTCAATCTAGCAGTGAAAGGGCTCTCAGACCGCCTGACGAGATTGACCAACGTCAATCACGCCCTGTACGCCGACGACATTACGGTGTGGTGCACAGGGAGGTCCGACGCAAAAGTCGAGCGGGCTCTCCAAGAGGCTCTGGAAGAGTAACTGAAGGAAACGGAGCGGGCTCTCCAAGAAACAACGGAAGAGTAACTGAAGGAAACGGGACTCCGCCTGTCACGCAGCAAATCGGAACGGTTGCTGCACAAGCCCTCGAAACAGGGCATGAGGAATTTGACGCCGATCGATCAAATCCCGATCAAATTACACAAGAGCGACGGCCAGCCGATCACCAGAGTGATCACTATAAGAATATTGGGGCTGCTAATGTAGGTTAAAGGCGATAACACGCAAATGGTCATGAAACTCACGTCGAAAGCGGAGAACATGCTCCGGCTGATCCTTAGGGTGACCAATCGCAGGGGAGTTCTCAGCGAGAGTAATCTCATCAGAATTTACCACGCCTTCCTCATGAGTCACACCTAGCCTCGGCGCTAAAATGGACCAAGAGAGACGCAGCCAAGATAGAGACACTGATGCGCAAGAGCATCAAAAGGGTGCTAGGTCTTCCGATCACTATACAAGCACAGAGCGGCTCGATCGGTTAGGAGTCCACAACTCGCTAGCAGAAATCATCGAAGCACAGACCAAGGCACAGGTCGTGCGGCTGTCAGCCACCAGGGCCGGCAGACGCATCCTAGAAGAAGCAGACATAAATGCAGAGTGCAACGCACGCAAGGTCACGCTCAGCGCGGCGTTCAGCGGCACTTTCAAGGTAGGGAGCCGCGTGTCATCACATCGTCAAACGGTTTCCGACCCACATGTGGGCCGACGTGCACCCCGACTTTCCAAACGAGCTCGACCGCGCGCGAGGACTCACGCACCGCGGCGATCGTGGCGAGCGAAGTGGCGGAGAGGGAGGGGAGCACCGAGACCCGCTGCTCACCTTCAACGAAATAACAACGCACTATGACCTGTCGAGGAGAGCCTTCCCGCTCCCCCACTCTAAACTCAATAGACCACAGTCATCGATGTTCAGAATGCTTCGGATAAGGTTGTTCCCCTGGAGAGGTAGACTGAGCCTTTATTCACCAGAGGTAGAGCCGCAATGTCCGGATTGTGGCGAATCGTACTGCTCGCTAGCGCACATGCGCTGGCAATGCTCCGCGTTAAGCGGCACCGTGTTCAGTAAAGAAGACTGGGAGGACGCCCTGGCGAAGCAACGACCACTAGACCCAGCTCCGGGCCGTCCAGAGGGCTCACGAAAGGGCGGAGGCTCACGGGCTTCCCGTCCCAACGTGGGTGCGGCCCGTGACCCCTGCCGACCACTAAGCGAAGAGTGGGTGGGGAGGGGTTCCTGTGGACTCAATAAAGTTGTTTCCTCCTCCTTCCCGTCACTATTAGTACAGCCCTGTGTCCTGTGGTAATATTACCATGCCCTGCATCGCGTTGTTTAAAGCTATTGTTTACAATATTGCCACGCGTTAGTAACGCTGGAGGACGAGGACGAAAAGGATGTGTTTGGTGGCTGCTGCGACTAACAACAGTAAGCGGCCGTTAGCTCGGAAGTGACTGCTTGTCTTTTCTTCTTGCGACAAACTGGTGGAGGTGCTGAGTAATAATACGCCCTATGTCTGCTGGTCCTGAACCAGAAGCTACCGACGCCAGTACCTCAGATACTACAGAAATCTATCGAAGCAGCCGTGGCCTCCGAGGTCTTCCACCGCAGTACATTCCCCTGGCAAGCTCTGCGAGGGCAATGTCAACAATAACCGCAAGCCAAACCGAGGAGATTCCAAATGCTGCTGTACCATGCATTGTCAACGCGTCTCGCACACCGAACCCGTTCCACGGCGACGCCTTTGAGGACACTGGTTAGACCAATTCAACCGGGTCGCCACCTTTAATGACTGGGAGGACCGTCGTAAGTTGAAGAACGTCTTCTTTTCCCTTTTAGGACGTGGCAAGGGTGTGGTACGACAACCACGAGGCTTCATTTACCAGCTGGCAGGAGTTTTACCGACTGCTTCGCGACGCCTTCAATACACCCGAAAGCAAAAAAAAAAAAAGAGACCACGTGCCTCTGACATTGTTCACGTCACGAGGATGAAGCCCTACCACTCGCGCTGACTCCATTTCCCAAACTTTGTGGTGCGGTCCCTGTCCTCACGCCCATTGTCTTTCTCATTTCTTTTATTTTCTCCATGTGGTATTTAACCCGTAACCAAACTTTGATGTTTCCTGTAGTCGCATCCAGGAGGAGGAATCAACCTTTATTCTAGAACCAGCACTTTATGATGGCTGGGCCTAAGCCTTCTATGAGGGGACGTCGAGGGTTTGCCTCGCCGCCGCCTCACGGGCGTGCTGGGTCGCCCAGATTTGATCGTCGAGGGGGGAGCTCCGCAGAGCCTCACGCAACCTCGACGAGAGGGTCGTGGAGTTAATGTGTGTGTACTGTGCTGGGCACTCCCACAGCATATGCGGAAGCGTAGCCGGGTGAGTGCCACAGCACCGGAAGTTGGGGGTACTGCAAACTTCAGGGAATATAAGGTGGAGGCGGGCGGGTGAAGGGTACGTATTTGTTTGTAGCAGACGCAGGGTGGTAGCCTGCGCCCGGCTGAACTTGGGGTGATGTGGGGGGAAGGTTCGGCGATTGAGGTAAAATGCCTTAATGAGATCGTTATAAGTGGTCAGATTGCCCCTGGTGTCCAACTCGTCTCCAGTGTCTCCGGCGCGGTTGACTAGGCCTCGCGCAATGGAGTGGCTGACCTCGTTGAGGTTGGGGAGGTGTGGGTGGACAAGGCCCACGTGGGCCGAGCATCGAGACGATACCTATTTTTTTTTTGAAGGAAGGGGTAATGCCACACGTTAGTAACGCTGGAGAACTAGGACGAAGAGGTTATTTTTGGTGGCTGCTGCGGCTGACAACAGTAACCAGCCGTTCGCTCGGAACTGACTGTTTGTCTTTTCTTCTCGCGACAATATGTATCAGTCAGCCGAAATTAACACCTTGTTAACCTCACTTACACATCATGAAACTCTGAAAAAAAATGAGATGGCGCTCCTGTGTTCCCCCAAACTCGCGTTCTAGCCAGCTTCGTGACTGAGAAACACGCCAGATAGCTGAGGCTTGGTATATTCACAAAGAAAAAGACAAATGCATTAGTCATCCATCAGTTGCGCTGCATGAAAATTAATCTGTCTTTGGATGCATGCGATGGCTTCATTTCACGACGAGTTATTAAACACCATCTGTTTTCTCAATAAAGTACGAGTGATAAAGTTGGCACTTGATCCCTGCGTGTCCTCATCCACCTACATTTACTTTCTGAGGCCGCCATTACACCAGAATGAGCCCATATCAACTAGCCAAGTTTCAGAGCTTCTGAAATAGTGGAGAATCTATAAATGCGAAGCATTTCTTGCCGGCGGCTCTGTCTGTTGTCCCGCGTCCCACACCCCCACAGCGCATGCGCGTCCCCTCGCCCTCTCTCTCTCCTCTCCTATGCTCCCCCCTTTCTGTCCTCTAGGAATCCGGAGCGGCGCGCTCGATAGGTGGTGCGACAGCTGCATACTCCGCTGAGGGCGCCACGGTAGTTCCGCGGTATGAAAATGACGGAGCGCGCGCGCCTCATTCTCTCTCCTCTGCAGCGCCGCGATGAGCGCTCGGCCCGCTGCCGCGAAACCATCTCCCGCTCAACCTAACCATCTCCCCGCTGCTTCGCATCCACACATGGTTCCCTTTAGCGGGAGATGGAGTAATTTTTGTTATTTGGACCTTTAGACAATTTTACCAGTGAAAGCCAGGTATCGTGTTTCATGCGATCCAAAATAAGTTGTGGAATCGCGCAACTGCTACAGGAGACATGGCAATTTTATACTTGTAAGCAGGAATCAAGTGCCCATATCTGTATTCTGCAATAAAACTGCGACTTGGCCGAGTTGGTAATGCTTCATCTTGAAATACAAAAGCACGCAAAAACGAGTACGGATAGGACAAGTGACACACACCACAACCTCACCCATGTTTTTTATTGCGTTTTAACGTTCTGTGTACAACTTTTTTGTTATCTTCCAGTTGCCAGACATGATGAAGATATCTGCATTACTAGTCTTCAGCGGTGCTGACTGGTGAGCGTAGTGGCCGTGAGAATGCTGGCACATTAATATGCGCGTTGCTTCCGACTATGTCATTTACATTTGCTTCAATGTAGTAGTTCCACGTTTGGGTTTTTTGAGAACAATTTAACTTCCTTTGAAAACTTTTGTGTTAATTCATATTACATCTGCTTTTTTCCTAATGATGAAACGTTCCCGAAATAAAAATCAGAGCCCCTTTCTTTAAGAAAGATAGGTTGATCGCGAAGCTTTCTCCCATGCAAACCGAATCAAAGTCAGAGACCAAAGCCAAATACCACGCAACCAACCCAAGAAATGCTGAGCGACCCGATGCGATGCATATGTGATTTGATTGCTTGTTTAGGGTTGTATTTCTTGAACGTTGAAGTTAAATGAAGACACATTGCGTTAAGTTGCATAGCCTTTACTTTAGATCATCTAGCCCTTGATTACATGCACACACTCGCACTTTCACGGACGACTGTACACTTGCACCGTATTGCCTTGTCGATCGCTGTGGTAGACGGTCAGATTCTCTGCCGTTGCCGATACATGGGATCGGCCTTACGGGCACGATCGCGCTCGCGCTTACGTTCGCGTACGGCAGCCTCTTCTGCCGTACGCTGCACCCCCGGCCTACCCAGGTGACGGCCGGGAATGCATTGCGTGACGCGCGTAATGCAACGCAGATATATACAGTTCGTCTGGGTAGCATGGCGTTGCAGTTCCCATTGTTCTTATCGGTACAACTGCGAATGTAAACTGTAGGGTTTTACGATGCGTATGTTGTGCGCCGTTGTTCTATTGTGTGCGCAGATAGTTCTATTGTGTAAGTTGGCTTTCCTGCAGCGCTTTTCCGGCGCTCACGGACAAATGAGTGATACATAGAAAGCTTCGCTTTAATAAATGCCAAGTGGTCTTTACCATGTGAATAATGTATCTCACGTGTTCGTTCAAGACACGTATGCCATTTGTGCGGTAGCAATCGTAAGCAAAGAACATCTCGATAGTTGGTGAAGATTACAATCCCCCACATGCTTTCATATCAGTAATTTTCCTCATAAGCTTTCTTAGAGAAATACCTGGCAGAGTTCTTCTGCGATAAACATGAATAAATACCTCAACCTGCTTTGTCTGTCCTAACTGCTTGCATTTGGGTGTGTTCGCAGCCGCTTTGGCCATGCCAACTGACCGAGAACCGGCACTTGAAACCCGGCATCGACTTGTCCGACGTGCCCGGCGTAAGTAATCCCACCACAGACACCCATCCATATCACCTTCAGGGAGTCAATTATATTTCGACATTACATGTCAGTCCGGTTATGGCAGATGCCGCTCACGAGTGGGAGTGCAGCGGATAAATTTTGACAAAGGAAAGTCTTTTATTTGATTACAAAGCTCTGCAGACAAGCGTCTTTGTACCAGCCACTTTCATATTGCTGCTGCCCCAGTTGAAAATCGAACCTACGACATCGTGCTCAGAAACTGAACGTTTCTCTACAAGCCACTACATTTGCTACTCTGAGGCTACGACACGGTGTAGAACCCAAATTGGTCGAATGCGAAAGAACCTAAATATTTAAACTATGACGCAACGCTGAACAAGTGTCGAGCATTTGCTCCCGGCTGTTTGAGGTGAGTAGACATTCTTTAATTCTGCGTATTGTATTAAACAAAGGAAGCCTCATTAAGATCCGCATGAGCGACGGCTTTGTCAAAAAGAAGTCGTCTATAGGGTTAAATAACACCGCTAGCTTATAATTGTGTTTTGGGCGCATCTAGGGTAGTTTTCACTATATATAGCTGTTTTTATTCCACCATTAATTTTTTTTATTGTTGGTTTGAGCGTTCCACTACGCTGCGTGCGTAAAGAAAGCAGTGTAGTTCTCACTGAAGAACATGAAAAGCTTAAAGGGATACGGACACAAGAGTTGGCGGGTGGTTTGTTACGTCGGAACAAAAGTTGAACTGTTGAAAATGACGAATACAACAAGCTGCTTTGAAAAAAAAGAACGATAACATCTTTTTTTTTTTGCGATTTTCTGTTGTACCTTGCCTTCAAGCGGCTGCCGGCAGAAGCTGAAATTCGACGTCATAACAACCCGCGCGCGCGCGCGCGCGGCCAAGGTCGGCCACAGCCGTCGCAGTGTTTCCGGGAGTGTCGGTCCCTTGCAGCCTTTGCTTTAACCCCTTTCGGCAATCTTCGCAGGTGGTCCGTCCGAAACATTATCCCCGTCGGCGCTCCACGCAGGTGGTGCGTCTTACATGCGCCTTCCCGCGGTCGTCGGTCGGTATTGACGCGTTCGTCGCGGCGGAAGGCCCAGACATTGCTGTTATAACAGCATCGTCGGTCGTGACACGCCGTCGCACACGTTTCCCAGAGACGCGAAGGTGCGTAAACTTTGGATACCTGCCTGTCAGCCATCACGCACAGCCTGGAGACCTCTAAAAAATGACTTCGTTCGCGCGGACCACTTCGTCGACGATGATTATGTGACCAGCCCGGCTATGCTGAAAAGCCTCGGCATGCCTCTCAAAGGGCAATGCTTAAAGCCTGACGCTGTGCCTGCGGTCTTCTCACGAAAACGCAAGGCAGAAATGATCAGCGGCGCGTTGTAAAAGAGGAAGCGAAAAGATGTCGGTACTGTTTTCGTTCACTTGCAGCCTTCTTGAGCAGTTTGAGGGCGAGGCTGGGGCGAGAGGCCCGAGGCTGGGCACGAAGGCAGTAATGTCTTTAAAAATGTTGGTAAAGCATAGTAAAACAACACAAGGCTAGCGAGCGCGACTCACGAGATCAGACACACACACAGCTCTGCTTTCTCCACAGAAAAGCAGGAAAAACTGGGCAGAACGCCAGACAGGTGCTGTCATCTGTCGATCGGCTGGCGAAGTGGACGTGAGAGTCTCGGAGGTGCTGATACCTCACAGCAATTGCTCACGCCGACGGCATAAACTACTATTCAGTCATCCACGCAGTGCTGAAGTACCCCGCTGCTGTCTCGCCTGCGTGCGGTCTTGAAAAAGCAAGTTTACTGAGGAAATGACAAATCATTCTTGCACAAGTGTCTGGTGCAGAGCGAAATCTTCCCGTGCTACGGTTCGCGAAAACCTGACCGGCACTTCCACGGCCGCCTGCTCTTCTTCGTCGCTTGACGCGGAAGGCTCGTAACCGTAAGCGGTAATATTTATTGCCAAGTTGGAATGGTCCTCGTCTTCGGACGTGTACTCATCGCTGGTAGAGGCACCAGAACTCGAATCCATGCTCGCGATGGCGGCGTCGGCGTGCTTCGAATGACCGCGGCCGGCCGGCTGGCTATCCGACGAGGGTGTCGTGACGTCACCCCTTCCAACTCCCGCGGGTCGGGCGGCGAGGCGCGCGCTCACAAAAACGCCAAAAATAACGCCATCGGCTCAAAAATGAGCTAAGTGAGTACTTCTTTTCGGTGTAATCACACACGGAGGATTCCGTTTCAGCATTTTCGTAAAATTTTCAGATTTCGTGTCCGTATTCCTTTAAAGGCCCAAGCTGGCTGTTCGTCTTTCCTTCATTTTTTTAGAGTCGCGGTATTGCGCAAAAGGCGAATCATCGATTACGATAGCAAATCATTAGACATCTGTGCAAAGTGAGGTCATCGCAGTTATATCGGTTGTTTAAATTGCAGTATTCATCCGCTTACTCCTTAAATGAACAAGCAGTGTAATGCGCGCACAGACAAACATGAACACATATCATTAAATGGCCGCGGCCGCTCGCTGTCGGAACGCTGGCGTGATGAGGCGCAGCCGCTGCGGATAGCGAAATGCTTCGTGCTGCGTTTAGTTTCAACGCGTCTTCTAAATTTGAGATTACACGACCTTCAAGACTGGGTGCGCGCAAATGCGAAAACACAGCGCACACGAAGTCACAATGCCATCTCGGTTATAGAAATCTTTGGACCCGCCGCAGGGCGATCAGTCACGCCACGCACGGCAAGGCCGCGCTCGCACGCTCGCGCGCTCACCTTTCTCCTCCTTTCGCGCACAACGCTGCGCGAGCGAGAAGAGAGTGATTGTGAAGAGGAAGAGGCGCTTGTTGTGGAACGCCGGCCACTTATAGATCGCGTCGCCAGAAAAGACTTAGCCGCGACACACCCAACAAAACCTATATTGGCGAGAGAAGAACACAAAAGGTATCATGATGATGATAAAGGTGCGCGCACTTCTTGATGTTAGGCGCGGAGGCAGCGGCCCACGATCCATTTTTATTATTATTACCTCAGTAAAAATAGTTGAAAGTTCTTCTGTGCACAGACAACTTCGACCTAAAACTTCGCGGAGTGCAATTTTTACGGTTCCGGCCAATCGTTCCCACCAGCCTCCCCACCATGGGGCCGCTTCGACGATGAACTTCCACTGAATTCATTGGTTCGCAATGTAAGCCTGGAAGTCATCTTGTCGTAGTACTTTCCATATTTTTTTGTAGCTCCCGCGACGTTCTGTTAAAGGTTTAGGCATTGTCGGAGTAAATGGTGCTTGGGAGTCCCCTTCTTGCAATGAAACGCCGGAATGCCAACAGGAACGCAGGTGAACACATATCCGAGACCAGTTCCAAATGCAATGCTCTTGTTACTGTACATGTTAAAAGTACGATGTACATTTTCCTGTCGGAGCTCTCGGATGACTTCGCATACAATGGTCCGGCAAAATCAAGTCCTGTTGTGTTGAAAGGTTTCGTCTTTTCGACCCGGCAGACTGGAAGTGGCGGGTACGGCGTCACATTGGGTTTCGTGCGAAAACGGACGCATAGCAGGCATCGGTTGCTTGCTTTCTTTGCCGCTTGTCGTGCTCTTGGGACCCAGAATCGTTCGCGTACCTTGTGTATCATCGTCGTTACTCTTCCATGCATGACTCGACGATGGGCATCCGCAAATACCAGCTCGGTGAAACGATGTCGGCTTGGAAGTAGCAATAGGATGCTTGACGTCTCGGTTGTCTGCGAGGTTTTGTAGTCTTCCTCCGACGCGTAGAAGCCTGTTGTCGTCGAGAAATGGGTGTAATTGTGCTACCCATGAATTACTGGGCGAACCTTGTCTTTCCAGCAGCCAACTCCACTCCTCAGGAAACGATTCAGTTTGAACTTGCCGGATCCAATATCTCTCAGCTGCCAATATTGCTTCACCAGAGATGACTCCAGCTTTTTTAATCTTGCACTTAACGTTGGAGACAACGCACTGCACCCATGCTGTGACACGGAGAAGCTTGTGCAGTGAACTGAACTTCGTGGCATCTAGCAGTGCGTTTCCTGTAGAGTGAAGCGTCGTTGGTTTTGTCGCTGTTATCCATAGGATGTCGTTGATTTGGGGCAGTGAATGCTTCACAGCTGGCCATTTTTGCGAGTCCTTACTCAGCCAAGCTGGTCCTTGCCACCAGTCTACCTCGGTAGCCAGTGCGTCTAAGGAAACACCTCGGGTCAGTATATCAGCAGGATTGGTTTCTCCTGGACAATGCCACCAGCTACACTCCGAAGTACTAGACAAAATTTCTGTGACTCGGTTCTTCACAAAGACGTCTAAAGTCGAAGGCGCTCGCTGTAACCAGCCAAGCACTATGGTTGCGTGAGTCCATAGAAAACATTGCGCTCTTGGCATTAGATTTCTGCAGGTTTGCACTACAAATTTTAACAACCTGCTTCCTGTTAACGCACCCATTAGCTCTAGTCGCAGCAAGGATAGAGCTTTCAGTGGGGCTATCCTTGACTTGGCTAAAATCAGGGTGCTAGCCACGCTCCCATTCACATCTTCTACACGAAGGTATGCACAAGCTCCGTACGCTTTTGTGATTGCGTACACGAAAACGTGTAGCTGAGGTTCACGCGATTCTGCAACTCCGCTCATGAGGGGACGGGGAACGTTGACTTTCGACAAATGGATCAACTTGTTTCTCCAGTGGTGCCATTTTTCCGCAATGTGATCAGGAAGATCTTCGTCTCAGTCGACCTTCGAAACCCATAACTGCTGAAACAGCATTTTCCCTCGCACTACGTATCGTGCGAGCAATCCTAATGGGTCGTAGATCCTCGACACTGTCTGGAGGACAAAACGTCCTTTGCCTTCTCCAAGAAAGTAAAGATGTTCTCCGGGTTGTAGATGAAGGCGTCTGTTGTTTCCGACCCACCCATGCCTAGCACTCTCGCTTGATGTCCAGCGTTCTCATTGGCTAGAGGGGTAAGAGCATCAGTGGAGTCCAAGAGTCGTTCTAGTTGCCTACAGCTTGAACTCAATTTCCTTTTCCGGGGCAAAAAGCCCCGGAAAAAAATTATTTTGCGAATCTGTAGTTGGGGCTAGCCTCATGAGGTACATGTTGAATAAGCGCTTTGCAAAATTTACTAGCTTCGAACCTGAAATTGCTGAGTGCACGTACAGCTAAACTATATTATCAGTCAGAGATCTATGCAATTTTTCGCGCGACGCTGTGTTCGGACAGAACATATCGGTATTCACATATCAGTGAAATCACCTTATCTTAACGCTAGGCTTAGGAACTCTTTATAAGGATGAAGAAAGTATCAGGTTGAGCAAAGGCCAAGGTGTGATTCAGAAGCGTGCCTTATTGCATGAAAAGGCACCTTTATGAAAGGCGGCATTATTTTCATAACAGATGATCATCGGAGCGAGGCTATGATCGTTTCTTGGCCTTTTTCATAAAATTTTTTATATAAATTTATAAAAAACAAAAGCATTTTGTCGCTCAAAACAATAAATATAAAACACGGATTGGTTATTATTACTCGTTGTGAAAAAGCAGTGTGAAAAGTGCGATTTGTAGCTGTTGTGCGTCTTTCATAATTTGTTTTTGTCTCTTTTTTGCGGTGCTGCGGCGTGATTTGTTTACTTTTGCTTTTGTGCGCTAGCTAGAATTTGGTACTTTGGGCTTTTATATATGTATATAGTGTAAATATTTACGTATTTATTTATTTATTCATGTGTTTGCTTATTTATTTGCTGATTTGCTGTGCATAATTGCCACTGAGATAAAAAAAATCAACTTTACGGAGGAGGAGCGGCGAATTTCGATAGATCTTGTGATGATACACAGCAACATCCGCGCTCAAAAACAAGCGAACTGATGCGGCGTCCCTAAACGAGAAAAAAAAAAAAAACTGGAGGACGTACGCTTAAGCTTCGCCTTTAAGAGTAGAACGCGATAGCGTTATCGGGCTCCGTTCGCATGACATTTTCTTTATGAGTACGTTTCCTGCAACACACAACGTGGGAAAGCCAGCTTACAAAGACCAAGCTTACACTGATCCCCTTAATATAGCCTTCACTTTTAAACACAAATGCATTGCTGGAAAGATATTTTGACAGGAGCAATTTAAGCCATCTTATATCAAAATGTGAAGGCCCTAGGACATTTTTTTAATTATTTTATTAATTGTTTGCTGCTTCCCCGAGGCCGCGCGTGTGAAAAATTTAGAAAGGCTCCGTTTTCACCATTCTCCTCAATGTTGCCGGGAACAACGTACAACGACACACCATCAGAATTGGAGGACGCTTAAGCTTCGCATTTAAGAGTGGAACGCGATAGCATTCAAAGATCCCTGGCGGCTTATCAGGCTTTTTTCTCGTATATTAAAATTACAATCCGAAGGTATCACGTCTGTAGGTTGTGGTTAAGTCGTACTTCAATATTTTTCTGACGGATTTTACTTTGAGAAATTCAATTTTTTTTTTTCACCAACGCCTTGCGCCACGCGGAGGGCCTGTGTGGTCCGGGTGGTTCGAGGTGATGTGGTTCGGCATGATTATTTCCGCCAGGCGCCGATGCTTAACGCCGACGCCGGATTTTCTGCGACACGGGGCCCTTAACGTTCTCGCGTTAAAAGAAGAGGAAGAAGTGCGAGACGGTAGAACTTTTTAGAGCTCGGCACCCGTTCCGGCGTTGAGCGTTGGCCTCAGCGTCAGCCAACTTCTTTATTTTACGCTTCGAAAAGCGTAACTTGGCCAGAAACTCGCCGCCATTGTACATCTCTACGGGATTCTGGCGGATACTGGGTGCACGCCGCGCGAGGTTTACATGGCCATCTCGCACTCCATAAGTGGCGCCTTAGGGGGTTCCTCTTGCGAGGCGATAAGGTTAAGGAATGGTTCCACCTAAGTATGAGGTTTGTTTATGAAACGCGTTGAGGCAAGGAAAAGGTAAGGAGAGCAAGGGATAAGTATAAGGTTGGTTTGTGAATACGGACTTTAATGATTTAACAACACTTGCAGAGTATGGCTGGCTGCCGAATTGGAATCCGTGCAAGTATTACTGCGACTGTGTCAAGCAAAACAAATCTGGTTTCTGTGGCTACGGGAGTGGTGGCTGTACCTGTTAGGGAAGGACTGTGCCAAAAACGTTGGCACACTAATTACTGTGCGCCAAACCCAAATACTGTGGCAATAAAGTTGCAAGATCGCATATGGAAATAAATGGTTTGTTTTGTAACATCGTCGTGTTTGTGAATATTACCCGTTAAAGCCGGTTAAGCTCGCTGACCAGCCATGGCATAGAAGACCGGCGTTGTACCAGACAACCTGTGCAACAATGGTGTATTAGATATCTATGTGTGCAGTGCAGCATTGTTATATATAGAGTCAGATGTCCGTGGCAAACAGACACTGGTATTTGTGTAAATAAGATAGTAGGATGAGTTTCCACTTGCACAGGACGTGATACAGGTGCTCAGAGCTCTGAACGCAAAGTTAAAGGTACTTTTGCTTCACCCGTCTGGCAAATATGGATAGCGCAGCATGTTCTAGGCAGGTGCACGATTTGTCGAGAGAAGGCAAGCCTGTTTGATCATAAGTGAGTGTAGCGTAGACAAAGTCACTCTATGGGCCTTATACCACTGTCACTATACTGCGTGAAGTTGCTCGCGTGCAGAGTGGCGCGAAACGTGTAATGTGTTAGTCAATAATTGACATTAGAAAGTGTGAAGTATCATCAACGTGCAGTTGTTAGTGAGGAAGCTACATTTTCAGTAGGAAGCATCGGTACGCCTGGGATTGTCGCGTGCGTATAGTATGATCCCTACTTTTCAGAAACGAGCGGCGCGCCGCTTTTACAAGCAGGCACCCTTAGGCAAGAGGGTGTGCCGGGAGGTTGCAGTCTACGCGTCTGTGAGGACGTTCGCGAATTTGCCATTTCTTTCTCGAAGTTATTGCTTCATCTTTCTGTTGCGTTGTGGCGGGAACTGTGACACAGGTAGTAGAAAACAAGGAACACACAAGTGAAGCGCAAACTGTCAACTGAGGTTTATCCGAAAAGAAGAATTTGCAACCGTAGCTGCTATCAGTAACTGTGGTTTGAGAGACAAAAAGAATATAGAAGGATGGAAAAAACAAAGGAGATCTGACGCGCGTCCCCTTTGCTTATTTATGGTGATTGTTGATGGGCTGGCTGGACGTGCGCATGCTGCTGAACCTTCGACGAGGTAGTTTATTATTAAGGCCTTAGGTGTCTATGTTGGCGGTGCCCTTACGTGCCCTTGGCGGTGACCTTGGCGTAACTGCACCTTGACGAAAAGTTGCCGACGTGGCAAAAAGTGCTCGGATTGTCATTTCTCAGGGATGTCCCCGTAAACAAAGTAAATTAATGGCTTTGAATAGAAAATTTGCCACGTTTCGGTCTGGGCGGGAATCGAACCCGGTCCTCCGGGTTGCAAAACGAGCACGCTTTCCCGAAGCCATGGCTGCTCCATCGTTGGTGCTCACTAAAGGTGTGCATGGTGCATGCGTGATTGCACAACTCACAGCCATCTTGCTGACTAAAGGTGTGACCTAGTGCGTGCACTAACATGCTCCCCTTTAGGTACTACGTTGAGTGTTCATATGTGGCGTTCAGGAGGTCGCCTTAGTGCCACACGTGTACTTCCCATTACGCTTCGTTATGTCTTGCAAGAAGTCTAGCCCCGATTGTACAACTTAATGCATTACCAATATGTCTTACAAAGGCGTCTAATCCTGATTGTATTACCAAGTGTGCCGCAGGCTTTCGCTTTCTTGTGTCACAATCGTATAACAACTGTCGAACTTTTTTTCAGCATGACGCAAATAAAAAAAGAACAATTTTTTTGTCTGCGATTACTACGATCTGATGATCAGGTATGCCGCAGTGAGGGATTCCTGATAAATTTTCACTACTTGGGGATTTTAATGTGCCCCTAAACAATAGTAAACGAGCGTTCTTGTGAGCAGAAGAAAAACGTTGGCGGGCGGACATGCTGCGTACTGTTATGATCAGCCTGAAATTTAACCTCTCAAGTGTTGGAAACGTTCCAGCTCGCTTTCCCGAGTCGAGGTAATTGCGCTCATCCCTGAGAAAGCGTCACCCGTGTGGTCTATGCCACGCACTGAGCTGACACGGGTAACCAGCAGGTCACGGAGGGGAGGAGGCCATCGACTTCACAACTTGACAGGGGGACACAAGACTGCGCTGAACAGGCAAACACTGGCACATCCATGGGCGCAACCCCAGCAGACTTCGTCAACCAAGAGACCGCGAGAATTGAATGACCCTTTCGGTGGAGACCTCGCCACCGATAGCAACGGCTTTACGCGAGGAATTGTCTAAGGCCGTGCTGGCCCCCGTGTTAGGTACACCTGATCAAGACTCGGCTAGAGTCACACCCATATACCAATCAAATGAATACAGTATTTCTATTTTCATTATCACGATCCCTACCTTCGTTGCCCTCTCATGCTTCTTGCGGGGACGACCCACCTCAGGCGGCCGAGATCATATCAGTACCCATTTGAGAGACCACGCTGAAAGCAACATGCTACTATCCATTGCTTCATATCTTCGACACCACTCGTTCTAAACTTGTTGCAGCAACCAAAACAGCACTGAATCCATCATTCACCTATAACGAACTGTCCTAACTTCGACATTTGTCGTCGTGACCACACCGTTAAACGTGGCGGTGGCGTTCTTATTGCTCCGCATACCAGCCTCAGTTGCCCCGTCATAAACACTGACTGACCTTCGGAAATAATGTTCGTTCGTTGAAAATGCGTGCCCCCCCCCCCCTCTTTGTTTACCTTCCTGACCCCCGCCCCCCTCCCCCGTGTTGCCGATGCTACATTCATTCCTCTCCTCCTCGACGCGCTCCATTCTTTATCCTAATTACATCCTTTTCCTCCGCTTATCCTCCTCGACGATTTCAGCTATCCAGGAAATAATTGGTCGAAGGAGTCCGTCATGGTCGATAATTTTTATCCGAATCGGGCTCGATCGCAATCGAAAGTAACCGTATCACACCGGTAGGGATTGCGATCGAACCCGATCGGTACTGTATCTCTGTCGAGATCGGGTGCTGCTACACGGACACTAGCGATCAGGATTTTGCTTCATCAGGATCTAGTCGATCACGCATCGAGATCGTAATCTGTCACGTGTATTGTCATGCTGAGTGAGCTCAACTAAGTTGATCCGACTTGCTGTACATACAGTGACGATTCTTGATCGCTTTCGAAAGCGCCCATGTGACATCGGTGTCTCAAGATGAAAATACCAATCATGCTCCTTACCGTGCCTCCGCTGTTGTCCAGGCCGATAGACGGCACAGCAGTGATTCTGAGACGATGGCGAAGCCTACTCTTCAAGGATCCAAACTGCATGTAATCCGAAGCACGAAAGTGGTCGAAGCAGACGCGTCCATGTGGCGGTATAGTGAAGCCAACAACATCGTCCCATTCTTTTTTACGGCCGCGGTTCACAGGCACCGTGTGAAAGGAAATACCTATGTCGGTCTTTGGACGACGTAGGCAGCTCTTGATGGCGCAATTCAGGCCAGGCATTGTAAATTGAATCGAACAAAGCAACGACAGCACTTAGCACAACTCACAAAGCGTCAGTGCATGCAACCATTGCAATGAGGGCCATGAGGGCCGCTCATGAGCGTGGGATCATTACGTCAAGCGAAGACAGCGCCACTCTTCTGCTCATTACAAACGAAGGCTTATCTGCTTAAGACTTAGAGATTGACTCCAACCAAATAAGGAAATTTACTAGCCCGACGTTTCGGAACCAATTCGGCTCCGTCTTCAGGGGGTATTCTTCGGAGGTGGCGGTGTGCCGCTTTTAAAAGGTCCGTCGTAACAAAGGAGAGGAAGGGGGAGAGAGCGTAAGGTGCGGAGACTACTTGGCAGGGGCACCTGTTCTAGACAGCCAAAATAGGTGGTGGGGTGGGGTGGGGGGGGGGGGGGCTACGGCGTCGCTGGTCGGCTGGGTTGACCGATGCTGGGCGCCCTTTAGTCGCGGGAATGCGTTGACGAGGGACAGGGGGGGGGGGGGGGACGAGTTGTTTTGGTGTTGCTGACCTAGAGCGGGGGGGTCCTTTCTTCCCTTCGTCGCGTCTGCAAGGCCATGAACATACAAAGAAGGAAGAATGCCCTTCACGCGGTTTATATTACCCGCCGTTTTCTGAATGTGCCAAGACTCGAGTAGTAGCCGTTTTCGCCAGTTTGTCTCTGTTTGAAGTATTTGGGTTTTGAGGAAAGAAATCTGTGGTCGGCGTCTTCAGAATGTTCGGCGACGGCGCTGCGTATTCGGTTGAATGTTCTGACGTCGTTTTCATGTTGTCTGGTTCTTTCTTTTAGATTTTTGGTATCCCCGATGTATACGACGCCGGACAGTCGGCGCAGCTGATTTTATAGACGACGCCTTGAGCTTTTTCTTCTGGTGGGCGGTCTTTTGGTTTAGGAATGAGGATATTCAAAGTGTTCATCGGTTTATGCGCGACTTTGAGGCCTTCTTTTTTCAATATTCGGCTGAGAGCTTCGCTGGTACCTTTGACGTATGGGATGGACACTCGTTTCTGTGGTCGAGGGGGAGTCAACGGTTGAAGGTCTCGTAGTTTTTTTTTTCTTTTTTGTTGTCGGGTTGTTTTTCGAATGAATTCCGTTGTATAGCCGTTCCTTTTGAGTTCGTTGAGAACCGTTCTCCTTTCTTTCTTTTGATCTGATTCCAATGTGCAATGAGTTTCGACTCTTTTCAATAAATAATTTACGACCAATGCCTTGTGGTTTGCCGGATGGTTGGATGAGAAGTGTAGGTAGCGGCCTGTGGGGGTTGGTTTTCGGTAGACTGAGAATTTTAGATTGCCGTTGGTTCGTGTAACTTGTACATCTAGGAATGGTAGCGATCCGTTTTGTTCGCGCTTCGACGTGAACTGTATATCCGGGTCTATGGAATTTAAATGGCTCTGCAGGTTTTCGACTTGCGACTCCTTCACGATACAGAAGCAATCATCCATTAACCTGAGGAAAACTTTTGGCTTCGGGGAAAAAGTACGCAGAGCTCTGTCTTCGATATTTTCGAGGTCAGCAACACCAAAACAACTCGTCCCCCCCCCCCCCCGTGTCCCTCGTCAACGCATTCCCGCGACTAAAGGGCGCCCAGCATCGGTCAACCCAGCCGACCAGCGACGTCGAAGTCCCCCACCCCACCACCTATTTTGTCTGTCTAGAACAGGTGCCCTGCCAAGTGTCTCCGCACCTTACGCTCTCTCACCCTTCCTCTCCTTTGTTACGACGGACCTTTTAAAAGCGGCGCACCGCCACCTCCGAAGAATACCGCCTGAAGAAGGAGCCGAATTGGTTCCGAAACGTCGGGCTAGTAAATTTCCTTATTTGGTTGGAGTCAATCTCTAAGTCTTAATCAATTTTCCCAACCAGACAGGTAATTCTGTCGAAATGTTTAGCTTCAAGGCTTATGTGCGCATTGTAAGTTGGAAAAAAACTTATAATACAAATAATGTTCCTGCATTTCAATATTAATAAAAAAAGATTAGGAACTGCGTATACTAATAGAAGGTCACGTGGTAGACCTCTTAAATAGGTTCATGTTTTTGCCGCTTGGGACGCCAAAGGTTCGCGACATTTAGGGAAGAATTAAAAATATAAATACACGTTTAATGAGGAAAACAGGGTCCGTTCTAGCCAATACGATAGACGATCTTTCCATCAGACGGGTTATCTCAATTCATGTTCTGAGCGGTTGTCTCTCCCTTTAAGGGCCCCGTGTCGCAGAAAATCGGGCGTCGGCAACCGGCGTCGGTGCGCGATGTCGGCGGGTGGCGGAGGAAATCATCCCCAGTCACCCCAACCAACCCAACCGCGCAGGCCCTCCACGTGGTACAAGGTTTTGGTGAAGAAAATTTAATTTCTCACAGTGAAATCCGTTAGAAAAATGCTAAAGTACGACTTTACCATTCGGCGTCAAGTTCGCCATCGGATCGTTTACCAATCGGCGGCGGATTGTAATTTGAATGTACGAGATAGCCTAATTCTGCTACGAGGAAACTCAAACACAAACCCCTTTTCCAGCAATTCTACGAGACCTACAGCCGCGCGTTCGGGTACGTTACTTGCGAAAATGACATCCAGAACGCGCTCGCATCCTAGGCAGGTCAAATTGGGACTTCGCCTGCTAATTCGTTTTCGACTCGCGCGCGTCGGGGCAATAGCAAAAAATTAATAAAATAATCAGAAAAGGTGGCAGAGCCTTCACATTTTAATATAAGACCACTTATATTGCTCCTTACAAACCATTACAAACCGCAGCTCGCCGCCTCACCGGGCGGACAGTCGAGATCGCTCTCGTCAAAACGAGGCAAAGAGACTTTGCCGCGAAGACCCTGTTGTGCGTGGTGCCAAAATTGCTACTGTTAAGCCGCTCGCTCCACCAGCTTACGCTGTGGCTGCTGCGTGTGCCGTGCAGGCCCGTGACTTCTTCATTATTTTTATCTGGATTGTTTATCTGGCGTTATCTTAATTCAAATTGTACATTAACTATATTGCAGTGCTTTACTACTTACAACGTCTGCACTTGTCACTGTGGCTCTGAAGTCACTAGACAAGCGGCTCTAAGATTTGAATACCTTTTCATAACATCAACGGCTGTTTCCACGCTTATGCATTGTAATTCAGTGGTGAATGTCATGCAGTGTGCGTTTTGGCGATAATGGGAGGCATGAACTAGTGCAGGGGTGCTATGCAGGATGCGCTGAGTTTGAAGAAACTCGGGATCTTGACGAGCTCTGGCGACGCCTCAAGATGAAAGAACTAATGGTAACAAGACAAAGTTTGCCCGTCGGCACGCCTACAGTTTCATTGGTTTATCTACATTCACTCTGGGTGGTTATCAATCCTTGGGCGTTGCCATATGGGCGGTCGACAAACTGGGGCTCACGTGATCATAAGGTCGGTGCATGGTTGTGCCTTCTTTCACTTGTTTGTCGTTCCACCGAGTGCATTACAGGCACAAGCAAGTTATAAAATGAATGCACTTAGTACAATAATATTAGTCGCATTAATGTGGGTTATAAGCATTTTAAAGTTTACAAGATGTACACTGAATGTGTATTAGACTAATTTGCAGTATGATATGTTTCGCGTTATACCACGAGGGGACGCTCATCCTCCTGTTTTTTTTCTTTGGATTGGATTGGCGCGGCTTGCTACGTACTTGCGCTAGCATTTCCGAGCACAAATTGGTGTGCCCCTGGTTTTCACACTGGGCTTTTAACAGATCGCTCATTGCTCGCGCTAAAGTAAGGCTGCGAGACGTCTCACTTCCGAGACGACGCTCAGCGTCGGCTAGCGCAGAAGTGGTTTGCCGCGCGCTTACCGTGTAAGTTCTCAGGTATGCCGGAAAGCACTCATACAAGAGTCAGAAAACTACGCTTTATTTTCTTTTACTTTGCGATGCACCTTCACACTGGCAAGCGTCGAGCGATGGCTTCTAACAACCGCAGGAAAGAGTCTTTATGCTGGGTAGCCCGAGCGATCCGTGGTTTCTAACAAACGCAAGAGAGGGTCTTTGCAGCGCACGTGGCCGTTGAGTGCCACCATATCCATCCCAGGTGGGACTCCAGCATCGGTGCAGTTACCCTGTACCCATCGCTGACGAGGTGGCGCTTCACTTTTTGACAATGATTTTCTTTTTCAACACCCGTGATGGGGTCCACAAAGTTCACGCTTTGGTTGACTGTCTACCAATGCAGATTGATGAATAGCCCCGTTACCATCCACTAAATTTGGATATATTTCTATGCGGCCAATTCGTCACTATGAATAATGGTCGCCGGTTGAACATTGGCTGCAATAATGGCGCCTAGCATCGCCGCCTTTCATCGGTCGACCTTGAAAGTCGCAGCACCCCTCTGGTCACGCAGAACATGCCGAAAACCCATGGGCCACCATCTTTGACACCACCGTAATTTTGGCGGCTCAGCGGAAAGTTGTCGCCCGACATTAGGCGGCCTCGATTGCACTTTTTCTCGCCGCGAAGAAGGCACTCGTCAATTTGCGCTGTCTTCCCGGGGCCACCGAGTGGAGCTCGCGCCAGCAGCTCGTCCCTCGCGAACTTACGGGGGTAGTTCCTCTAGTCGGCGATGGCGTGCTCCGATAGAGGAAACAAGTCGCCGGTCATCTCCTTCAACATCCATATGTCTACGCTTTGGCTCAGGCAGTACGTGAGCCAAATCATTTGCCGCCTGGAGAGGTGGTCGTTCGGACGGCCGAGGTGGTCTGTGTTGGCGAAGTAACTTCCTTCACCTCTCTGCCCGTGCAGTGCAGCGGTACCGTGTAACTGCGAAAACGTATTTCGGCAGCTGTGGCACCGGAAGGCAGCCCGGCGTCCATTTTGAGCCTTCCAATATAATGTGACCACTTCGCCTGCGCAGGATGGTTGTTCCGGGTTGAACCTCAGGTGCTCGCAGGTGCCCCAGTACTCCGATGACGACGCCGGACTTGGCCTGGGGCTGGGGTGCGGTGGACGAGCAGTGCTTGAAACAGGAGAGAGCTGAAGCGATCGCACGAACTTTTCCTCCGCAGCCTAGTCACACCACTCTGCGCTCGGAAAGCACAATTTGCACGCCACGCTGTCTCCGCAGACGACGACTTCGCCTAACTCGTCACACAGCCAGCGCACTGACGTTTTGGAAAGGCAAAAATGACGTGAAACACTACGTTGGTCATGTAGATGAACGGGTCCAGACGGTCATAATGACGCTTACTGCCGCTGGATGCGATGACACAGGCTGCTGCTGCCGCCGCCATGTTCAAGAGATCAACTCGAGGGAGGTTTCCCGATGTACATGTTTGGCATGAGTTCGCCTGTCAATAAAAATCATAGGTCACGCCCCGCGCGAGGCATGTAACTCTTGTGAGCGCCCACCACGGTTGGGTCACGCCCAACTTGATGATGATGATGATGATTTATTGGCATCCCCTTTGAAACGGGGTGGCGACAAATAGTCACCTAGCCTGCTTGATTTAATCAGGTATACTACACATGTTGTTTATCTAGCATTTTTGTATACCTCTCATTATCTTTCTTTTTCAAAACTTTAGCTTGTACCGCTGCCTATGATTTTAAGAGATAAGGTCGTATCCATCTTTTCCCTGCTTTTTTTCCACCAGTACTCTAATCGTCTCTTGCTGATCTCTACGGCTGATCTGTTTATGTTTCCTTCCACTATAAACCCAAGCGCTTCTGGGAGTTGCACGTTACCTACGGTTCTCGCTGGGTGGATCCCGTCGCAATTCCATTAGGAGGTGCTGAGTGGTCTCTGGATCTTTACTGCAGCATACACATGTCTCATCTAGTTCCGAATATTTGTTCCGATATGTTTTCGTCCTTAGGCAACCGGCTCGAGCCTCAAATAGCAAGGCAGTGACTGCCCTTTGTGTTATCGTACAGATTTTCCCTTCTAATTTCTTTCTTCTCATTCTTGTAAATCTCCATTGTCCTTTTCGTTTCCATTCTTTGCATCCAATTCCCGGTCTCTATTTCTCTCACTTTCTTTCTGATGACCCCTGGTTGTCTATTTACACTTTCGATTATCCTGTACTTGGTTGCCAACTTCCTTGACCTCTTCCTCCATTCTGTGTCCACGCTTTTCATGTAGAGATACTTGTGCACTTTAGCCGCCCATTTATTTTCATCCATGTTCCTGAGCCTTTCTTCAAAACTAATTTTGCTTTGTGCTTCTCTGACTTATTTTTCGGCAACAGCGCCGTGGTGCGGAATTGAGAGGCATTAACAATCTTGACCGGCGAAATAAAACACGCACAACGCACTGTCGTCGGTGATGTACTGAGCACCACTATAAAAAAAAGCGTGGACTTTCGCGGGCTTATGCATATAAGCCCTTGGGCTGTGACGGCCCCACAACACGGTTCATTGCCTGCATTGTGGCGATGTAGCGCACAGAAAATAATTATCGGCAGGTCACTGTAGCTGCTTGCAAGGCGTAGATGCACCGCGGTGGACGACGATCCTGAGCAGTGCGTAGTGTTTTCCAACGACAACGTATCGCAGCTGTCATTTGAGATGGCTGCTCTGTCATCAGTGATGTATCGGACCCGCAGTGTCGCAAACACGGTCAGCGGTCAGCGCAAACGCACCCAGTGCGATGGAATTTTTTCATCACAAGCATGGCACACTAAACAATTGCAACACCTTCCTGCGTTCGACGTCTAATTTCCTAACTGCACACAGGAACCTTCACCCGCCAAAATGCGATAACTGCGCTGTCGTTGCGATATCCATCTGCGATCGCTGTTAGCTCAGCAGCAGAAGCAATCGGCAAGCACATTGGAGTGAACAACACACTCAAATTCTGCGTACATGCGCACGGAGGCACCTTCACTGTGCAAGCGGTGACAAGCGATGAATTGTGTCGCTGGGCAGCACGCTCTTTTTCGCAATGCATCGTGGAGACTTGGCACACGCAGATAAACTGGTGCATTTTCACTGTGCTGCGTCACTACGGACCCTACAATACCGCACAGCCATTTTGCAGCGGCAGTCGTTGCCATTCCCCTAATAGACAGGGAATGGACAGATCATTGCCATGACTAACTTTATGCGTCATTATCGCATCGATTTTATCGAGAATAGCACTGCAGCGCCCCTGGCGGCTGCTCCCCGTACGAACTCCCCCGTGCGGGCGACCCTCTAGAATTTATCCGCTTGTAAGCTTTCGCCTCACTGTGGCCACTCGCGGCAAAAAAGTGCAAAATTTAATAATTCGCTCGATGTCAGTTTGTCATCACAAATTTATAGCATTCAAAAAGAAAAACCGATACTTTAAGAAATAAAATTTTTGTTATTTTATTTGCTGTATTTCAATGTATTCGATTGAGGAAAGTGTAGGTACAGGCACGGTGTAAGAAGAACAGGTGATCCGACGACACGGTGACCGCTGCTGCGCAACGCGTCTCACTAATGGTGGAGTTTCACGTCTGCACCGCTGCACGGTAGCACACGTTAGGAGGCTGAAAAAGCGGGAAATTCGAACGTGTAAATAATTGTAACTGTACGTAAAGCGCGTTTAAAATAATTAAAACTAATTTTTTTACTGTTTCTGTGTGCCACTATACTTATTGTAATCCCTCAGGCGCCGAAACAGACGATAATGTCTCCGGCATTGCCGTCGCGTCGCTGGATCTAGCAGACGGCGTTTGACAATGCCTGGAAGCAGTCGCAGAAAAGTGGTGCGGCAGACGATAAGTTATCTTTTCTTAATATTTTGCAACGTTTGCTTTAACGTTGAGCAATCAATCACCCTTGTTCTCGGTAAGCGCTTAATAAAGTGTTCCCGTGGCACACATAATGGAAAAAGACGAATCCGTTTAATCGCAAGAAAGGGAAGAAGAGAGATTTGCCGTTTGAGTCGCGACGTTGCCTGGCAGAGACAGATCTAGCCTGACCATGGGCAAGAAGTGTTTCGTTCCAAACTGCAAGAGTGGATATGACTCGTGCGAAGACAAAGTATGTATGTTCAGTGTCCCTAAAGAGACGAGTCGACTGCAAACATGGCGGGATGCCATACAACGTGAAGACCGAGTCCAGCGACCAGGGGACTACGTGTGCGAAAAGCACTTCGACCCAATGTACGTGTCAAAAACATGGACGGCAATACACAACGGAGTTGCTTTAGGCAGCACGACCCGAAGAGCTTATCTAGCTAGAGATGCTGTGCCGACTCATTTTCCGGCTACTTCACACTACACTTTCAAAGAACTGTGTTCCATGACAACTGACGCCTGCGAAGCGCTCCCGAAAGAAGAGCAATAGGCAGAAAGCGCAAGCGAAAAGGAAGAAAAACAGAAAGCAAAATGTAGTGAATCACGAGTTACTGGAGCGAGCAACTGACGTGCCAATAGAAGACGGCCAGAACCAGAATAGCGAAGCCAACAGAGAACAGACTCCAGCTGACGGCAGACGCAAATCAAAACCTGAAGGCAGTGAACTACAAGAACCACAGGCAAAAGTATATGTGATGCAAGAGACAAGAGCTCAAGAGACTTCTCGTGTGGACAAGGAAACGTTAGCCATAGCAGCTCAGCAGTCTACAAGACATCACAAAATTAAGGGACTTCAGGGCAGCATCACCTGACGGTAACACCGACAGCATCAACTTCAACACGCTCTTTGAAAATCCGTCTCGCCAGGAATAATGTCACAGCTGGGTATGAATATTCTACATCGATGGACTTCCTTTCTGTTGGTTTGCAAGTTGCTTTCATTTGTTTTTCTGCTGCCTCGTAATTTTGAATAAAAAGCAAGAAAAACGATCGGCCTCTTCTATCATGAATATTTTATTAAGGAGCATGTGTATAAGGATATACGCATGCCAGGTGTCGCATGCTTCATAAGAAACAAACAGCCCTTAAAATGGTGTTTTATGGACCCAATACTATGCACGGAGCCTGTATGGGAAACGCGCAAACTAAATTTTCGTTTGAGTCTGCAGAACAATGATATAACAGTTTAGAAGAACTTTTTGTGGGCCTAGTTGGTGCATACTTGATAAACTTATTATCAAACAAAAGAGAGGTGACTCACAGGACAGGCGTTGTCCTGTGTTTCACCTCTCTTTTGTGCCATGTCTCTTGTTTGCGCTCTAAAAAGTTTATCAAGATAAAACAGTTCACCGCATTGCGCGAAAGTGCTTATATATATACACTCAGGAGGACATTGTACGCGGTACTCCCCTTCGCACTGTTTTCGCATGAGAAATGAAAACTGGGACGCAGCGTATAGTGACGCCAGATAGCAACTCGTCATCGAAACGTAACTTGCAAAATGAATTGTCAGCTGCTCCAACAAAAATGCGGACTGTTAGCGCCGCTTTGAGCGAAACACATGCTTTTGATTTTAAAATGCAGCAAGCCTAGCGACACTCTCAAATAATTATTTAAGCTTTCGGAAAATTAAGATAATAATGTCAATATGAGAGCGTTAACACTAACAGGCGCTCTGAAAAACTCAGGCTCAAACAGCTGAAAGGCGCACGCTCAGGGTATGTTAGCCCCCGGTCCCCGACGCCCAGCCTCCTAGTCGCGTGCGCCACCTAGCGGCATCCCAACATTAGTGAGACACGCCGCGCGCTTCCGTCGGATCACCTGGTCTTCTTACACCGTGGGAACAGGAATGCACCGCATGTGCGCTGTTCGCATTCGACGGAGGATAGAAAGATAATGCTCGAAAGAGAAGGCACGCCCTTGACGCGCCTGAGAAAGGCGTGGTAAGCGGCTCACGGCAAGTGTGCAGATAGACAGCGGGACAGTGACGGTATTGCTCGATTGCGATAATACGTTGATAACAATACGCGGCGCTGGCGCGTTTTGTTGCGCAGTCCTCTGTGCTTGAAGCGCGGAAGAACTGTGCCGCGCAGGGTGCGTTCATTTTGTCATACGCGGCTTTATCTCGACATTTCTTTTTGCCTGCTGTTATTGCACGTTCCTTGCTATCTCCGTTCACTGACTGCCATCGAGCAAACTCGGGCAAAACTCGTGCGAACAAGAAACTCGGCGCATCCTGCATAGCACCCTAGTAAATAAGTTTGTTGTTCAACTGGGCGATAGCGGGAGGAAACTATGGAATGTTGGGTTATATCATGAGGAAAGTAGCTCCATGCAAATGGATTAAGCTGCCTAGGGAAGTGAACAGGTTACATGAGAAGGTGGCAGGACTAGTAATAAGCCGAATCGTTAAACACATAGCCAAATTTATGAAACTGTGCATGCAGATTGGTGAGACTGAGATGCATGGCGCATTTAATAATGGAAACGTCCTATCATTGATTGATAGGACGGTAGAAAACTATAGGTGGGGTGATGAAATTAGGAAATTTGCAGACGCAAGTTGGAATCAGCTTGCGCAAGACAGGGGTGATTGGAGATCGCAGGGAGAGGCCTTCGTCCTGCATTAGACATAAATATAGGCTGATGATGGTGATAGGGAAACGAAGAACTTTAACCGAACACTTTGGTATGCACAAGCTGTGTCAGAATGGCAAATGCATTATAATGAGGTACTGACGCAAATGACACTGTTTATACATAAGTTTTTGGACATTAAGAAATGTCAGATCACTGACTGTTCTCACTAGACTTCAATGCCAATGACCTCTTACTTTACTTGAAGTCCAATAAAGTTTTAAAAGAAGTTCATGATATTCATTAGATCTCAAAACAGCAGCAATGAAAGTCACTCCAGGAAAACTATTGCCGAGATGCTTTGAAGGCTGCATAAGGTGTACAGCTGCTCATATAGAATACCTTGATGTGACCATTGTGGTATTGAGGAATTAGGTATGTGGTATATATTTAGGGTCAATTGCTTTACTGGACCACGTATGTGGGTTTAACCTAAAGCACCAGCACATTGAATCACCTTCTCTTGAGTGGCAAAGTTTAACAACAAAAGCTGAAAATACAACTTGTAAAAGAAAACATATGAGGCTCTTCATGCTTAGTTATGAATGAGGTTAATGTTGATAACTGGAGTGTTTCTTTGTGATGAAGATGAATTGGACTGTTTTCGAGGTTTGAGTGTTCTTGCGAATATTTTCAAGGGAGTGTTCTTGGGAAAGATTAAATGGCTCTCCAAAGTGGTGCATTCAGGGGATAGAAAGATTCTGAGGGCATGATCATGAAAGCACGTGGGTACGTCCAAGTACTTCTCTGGCACATATTTTGCTGAGACCATGTACTTGCAAGCGCAGTCTCTCGTTAGTGCAGCGTTATAGTTGTTACATGCAATGTGCCTAATTACATATTCTCTCCCAATTCCCTCTGCACAGAGAACACAGAAGCACATTGTTGCACACTGTATTCCACTGATTACAAGTGCTCTATCTCATTATTTAGCGAAATCTGTGGCAAGCAGCATATCATGTTCCTATGCTATTTAGTCACTTCAACAAACTTGCACTAAATACTCGCATGGGTATTCGAGGAAATGGCACAAAACGAGACGAATAATAGTGGTATAAAAAGAAACAGCCAAGTGTCAGTCTTCGACTACTATATAGTGAAGTGAAGGGCACAACACAGACAGCAGAAGAAGATCAAAGAAACAACAAGAGGCCTAAAGTGGTCCATCGTATACATATTTAGGGTGACCTACAATCTGAAAAAGCAAGTCGGCACGGTGTCAACTGTAGACTCGGTGCCTGCATGTGCCTTCACATCTATGTGAGGGATGGTCATTACTGTAATATGGTGACAGAAAAAGCATGTGATACCACTATGTTCAGTATTGCATCGACATAGTATCAGAATACCCTTCATGTGCTGCAGGAGCTTCATCTGACAAATCGGATGCTAATTCGGGGAAAAAAAGCAGGGACACTCTTGCACATGATGCCATATAAGTGCTTTTTATAAAGCAAAAAGGTGACAAACATATGACAGTCTATATTTTGAATGTGTGTGATGTTCAGTATCTCAGGGAACTCTTTTAATGTTATGTGATGGATGTCTTGAGCTCGCGCTTGCACTGGCGGGGGAGGAGGTCGTATACTAAAAGTCTTGCACTGGCTTTACAAAATAAAGAGTTACTAGTGGCATTTGTAACGTCTTTACTATTTGTTGTACTGTTTCATGCCATTTTCACGAAAATGACTGTGTGCCTACTAGGTCAACAAGAAGCTTTAAACCTGGCACTCCGTTATAGAAGCCAATACTAGGCACACGTTTATATAACCCCGTTCACGTCTACTTGCGTCACATATCTAACTTTTGTAGACATATGCACAAGTACTATATACCGAGACTGATCATGGTGGCTGAGCGAGTCGAGATCATGCGTGACCAAGCAGCAGCCATGCCTACCCAGAAGGGTAGGCAAAGAGAGCTTCACTTTAATATTACCATGGATACAGGAGCACTATTTAATGACAAGCAAGCCCACGCAAAGAGCTACGAATTATATATATATATATATATACCGAGAGAGAGAGAGAATGGCTATGTCATTACTTGCAAGCTGCTAAGAAGTTGATGCACGCAGAAGACATATAAAGGTACCTGGGCACATCCATCTCTGAAATGAACATTCGTTTTAAAGATATCAGGCATATTGTTGGAACTAGCAAGGGTTCTTTACCCAAATGCGCGCCAATAACCTGCTATACCTAGTAACACTACGGGCTCGGCAATGCAGCTGGTACTTCACCAGTGGTCACATATATAGGCTGTCGCAGCTAGCATTAGCCAAGGTATTCAACAGAATATATATATATATAAGATGCAAAACACGATTTGAAGAACTTCGGTATTCGGTTGTCAGATCTCTGACGACCGCACACTTTAGGTTTTTATTGTATCTTGCGCCATGGTATTAAATGTTTTACTTTCATTAAACAGATACGCTAACGTTAGCTGGTAGACACACTATAAAGCTATGAGTTTTGGAATATAAGTGGTGTCTACTGTGACACATTGTAAAGTTCAACCTTCATAAACATGTATTCTAAGTGCGAAAAAAGAAGAATGCGTGGTACCAATTTTTGCATTTATTAACACCATAAGTGTAAAGAAACTTCCAACCTTTCTTCTATTCATTCCTCATGTATTCACATGTTCTGTCCGGTGATCGAAATTCTTCAGGAAGCTTTTCTGACTGTGCATTTTTAGGAAATGCCATGATTTATCCTTGTAAGCTTGGAGACCCTTTGCGAGTGCAATGTAACACAGATGCGGCCAAGCAAAAAGAGTAAGCATTTAATAAATTGGTGTATTGAGTAAAATCAACAAATTGATTTGTTCCTTCCTTATTTTGTGTTTGCTAATTTGTCATAGCCCAGTCATCCATGTGCAAAGAACTTGTCATCGCACATCCAGCTTTATTGCAAGTTGCATCAGAGTTTCGTATTTATTGTGAAAACTTGCAAGCCAAACCTCGTGATATCAGGCAGACTCATCTGTACAGCGACTAAACATGGGGAGGTGTAGAACAAAATGCCGTAGATATATTGTACACAGCTAGCTGTGCAGTATACCGTAGCTGTAATGGAAATTGGAGCTTCAGAATGACTGGGCGGGTTGAGAGATCTTGAAGGAACAAAAGAAAAGAGTCGGTTCCGCCAGAGCCCCAAACATTTGGTTACGGAGTCTTATGTGTATGTAGATCATAATCGGAGTTTATCCATTTCAGCTTTTACTACTTCCTTCTTTTCTACCGTCACAAAGTGTCGCTAAGCAGAAAATGGTCTGGGTTATGTGGGCGAATTCATAAGCACCCTTTCCGCACCGGTCATACTTCGTCATTCCTCAGAACCAAGGAGAACTTCGCTTGCGCCAATCAACAACGGACGTAGCGAACACCCTCCGACACCAGAACGAACTTCGATACGCCGTTCTCGATCCCCAGCTGGAGCCCCCGCGGCCTTGCCCGCCAACGCGGCCAGCCTCGAGCCCCGGGGAGTACTCTTTCCGCGAAAGCTGCGTTTTTTGCGTCTTTCCCATAGGACCATGCCGGCCCAGACCTGGGTTTTTATGTTTTTTTTTTGCCTCAATAATGTTTTCTACCTCTTGGCGTCAACACCCGCCCGAGTGAAAGCTGGCGCGTAGCCACGTTCGCGCTATCCGGCCACTCTGCGCGGCAAGTGATAAGGAAGGAATAAAATTGGTTATAGTTTCTCGGTGCTTTTGTTCAGGTGGCGTTCAAATTCATGAATGTCATTTGCGAACTAGGTTCTATATAAACTCTGCACCACGGCAGCGCTCAGCTATATTAAACGCACGTTCAGTACGTCAATTGCGTAAGCAGAGCGGAGCGTAAGTACGTTGCAAGCAATCAAACGATATGCGCTACATTGCATTGTTTGCATGAGATTCCTTGAGAGGAAAGGCATTGGAAGACATTCAGCATAACAGGAAACAGCAAGGGCGCATTACAAACATCGGAATGCTGCTGTAACAAGACAGAGTACCTGAATTGACTTGAAGTTCGCGAGCACTGTGGAAGACGCAAGAACTTCGCAGACTGGAAGTGCTAGGATTTGCCAGCTTTACCGATGACCGAGATCTATACGTGTATTTCTCCAAACATTATCGAAAACAGTTCCTTGCCGGCTGGTTGCTTATCAGCGTGCTATTGGTTGCTATGTGATGCCGGAACTTGGAAATGCACTCGGGAACGTGTCGTTCACCTCCACGTGTGTTGCGCAACCATAGTTAGGCGACGCAGACCGCGGTATGAAAGCAAACCAAATGTATATAAAAGGACTCCAAAGGGCCTGGTACTTTAGTTGTGTGTCAGTGTACGCAAAATCTAAAACTCACGCACTTGTAACTGCTATTCTTCTAAATCCCTCTCGAATGCGGCAGCCGAAACCGGGATCCTGTCTATATATTTATATATAAGTGAAGCAACGGGTGCGAGCAGTTGGCGATACATATTTGCTTCCTGCCGAAACAGCAGCGATTTAGATACGTTCGTGTACAGAATTACAGCAGTATTTGAACAATTATGGCCACACATAAATTGGCCCGCGAAAATTGGCTATATGTTCTGCACACGTATATTTCACACATATATAATTATGGCGATAGGTTACAGCAGGCGATAAACTTAAAACAAAGTCTAAAAAAAGAAAACACATGAGAATTGCGTATGTATTACCATGCGAATCTACGACGCAGACGTAGTGTTGTGGTGTAGTGGTTACAGTGCTTGCTTGTCACGCGGTTGGCCTGGGTTCGCATCCTTCAATGGTTGTGTGTGTTTAGATTGATGTGATGGTGTATGTGCAGTGTCGTTACCTATGATGTAAATGTGCACAATGACCGCGAGAACGCCGGCAACGTCCCTCCGAAAGTTCGAGCAAGGAAGCGTAGCTTTTTTTTATTTTCCCCAACAATTTGCCAATAGGCCGCATATTTTTGAGCCGCTTAGTAAGCCGGACAGATTTAATCTAACATCCCGCTTAACTAAATGAACAGTATGCGGCTCATTATTACAAGGCAATGGAGGGCCTTACAAGGCAACGATTAGGGCCATTGACAACTAGCCGCATATCGAGGAGCCGCATACGCTAGGGGGTACACACGTGGACCCCATAAATATAGGCCGCATACGAATGGCCGGCATATACAAGAGCCGCATAAAATATGCCGCATATTACTGCGCTGCATGCGCAGTAGGCCGCTTAGACTGAGCCATTTATAAGCGTCCAAATACTGATCTACTTTTCGCCCTGTATGCGTTGTTTTAAGCCGGTGTTCCCTAAGAGTCATAGAGGTAAGGCCTAAATTTCATGGTGGCCCATAGTACGCGAGGCACACTTTCTACGAGGTGGAGTAGTTTATTTCTGCGCGCGAAAGAGCACGGCTGGCGTAAGCTATCGCGCACTGTGTGCCCTCTTGGTGTTGGACCAGGATGGCACCAAGACCCGCGTTGCTGGCGTCGGTATGGACTTCAGTATGAGCGCCCTCGTCAAAGTGAGCAAGAACTGGTGGTGTCTGCAAACGCGCCCGTAGCTCGGTGAAAACCACGCCCTGCTCTTCCTTCCAGACAAATGGTATATGTTTTCGTGTGAGGCGAATCAGAGATTCGGCAATTCTAGAAAAATTATTGACGAAGCTCCAATATAGTACGCGCAGCGCCCCAGAAAGCGTCGGGCTGCCTTCTTGTCACGGAGAACAGGAAACGAGGCTGCGACAGTGGTCTTGTCAGGCTCAGGCCGAACGCCATCCACACTCACAGCATGGCCGAGAAAGTTAAGTTCTTTAAAATCGAAGTGACATTCTTTCTGGCTTCAGTGTGAGGTTAGCGGCGCGGAGAGGTTCCAGAACAGTCTTCAGACGATTCAGGTGTTTTTGAAAGGTCGCCGAAAATACGATGACGTCATCAAGATAAACCAGGCAAGTATGCCACTTCAGACCGGTGAGAACATTGTCCATCATTTTCCGGAATGAATCAAGTGCAGAAAACAGGTCGAAGGGGAGCACCTTGAATTCATACAGGCCACCCTGTGTAACAAAGGTAGTTTTTGCGCAATGTCGTTCATCAACTTCAATCTGCCAGTACCTACTTTTCAAATCTATAAAAATATACTTGGCCCGTCGCAGCCTGTCGAGTGAATCACCGATGCGGTGCAGTGAATAGACGTCTTGTTTAGTCACTCTGTTTAGCCTCCTGTAGCCAACGCTGAAACGTAACGTTCAGTCTTTCTTCTTTACGAGGACGACTGGCGATGACCAGGGACTTTTGGAAGGCTGCATAACATCGTACTGAAGCATCTCTTCCACTTGCGTATGTATCGCGTCACGTTCATTGGCCGAAACTCGGTAAAGCTGTTGTTTTATGTGCGAGACGTCGGCATACGTAATGATTCGGTGTTTCGTGATGGGCGTCTAACGCATCTTAGAGGACGAGGCGAAACATTCTTTGAATTGAAGCAGCAATTCATGCACTGTTATTCGTTCTTGGTCCCGGAGCGTCGAATTAATGTCTACCTTGTCGGGTGATGAAGTCGCGGCCCTCGGTGTCTATTGGAGATCATTGTCCAGTGATGCAGACGTAAAACATTCAGCAATGTCTGATATGGGGTAGGCGAAAGCGATAGCAGCGCGACGAAAGGTGACGGCATTCATTACTAAAATTCGTCCCAAGGAGCATAGTACGTCCGCCAGGAAGCGTGACGACGGTGCAAGCCGCGCACATACCTAGTGTGAGCAAGAGCGACAAGTTGCCTTCAGCGACTGCCTCACCGTCATGTAACTTGTCGCACACGACATCAACGAGGTCGCTCGAACGCGGGGGTAACGCTATGCTGTCGGCATAAACGCGAAACGTGCTGGATTGGCTGTGGTCAGTTTTGTCTGCTGCTCTCTCTGCCGACAAGGTCACGGTGCGCTCCCGAAGGTCGATAAGAGCACCATATTCCCGTACAAAGTCGATTCCCAGCATGAGGTCTCGGGGGAACATTCGCGAAGTACAAGGCAACTGGAGGGAAACGTAGGTCTATACAAATGTTAACTCTGAGTGTGTACATACCAAGTGGGGTGACTAGATGTCCGCCGGCAGTTTGAATTTGTGTTTCGTACACAAGTTTTCGGCTCATGATCGCGTAATCACCCCCTGTGTCCAATGCCGCACGGAATTCATGGCGAGCGTCGCGCACCCCACGTATATCTAAAGAAAGTCGGCTTCCGAGTTCAGTGGCTGTTGTCTTCGATTCGCTGGTGGTACGTGCTCACGTCACTGGGAGGCATTGCTCGCGTCAATTGTCAGCGACCTTGCCCCTTAAGGTCGCTGTCTTTAGCTTTCCCTTCTATAGGGCTTGGCGAATGCCCCTGCGCACCCACTGGGGAGCTCCGGGAATTTGGAGAGATAATTGTGGAGGCCACGCTCCGCTGTGCTGAGTACGGCGAACGCCACTACCAACGCCACCTAGCAACGCCACCTAGGTGGCGTTGGTAGTGCTTCTTGATGCCAGCGTCCCTTCGAATGCTGGCATCGAGGCGTCGTAGTGGTGAGACCACCGAAGCGTTCACTGTCGGTGCGCGTTAGTGTCATAATGCAGTACTTCTCTTTTCTGCTCGTAGGCGGCGGCACCGCCCCGAACAAGAGCGCGGGTACACGGAGGAGTGTTAGATATATAAGGCGCGTCTGTGTAGCTCTCTGCAAATGCGTTTGTGGCGCAATGGGTTAAACGCTCGGCGATCTATCGTCGCGGACCGAGAGGTCGTGGGTTCGATTCCCAAATTTTGCATGTTTGTGGAACTTTTTCTTCTGGTTTCTTTCTTTGTATTATGTTCTATGACGTATTTCCGTGACGGAAATACGTCAGTGAAGTCTTGGTGGACCCCGGCATTAAACACTTTCGTGTTAAAATCCTCTCGGAGACGGTGACCGTGACTGCGCCGCAAGGGAATTGACGTGCGCTGCTGAGACAGGTATCCTTCAATCGCTCTTGTTCTTTCGCCAAATCTTGGCCTTGGTGATTTGACGGTAAAACCATGAAGTCCAATGCGGCATCACTGGCAATCACGGTATCCAAGTCCGGCTTCGCCACAGTGATAGCATAGCGATCGCCTGTCTGGTGTGCGCCAGACGTCTGATTTCCTCTGAAGCGGTTGCAGATGCTCCAAGTGCTGGGTCGGTTGCATTGATGGCAGTGTATCGTGAGGCGTGGGGCGCACAAAGCGCGGTGAAGCAGGAATTCGCACGTATGATCCGCGCCGGAGCTCCGTCGGCACAGGTGGTGTGACGTCTCTGGCAAGCGGGACTTGCAGAGCATGCTGTACCTCGTTTCTGATGAGGCTGGATATGGATCCCGCAGTAGGTTGAGGCAGGCAGTGAATCCTTTGCAGCTTGTCACGCACCACTGATCGGATGAGGCCGCAGAGAGAGTCGATGTTGATGCTACCTCGGGCAACTACGATCTCACCCATCGATGACGCGACACTGATTTGCCGGTCGTACACGGCTGACAGCTGCTGAAGCCCTTTTTTTGCATTGTCGTGGCTTGCGTTAAAAACTCAGCCACAGTCTTCGGGGGGCTCCGAACGTGGCCACCGAAAAGCTGCTCCTTAACCCCTCGCATTAAGTGGCGGAGCTTCCTATTTTCTCCCATGTCCGGGTCAGCTCGACGAAAGGAGCGCGTCATGTCCTCAACGTGCACCGGTACGCTTTCATTCGGCATTTGGATGCGCGACTGAATGGCATGCTCCGCGCGTTCACAGCGATCAGCATTAGCGTAATTTGCCCGCAGGTGAGGGCAAAACTCGTTGCTCGACGAGAAGGGTTCGCAGTTCTCGTACCAGGTACGATCGCCATCCACCATGCTAAAGTCGACGCGTTCGAGCTGACCGCGAAATTAGCGACGCGTTCGAACTGAGCAAACCAGTCTTCGACGTGCTCGAGGATGAAACCATGGAAGTCTTCTGGCAATATCTCTAGCGTGTAGTAAGGAGCAGTAGTAGTGCCTTGCATACCGCTTTAGTGTGTCGCTGACGCCGTCTCGGGAAGAGGTCCAGTCTCAGGGGGCAATCCTCGGATTCTTCAGATGGCCCGGTGAAGGTGTTGTCACTGCAGGGAGAGGACTACCAGGAGGCGTGTGGGACATTGGCTGGATTACCCAGCAGCTCCACCAGTTTGTCACGTGCTACAGAAGGCCTTTATTCCAAGAAGTACTGTAGCGGCAGAGACGATGATGATGATGATGATGATGATGATGATGATGCCTCAAGCAATGGCACAACGCACTGTGGGGGATAGGCCACGAACCGGGTGGTATTATGATAGAAATTAAATAAATTAGTTTAGAAAAAAATAGGTAATAAAAATTAAACGAAAATAAATAAATAATTGAATATGTGAAACGAACCGATAATAAAAGAATTAAGCAGTCTATACCAAGTTACTCAGCCTTACTTAGATAGGAATATTATTATGAATTTAATAATTAATAAATACAGTAAAGGATAGACGTAAATTTTGAATAATAATATTAACACTAATTGTGATTTTGTGATTTTGTGCCACTAATATAACTGTGATTTTGTGACATTGCTTTTTGAATTTGCTAAATCTATAAGTTATTGAAGAATAAATAAATCAATCATGGAAAGATGGGAAAATATTAATAAGGCAATCTTTTTGTGTCACAAAGAAAATTATAAATTGCTCGGCAAACATTCCCGTGGCCATACTCTAACACCGTGGCTCCAAGTGAGAGTATAACTGGACTGCTTAAAGGCAGTCCTAGATTGCGAAGTGGGATTTCCAAACATCGTTGTCGATGATTAGAAAAACGCCGACACGATAATAAAATGTGATCGATGGATTCTGGTTCATTGCAGAGGTAGCATAATGGGGATGCCGCCAGACCACATCTGTGCAAGTAAAAATTTAGTTGTGGAATACGGCAACACAGCCTTGTAAATGTTACTTCGAATTGCTGGTTAGGACACCACTGTCGGTTCCAAGAATAATTTAGATGTATAAAGTGTGTAGAATTTGCTAACGCGAGGCTTTTGTTGTCTGCGCTCAAGGAAAACTGTCTATATCTGGCTGCAGTGATATGCGCAGTTGCCGGCAGCACAGATATTGCCGGACCTTTTAAAGAAGCTCGTGCTAAAGAATCAGCTATTTCATTAAGTTGGATGTCTCGGTGGCCTGGTACCCATACTAAATGAACTAACTTTAAGTGGGGTGGAGCTAATGTGTAAAACGTGTTCAAAGCTGTCGAATTTGTAGGCGCGTTAAGCGCGCTGCATACAGAAAGGGAATCTGTGACGATAACAACTTTTGTGACATTTAGCGGTAACTTTCGCAATGCAAGGACTATTGCCAGAAGTTCGGCCTGAAAAACTGATGTGTAATCTGGCAGGCGAAGTGAAAAAGACAAATCGAGGGATGGTGAGTAGAGCACTAGCCAAGACGATGGCCGACCCCCAAAACAACTTCTTCTTCTTCTGTCCTTGCCCGAATGCTTGCTCGCGCTCGCCGCACATGGTGAACTTGTGGCAATGTGTTTTAATAGTGTACAAGCTATGCATTTCCGAGAAATGGGGCGATAATTCGATGGTTCGAAACGGCTACCAGATTTCTATATCGGAACGACATGCCTAATCTCCGACTCTTTGGTAATCGAGCTGGTGTAATGAATTTATCAAAATAATTCGTAATATGGCCCTGGAAATTGATTTGGTTCCTTTTAGGAGTTTAACAGGTATATTATCGGACCAGGAGTACTTGAAATCTTCAGGTCATCGATAAGTTTGTTAATATCTTCTCTGTAATTGTTATGGGTGGCATCTGCGTCAGGTTTAGGAGAGGTAGGGCAGGTATTACTTGGTTAGATTCCCGAGTGAAGATCTAACAAAAATAAGAATTTATGGCATGGCTGCGTTGATGAACGGGGACTTGAGAGCCATCTGGGTTGAGTGGGACGATGTCTTGTGAAGGAGCACAGCTGTTTGTTAGTATATTCAAGAACTTTCGGGGGTTATGAATAAACATATTCGACAGATCCTGGCGGTAAAATGTACACTTAGTTTGTTTTAAAAGACAAGTGTAATCTTGCAAAGCATGGAAGTAATTTTCCCACTTTTGTGAACAGTTATCATTTTTGGCTCCACGAAGAACAGGTTTCTTTTTCGTTGGAAGTTTACGCGACGTGTTCGAAAAGCAAGGCTTATCGAAATTTCCACGAATGCGCACGATAGGCAGTTACTTTTACATCAGTGATCGGACCTTTTGTTTGTGCGATAACCAGTTCTGTTCAACGGTTCTTGATTTGGCTATCCTAGTGAAGTTTTGAAGAAACGCAGCGTGTTCAACGTTAATTTAGTGAAGTTAGCTGTGTTGTAGTCCCAGATATATTTGGTTAAATCCCGAGAATTAGGTACCTTAATTGAAACTGAGAAAAAAACACCATTTTATGGTCACCTAATCCATCTCTTATTTGCATTCGAGTAATTAAGTGGGGGTCAGAAGTTAGTATTACGTCAAGAACGTAGTTTCCGCGAGTTGGCATGGTGACAACTTGGGCGAAGTTAATTAATTATGGGATTTTAGGTGCCAAAACCACAATCTGATTATGAGGCACGCCGTAGTGGGGGACTCCGGAAAGTTCGACCACCTGGGGTTCTTTAACGTGCACCTAAATCTAAGCACACGGGTGTTTTCGCATTTCGCCCCCATCGAAATGCGGCCGCCATGGCCGGGATTCGATCCCGCGACCTCGTGCTCAGCAGCCCAACACCATAGCCACTGAGAAACCACGGCGGGTGGGGCGAAGTTGAACAGTAGAGTTAGATCAAGCAATTCATTGGACAGAAGTGAGCTAGTAGCAAAAATGTTTCAGTCAATAGCAGGAAAGCTAAAAGCGCCGCATAATAAAAAAAAGCTCATGTAAAACAGAGCGGCAGTTGGATAGGATGGAATTAAGTTCGTTATTGAAGGAAACGACGCAATCGGGTGTGCGGTAGCAGCACAGTAGAATAATCGTCATTATGCAAGATATATTTAGGTAAATAATTTCATGGGTTGAAGTTACAGCATGGGGAAAGGAGACTAGACCATGTTTCGTGATTACCAAAATGCCGCCTCACCGCCGACCCACCCTGTCAAACCTGTGAACGCAGTAAGGGCTACTGCTGCATAGAAGCTCCTGGTCTTTCTATAACCGGGCTTAGACATGACTCCGTAATTATGGTGATCTGAGTATTATTATCAGTATTAATGGCTTCCTAGTGCTTCTTTTTTGGGCATGTAGCTGCAGGCTGTGTTAGCATGACGGATAGATTACGGAAAGTAGTGGTTTTAATCTGACAGTGAAAGTTTGGAAGCACGTGTTGATGGCTATTGCGACGTTTCAACTAGTGTGTCAGATTCAGCGTTGTAAACGACCTGCTTGCTGCCGTTTATGAGCTTATGGAAACGAATATTAAAGTGCGATTTGGTATGCTGGGCATACGTAAAAGTTTTTGATGAGCAACGCGCATGCGCGCGGAGTAATCTTCATGAACAGAAAGAAAACGTGCCTTTCAATTTCCCAGCAGCAGAAAGTATGGCGATAATAACCTTAAATTTGGGGAATTTAAAAATGATAGGATGATTCCTTATATAGAGGGAATGGCCCGACCGATATGCGCATTCAATGTCAAAAGAAGACATAGAAATATTCAGCTTTTGCGACATGAAAGAACTCACATGTGCCTCAGACTGCGCACAGTGTTCATTGTTTGAATCCGAAATACCCCAAAACAATAGACTGTTTCCACGCAGCAGGTTTTCCGCATCGTCGCATTTATCTTATATATATATATATATATATATATATATATATATATATATTTCTGAAGACAAGTTTGCAAGCTGCATACTAGCAGCACTAGTATAAACAGACGGTGAGTGGGTGGATTGCATCTTTCCGCCGTTATTATTTTCTTAGAGTGTCGATCCGCGACGAAAGTCCACTAACAAGGATTTGTAGGTTTAATTGGGTAGAACGTATTGGAGGCAAGCTCAGTTAGTACAGTGTTCTGAGACAGTTCTGAACGAAAAAGCGTTGTAGATATGGATTCAAGGGAATGGGATGTGTCATTGGTGTCAGGGCCGTGGTTTAAGTCGACATCACCCGCTGGTAAGAGCAGAACAGAGACAGTGGGAAAAGTTTGATACAGAGAGCACAGCACGTACTGCAAACGTCGTCGACAATTAAAGGAATCAGGGGCGCACGACATCGCGAATAAAAAAGGCTCACTTGTGCGGGTACAAGCAACACTGTCCAGGTAACTAACCTGTTTGCTACCGCGAAACGTCTATAACATGCATGGAATTGTTTCATTTGAAAAGATGACACTACTATATGTGATATTTCTATAATATTTATTATATGGTAGTACCTAATATGGCATTGTCCCAAATAACTTTCAGGGTGCATAAATGTGTATTAACAGTATGGCAATTTTTATTGTCCACATTTTAATAGTGGCTATTCACTCGGTTCTGCCTGTTGACGAACATGAAGCTCATCTCTGCCATCGTGCTACTGGTGATTCTCACAGGTGAGGATGTGATGCGAGAGAGCGCCACATTTGTTGTACATGCGGCTTCCCAGAGAGATTTTTGAGTAGGATAAAAAGAAATCATTGCGAAGTGCAAAAACCTAGAGGCGGACAAGATTATACCCTATCATTACTCGAAAAAAAATTTTAGACAGGGTGCGTTGCAGGCTGGCGGTATTGGTTATAAAAACAAAAACTAGGGCGTTGGATTGAAACCTCGTTTTGGGTTCCACAAAGCTCATTCTAAATTAAATTCTTTTTCTAGTGAGTATCTTTGAGTCATCGTAGCCGTGACTACTTACAGGAGACAATTATGTGAGGTCATCTGCGGAGGAGTTGGCTTCAAGGCAAGCATACAACAGTATAGCGCACAGTGTACTTAGTGTACTTCTCTGTAGTACTATCAGCACGAAATGTTTGGTCACACACTAAAGTTAAGTACAACAATTTGTAACATCTTGTCCCCGAAACCCCATATTCACATTGAGAATAATGTTTATAGTCTTTTTCATGGTTCTGGAACATCATGGAGAAAAGATTTATAACTATTCGTTCCTGCATTCCAAGTTCGGCACGGTACTTTGGTGTAGTTTCCCGGGAACTGTATTATGTGGGATGAAATGCGTGCTTCTCACAAGTTCATCTAAAGCCAATATAATTATATATTCTGTGCATTCCCATTACAGTTCCCACTGTTAGGTCTTCAGTGTATTATCCTTGCTGAAAATATTAATTGAACAGTTTTGCTATTGCTAAAAAATTACCAATATTGAACATCAATGGACTTGCCAAATGCGCATGATTACACGTGGCTTGCGCAGGCTTTCTGGGCAGGGCGTCTGTGAAGACGAAAGGAAGACGACTATATCGAACAGGTACAGTATAAATTCACAGTAACCTACAAGTATTACGTCATTAGTAACCTCCTGTATGTCCTACAGTGGACACGAAACAATGCTGGTGGCGTAGTATTGACCAAGTTACCCCTGACGTGAGGGCAAGTAGCAACGGCTCGAAATTAAAGAAAAGCAATGTACCAAATGACACCAAGGACAAAATAGGGGAAATTACTTGTACTGACTAATTGAATTAAAGAAATGATAATTTCAGGGAAAAGAAAGCGGAGCGAACCCACGTCTGCGCATTACGCGTGTGATGCTCTCACCATTGAGCTACCGCGGAGCCGTTTTCCCATCCCCTTTCTGTGGTATTTATGTTTTACGACTAGAAGTAACCCTGGGAGTGTTAGCCAACGCCACTAGTCACAAGCCTAGAGGCTTGTGAGTGGGGCCCCTCGGTTCCCTTTCTTCTCGTTCATTACATAACGAGGGCTCGAATCCGGCAAAATTTACGACTTCAGCTAGCATATGTGGGTTTATTGACCAGTTGCCATCACTCAAAAAGATCACGTGCTCGTGACGCCTGCGGCAGAAAGAATGTTCCACATCCGCCCCTAGGCTTGTGAGTGGTGGCGCTGGCTAACACTCCTAGGCAGCGGTACAAGCTAAATTTTTGAAAAAGGTATACAAAAATGCTAGATAAAGAACATGTGTAGTATACCTGATTAAATAAAGCAGGCTAGGTGACTATTTGTCGCCACCCCGTTTCAAAGGGGATGCCAATAAATCATCATCATCATCAATGGTTTAATTCTAGTTGTAAAACATAAATACCCCGGAAAGCGGATGGGAAGACGGCTCCGCGGTAGCTCAATGGTGAGAGCATCGCACGCGTAATGCGAAGACGTGGGTTCGTTCCCCACCTGCGGACCGTTGTTTGTTCATCCATTTCCATTTCCCTTAATTTATCATTTCTTTAATTCAATTAGTAAGTACAAGTAATTTCCCCTATGTTGTCCTTAGTGTCATTGTTTGTTGGCTTCTTATGATATGATAATAAAAATCGTGCCCCTCGGTTTCCTTTCTTCTCGTCCATTACATAACGAGGACTCGAATCCGGCAACATTGATGCCTTCAAGTAGCATATGTGGGTTTATTGACCAGTTGCCATCACCCAAAAAGATCACGTGCTCGTGACGCCTGCGGCGGAAAGGATGTTCCACATCGGCCCCTAGGTTTGTGAGTGGTGGTGCTGGCTAAGACTCCCAGGGTTAATTCTAGTTGTAAAACATACATACCCCAGAAAGCGGATGGGAAAACGGCTCCGCGGTAGCTCAATGGTCATTCTGCTCCCGGTCACCGACGCGTGCGGACGCAGGATGGTTGGCTCCGAGCGAGCTGCGACAGCGGTCGTCAACGGCCGTGGTAGCCCGTCGTTTTCCGTGCCCAAGGACTACAGGATTATTCTGCCCAACGTTTCATCAGGTGAAGCTATGAAGCGTGCAGTCATGCTGTACTGCGACATCTCAGGTCGTCCATATCGCATCGAAGACTTTCGAAAACCCTTACAAGACGCCGGCGTCATCAAGGACGTTGCTGTAATAGGTGCCTACCAAATGTCCCACGTCTGGCTCATGAAAAAGAAGAAGCTTATAGAAGTAGGAAGGTTGGTCGTCAAGGATCGTCTTTGCATCGTCATCGACCCCAACAGGCAAGAGGTGCGTCTGAAGTTGCATTGAGTGGCTTTGGATGTCACGAGCGATAACATTCGGAGGGCATTCAGTGAATACGGCGAAGTGAAGTAAGTGACCCATGACAGGTGGAAAGCGGAGGGCTTCGAATGTGCTGACTCTCTGACAAAGTTTGTGCGATCGTTTTTGAAAGAGGGTATCGCACTGGACAACATACCGCACCAGATGTGCCTGGGCAGCGTTACAGTGCTCATTGTGGCGCCAGGACGAGCCCCTCTTTGCCTTCGTTGCAAGCACACGGGTCATATACGGCGTGATTGCAGGGTACCGAAGTGCGCCGAATGTCATGCGTTTGGCCATGGACAGGAGGTATGTACTCGCAGCTAAGCCAAAGCCGTGGGCAGATCTACGGTTGTAGACCAAAGCGAGCTTGTCATGGTCGAGGAAGAGGCAGAGAAAGCTGCGGCACCTGCGACAGCCGACAAGAGCGGAACCGATCAGGGAGCTGACAAGGAAGTCCGCGTCTCGGGGCTGCAGACGCCGGCCATGACGGTGTCCAGCGTCGGTGAGCACCAAGAGACTGCTACAACGAACGCGGTTGGCGTTTATCCAGTGCTCCAGGATGGGGGCCCCACGGGAGAGTCCTCGGACGCGACCAGCGTCTCTCAAACGCAGCAGGCAGCAAGCATAAAGCCAGCGGTTGACGAAAGTGCTCTGGGAAATATGGACGCGGAGACAACCCCGGCAAAGCGTCGCCATGACGACGTGAGTGCGGTTTTGCTAGAAGCAGCGTCTGAGACAGGTCGAAGCTTCGCTGGAAGCGAATGGGGTGAAGAAGAAACCTCGCAGCGCCGTTCGGACGCGCGCGCTGTCCCTGACAAGGGGCGGCAGACAGGTGAGACGCCACTATGGCGACTGCACAAAGCGTCGAGATGGGAAATGAGGGCGCCTTGCCGGCGGTCTCGTCCGGCTGGAAAATTGTGTCGTTGGAAAGGTCCCTGCGCGTAGGAACAATTAATGTACGAGGATCAGCGACTAAAAGAAGGCAAAATCAGTTGTATCGTATTGCGATGGAACAAGAATTGTACATAATCGCAGTGCAGGAAACTAAAGTTCAAGGCGAGGACTAGACCGACGGCATGTTACGCCCGTTCTCGGCGCATTATAGTGTGTGCGTCAGTCATGCGGTGGGGACGTCAGGAAGGTGTGTATTATTGGTGCGTAGTTGCTTAGGGATCGTTATACAGTCTGTTATAAGCTGTCCATCGGGCCGCTTTGTAGTTTGTGACTTTGTTTTTCCGGCAATGAATGGCGCGTGTTTTGTTTGTATGCTCCAACTAACGTTGCACAGCGTCTAGATTATTCCGGCCGCATTAGTGAGTATTGTAACACTGATCGTATACTGATCCTTCTCGGCGATTTTAATTGCGTATGCTCAGCACGAGACAAAACCAGTACTACGCCGCACCGTGAGACTAGCACGATAAAGTTAATGGATATCATCAAAGATTTCGCTCTGGAAGACGTGGGAGAATGTATTACCAGTGGGCATAATCTCCAATTCACGCATTTTCAAGGTTCTAGTCACGCACGCTTAGATCGTGCATATGTGTCGCTGGATATTGTGCCTCTGTGTAAGGATTATTGCGTAACACCCCTCTCCTTCACTGACCATTGCCTCGTGACGTTTAGCATTTGCAGCAAAAAAGAAAGAAAGGGAAAATTTACCTAGGATTCATGGAAAATTAATAATAAACTACTTGATGACGATGTTTTCAAAACTTTAGTACATGAGGGCATACAAGAACTGTACCGTGACAGTAATTCAGAAGCTGGGCCGAAATGGGAAACATTTAAGCAAAAAATTAAAATGAAAGCTGTAGAAAGAAGCAGCATACTTAAACATGAAGAACGAATTCACGAGAGACTGTTACGTTCAAACTTGCAAACTCTTGTCAAAGAAGAGTGTCTAACGCCTGGAACCTTTAAGGGAGATATCCGTGTGGTGAAAAAAAAATTGGAGTTGTTAGACATGGAAAGATTTCGGGGTGCAATTATAAGAGCGAGAGCAGAGAAAACGGTAATGGCCGAAAAGGCCTACAAAGCGCGCACGAGGGACGGAAAAAAGTTACGCGCAACGTAATATAATTGCAGAAATAACATACAATGGTGCCTTGACAAGTGCTAAAGACGAGATTGAGAGAGCCTTTTACGAGTGTTACAGTGCTCTGTTTTCTTCAGGTACGGCAGATATCGACAACTTCAAAACTGAATTTTTGGCGTTATTGCCACAATTAGATGACGAAACAAAGGATAGATTGCAACTTTCAATCTCGGTAGGAGAGGTAGAGAAAGCAATCGAAGACCTAAATCCCGAGAAGTCCCCTGGCCCTGACGGGCTAAGTGCGGCTTTGTATAAGACCTTCACGCGAGAAATATCTCCGATATTGGGGCGCTTATTCAATGAGGCCTTTGAGTTTAAATCTCTGCCTCCTTCATTTCTCACTTCCCATACCATTTTTATTCCGAAAACGAACGATTCTATTAAACTTCGGCAGGTATCAGCCTATCGTCCTATCAGTCTGACAAATGTTGATTACAAAATGTTTATGAAAATAGTGGCTAGAAGGTTGCAAAGCGTAATAAAAGAAATAGTGGGCCCGCATCAAACATGTGGAATAAAGGGCAGAAGCATCTTTACCAACATTCACAAAGCGAGGTGTGTATTAGAGTGTTGTGACGTCATGAAGGGTGCAGTTGCGATGCTCCAGATTGATTTTGAGAAGGCCTTTGACCGCGTGCCACATGACTTACTTATAACTGTCTTAGAACATGCAAATGTTGGCACAGTAATAACTGAAGCTGTTCGTATGGCGTACAGTGGTTGTAGTACTACAGGCTCATTGTTAACAAAGAAGTTGGAAATCTCATCCAAGTGTGTCGCTCAGTTCGCCAAGGTTGTCCTATTTCCCCTCTCCTTTTTTTGCATGTTTATTGAAAGCTTTTGCCTAAGCATTATAAACCGCAGTACAATTAGTGGCTTCAGGCTACATGCATCTGAGGTACGCGTTCTGGCCTATGCAGACGATATAGGTGTTTTTTGTTCAAATCTCGAAAGTATAGCGGAGGTTATTACCATTGTAAAACGTTTTTGTCAGGTAAGCGGTAGTGGTCAATTGGGGAAAATCTATTGGTTTTTCGCATGGCGATTGGGATCTCGCGCCACAGTTTTTCCTAAATGTGCAGTGGGTAACAACCCCGGTGAAGTATTTAGGCGTACCCTTAGAAAATTACACTGACAGTGATCCCTATTGGAGGAGACAGACAGAAGAAATCCGAGAAAAAGCGGAGAAATGGAAGGGCAGAGATTTATCAATCTTTGCTCGTGCAACGGTTTTCAATTTCTTTTTCATTAGTAAATTGTGGTATGTGTTACAAGTGCTCTACTGTTCTCGAGTGAATGTGCAAAGACTTTATCGAGTGTTTTGCCGTGTTTATATGGGGATCGACATGGGAACGAACAAGTCGGACGAACCTTTTTCGGCGTGCTCGTGATGGGGGCTTAAGCTTATCGCATTTATTTCTGAGACAGCTTGTAAATCGTTTTATGTACCTTCGAGATGTTCAGGATCCTTTCCTGCGCACAGTTTGCCAAGTACGACTGGTCAGTGCTTTGCCAAACTTTGTCATCTCTTCCAATAAAATGGAAGGTCAACTACAGGGTTACCTTAAAGAGGTTGTTGAGTCGTGGCGCTTCCTGGAGGCCCGTTTCTCGATTGAATATTTAAGCGCAGTGTCTCGTAAAAAATTGTATAATAATTTATGTGATATTGTTCTCCCAATTCCATTGTACCGGACTCATTTCTCGGGCGGAAAGTTGCGCAAGGTGCTGAAACGTGTAAAAAGCATGCCTGTGCGTCCTGGGGTGAAAACCTTCTTCTTTAAATTACATGCAGGCGTTTTGCCAGTTAAGACTTGGCTTTCTGATAAGGGATTCTTCGTTCCGTGGGGTGACCACTGTTTCTTCTGCCGGAAACCTGAAACGATTGAACACGTGTTCCTGGAATGCTGGGATGGCGTGTTCTTCTGGGATGTCCTGCAAAGGACCTTAAAGAACGATTTCCCTTTGGATGCACAGGGAATAAGGTACCTAATGGTTGATAACGAGGATGGTTTTCCATATGATATTACTATGTTAATGGCTCTGCATAGTATTTGGACGTCACGCATGGCTGTTCGCCATGCAGACGTTGATGCTCGCCCTGCAATAGAGTACTTTCGCGAGTCTCTCATTTCATTTCTCGAAACGGAAAAAGTGAAAAAGTGTGTACCCGATTGGTGCCCCGTATGGAAGGCTTGTTACATATGAAACAGTTCTAAAATTATGAATTTGTCACTACGTGGTTGACTGTTATACCAATGCAATAAAGAAAAAAAATGTCACAGTTTCGCCCTAAGGGCGAAGCAATGAATGCGATAGCAACACAGCAATGTCATACGAAGTAAGGTGAGCGGCTTTGGTAGCAATATGAATTGTAGTAAACATGAGCTGATTAAGTAAGCAGGTGTGCTGCGGCGTAAGTAGACCGACATGAAGAGAGACTCGATGACCACGAGAAGGCGCGTGTGAAACGGTGGTGTTGATGAGAAGCGCTTCCCGTGGGCAGCGCGTGCGAAGGGACACACCTGTAGCGCTGCACTGCCGATCCGGACAGCATTGCATGTGTAGCGTGCGTTGGAAAATGTGGCCCGACTATTACTAACTGAATGAACAAGCGTGGTGTGAGCGCGCACAAACAAACACGAATAGATCACACTGAATGACTGCAGACAACGACTGTCAAAACGCTGGCAGCAAGCATACGCCGCAGCGGGCGAAGGTACGTGCGGTCTATCGCTTCAACGGAAACTGAGCGGCGAATGCACGGCGCATAAAGGTCAGAGCCGTGTGGAGATAAGAGACGGTGCGGACGAGCGACGAACGCGGTTGTTGGCAGAATAGAAGTGCGCCCCCCCCCCCCGCTCCCTCCGGCGCTGGCTTCCTGCTTCCTTGCTTGCGCGTGGGAGATGAGTGCGTTCGCTCTCCGTGATAGCGCGCGTCCCCGCACGCTGCCGCTCGGGCATACGGCGCGCGGCGCAGATTTTATCTATAGGGAACCTCGCGGCGACGGCGACGCCGACGGCAGAAATCCGGTTGAAGTGTCCATATAATTGCTATCGCAATAAAAAGCGGTAGCTCAATGGTGAGAGCATCGCATGCGTAATGCGAAGACGTGGGTTCGTTCCCCACCTGCGGACAGTTGTTTTTTCATCCGTTTTCACTTCCCTTAATTTATCATTCCTGTAATTCAATTAGTAAGTACAAGTAATTTCCCCTATGTTGTCCTTGGTGTCATTGTTTGTTGGCTTCTTATGATATGATAATAAAATGGGACCCCTGGGCTCCCTTTCTTCTCGTTCATATATATATATATATATATATATATATATATATATATATATATATAGCAGGAGGTTGCGGGCGGAAATAAACATGGTCGCCCGAACACTGCCTTTATTCTGCGTCTTCCTCTTCCCCACTAATGCACCGCACCGTCCTTGTGTGGTTCGTTATATATATATATATATATATATATATATATATATATATATATATATATATATACTCACGCGCCAACGGTACATCTCACTTAAGCGCAATATCTCAAAGATAACTCGTCACGTGCATTCTGTCGTCCACACCAGTTTCAAGAGCAACCACCACTACCGTATACCTCAAGGCGATGGAACTGTACTTCGCTGTGTCAAGAGCTGACCGTGTACGGCCATCAGTGCTCACGCGATACGGCGCATGTAGACATCGTCTGGATCGAAACAGTCAGGCTCGCCCATGAGAGCTTTGGTGGACGTCACCGGACTGCTATAGTATATTATGAACTTTTAATCCGCATACAAAGCGAACTCGGGACATTGAACTAACTGTACGTTCGTCTATTTTGTTATTTTCCAGTCTGACATTGCTTCCTCTTGTGTTGTTGCGCGCGCTATCTTGTAGAGAGGGGGCATATGCCACGGTGGACAGGTGGGCCGTGCATGAAAGGAAAGGAAGATGAAGATAAAAAAAAAATCACAGCATATCCACGGGGTGAATGATGATGAGTGGGCGAAGCTCCGGAGGGAATCATCGGATCTCCCGCTTAAGGGGACGCTAGCACAAACGCGTTAGAAACGTGCAGTACTCTCTAGTAAGGGGGAGCGGCCACAGCGTCTTACGCAGCCATTTACACATGCCGGAACGTGCGCCGCGTTTGCCGACGCCATCACATGACTGCTGAGAGAGTATACCCCCCGTATTCATAAACGCTCCTCGACTTGAACTTGACTTGCCACCGCCTTGGGCAGCGCGTTCGAAACGCGTTGAAGGTAAGGCGGAGAGGCCACAGCGTCTTACACCAGCTTCTTACACGGGCCGTAACGCGCTAGCACAAACGCGTTAGAAACGCGCTAGAAACGCGGCCTTTCGTTAATGTTGGGTATTTATTGCCATCGTGGTGCGTGTGTCTATGTGCGCTTCGTGGCGTAGTGGTTAACGCCGCGCGTTCGGAAGCGAGGGGTCCCTGGTTCGATTCCGCGCTACGGACACAACTTTCGGAATTTTTTTTTCATAAAACGCCGAAAGCGTTCTCCGAAAGCCGGAAGCTGGCTTCCGGAAGCGGAACCGGAAGCGGAACCGGAAGTGGAAACGGAAGCGGAAGTCGGCTTCCGGTTATACTATACGTATACATATATATGTATATATGGGTATACATACATGATGATGATGATGATGATTTATTGGCATCCCCTTTGAAACGGGGTGGCGACAAATAGTCACCTAGCCTGCTTGATTTAATCAGGTATACTACACAAGTTCTTTATCTCGCATTTTTGTATACCTTTTT